>NW_026542600.1:57411216-57476392 GCF_028750875.1 Macrosteles quadrilineatus
CCCCCTTCCCCACGAAATAGCCCAAAGACAAACTGAAAACGTATGTAGCCGTATATCTTCAATGATATAGATATATAATATTTGTAATCATTGCTTTGTATAACGAAATAAAAAGGCACTAGAATAGGTTTTTTTTATATAATTATGACGATTCCACCAGTAACTGTCGGTTTATCGCTTGGTTGGTAGATTTTGCATATTTATCTTTGTTATTTTACTAAGTGTTTTTAAGAATTTTATATACAGGGTGTTTAAAAGGTGGGGACATAGTTTACGTATGATTCCTTGGGCCAAAAACAACACCCTGCTAGTCAGCTATTTGCATCAGTGAAACAATGCACAAGCTATGCGAGCGTAAAAAACTAACCTTCATTGACCAGTGTAAAGAAAACTAAAAAAATAAATACCTGCATGTATCAAAATGTGTTCAATAAAAATCGTCGTTACGGAACACCAACCCAGGCGGATAAATATCAAACTATTTCCCAAACTAACAATTAATCTGGCTGAACCCAATCAACGCTATAAAAAAACTAAACCTACTAAAATTAATCTAGGAGAATATAATAAGGACAGCAACCCTCATAAATTACACACAGTACAGTAGCTAGCGTCAATGGATTAATTTTCATCGATTAAACATCCAATCAAGATTAAACATCAGGATATAATGTTAATATTTTTGGGACAGATGACATTAACCAAAGGTATACTAATAAAGTTACCCGAGCAAAGCTCGGTCCCCAAGTACTAAAGTTTTAATCACAAAATGATAATCACAACATATACTCTTAATTCTGGGTGTAGATTTTAACTTCACTGCACCTTTTAACCTCTTAAGCAATGAAGACGATTTTTGTATGACTAAGAATTGTAAAATAATGAACGGATACGATAGAAGAGTGCAATAAAAAGAAAATTTATATAAACAAGTAAAGAGGAAGAGATAAGCTAATTAATGAAAGAGTAAAATTGTATTATAATAATGGGTTGGGGAATTTAATGCCAGAATATATACCAACGGTTACATAAATTTCCGTTACCAATATGGGACAATTTCGTTAGACTATCGTTAGAGCCTAATCGAGAATGATTGCCTATTACTATGTTTTATACATATTTACCATTTGAATGCAAATTTAAAGTGTATTAACGTATTTGTCATTTCTAGGTAAAATATACAAAAACTAATTAAACCCTATTGAAGTTAATAACAAGTGAATATCAGAAGCAGTTCATAGATTGTGTTCCACGATCTTCATAATACGATTTTCAAAAGAATTTGTCCTTTAAAAAAATGTTTAGTCAGATCATGTACAAAGTCATATTTTTCAAATAACTCGTTCACAAAGACCTAGGAAAGTAATAACGACAGTGAAATAAAGAATACAAGCAATCGTATTATAATATTGAATGTTGGTGACAGGGGCAAGGATAGAGGCAAAGGATCAAAAGAATTCCTTTTCCGACGACTATTTGGTGTCCAATCAAACGAGCCTTGTGTCTGGAAGCTTGAGGCTTCTCTTTTATTGCATGACTTATTATTTGTATGTTCTTTACCAGCTGATTGTGAGTGGAACACCGGACGTCGAACAATGTATTAGCTTTTTGTGTACTTTATCATAATGAAAATTTTAATTAATTCGAATGCTAAGGAAACCCATTTTCTAAGACAATTTGTGTTTGAATGAAGAGTAATTGTTGTTTACAAATATCGTTCATTTCTACAATTTATCTGACAACGTAATACTATCCTATCTCGTTGTTATTTGGTGAACTAAGCGTTTGGTTTAGTGCGATGGAATGTGAAATCATAGCGATGTCTTGAGTTAACGTCCCGACAGAGACTATAATTTTTCTTGGCACAGTTAATTCTTGAACTGTAATAGGCAACATACGTTCATGAACCTAAACTCTCAGTTAGCCAGGCTCTGGATTTTGCTCGCCGAGGGTTATCGTCTCGGACTTCGTTGCTAGAAGGACAGGTTCGATCCCCTGCATACGTACAACAATGTGATGGTGCGAGTTGCTTTTCCTTAAAATAATTAGTTTTTATTTCATTTAAATGGCACTGACGCAGTCCCAAACGAACCAGTTTTTTGTGGAATTTGTCATCCCAATTGTTCAAATAGCCTACAAGGTTACTTACTCGAATGCATGCTTTATCTGTTTGTTCACCTAACTAACAACACTAGACAGATGGTGTACAATGAAAGTTTGCCTGTAGAGATAATGCCTCTACCGCCTAGGCGCTAATATGCCCAGCTCCTGAGTGCCAACCCATGTACCCCTTGTTTGTGTCAACCCCGACTAACTTCTTTGACAAATTAAGCGCTACCTATTTTGGTGATTTTTTGACGTTGGTACAAGTTATGTCATTAGTCAGTCTACTTCGCTAGATGTGGTAGGATTTAGTTTCATTACTAAATTATTTTCATAACACAATCATTCTCTGCAATAAACGTTGAAATGTATTGTAGACATTATTGATTAGATTAATTGGTTCCTTAAAAACTTGCATGATTTGTCAGTCACACATTATGTGATTTACTAAAACAATTGTTTCCGAAAAAATCATTACAGGGATGAGGCAGTAGTGTATTTTTTCGGAGACACTCGATTATTGTACAGGGTGGTCATAAATTATTGGACACATTGTAAGATTTAATAAATAAATAACCGGGAAATTTTGAAACATGGACATTGTTTCATTAAATAGAACATTTAAAGCAGTTTTACCAAGTAACTGCAAAAAGATAATTATAAAAAGTTAGTAACTATAAAAAGTAATTTTAAAAAGTCTGTAAAAATCCCCTAAAGTGTTATTGGTGATTTATGTTTTCTTCTGAAGTGAGGACCTTTTAGACTATATGTTAAACACTTCCTGTTCGTTGAAACTGCCTGTACCACCATTTTATAGAATTAATTGTTATTCGGAGAATTACGGCCATACTCTAAAGGGAGCTTTCTTCGAACAGTTGGGCCTATTACAGACCCGGGTTCATGGAATCAAATAACACAATTTGCCTTTTCTTGTACATTAGTCATTTTGAGTGAAGTTAGTTTAATGTTTGATTCGTCAAATAATGTCATACAGCTGGTGTAGAAAGGTCCATTGTTGGCCAGCTGACTATGCCACAACACAAGTCATTGAGGAGGAAACATAACTTACAATCACATTTTAGGCGCTTTTTACAGACTTTTTATAAAAATAATTTTAATTACTTTCATTTTTATAAATACTATTTTGCAGTTACTGTATAAAGCTACTTTAAATTTGCTAACTAATAAAACAATTCCCATGTTTCTAAGTTGTTTGGTCATTTAGCTATTTAATCTTAAAATGTGTCCATTAATTTATGACCACCCTGCATTTCTTTGGTACAGATTATTCCATTCTCTGTACCGTGAACCTATGTCAAGTAATTATAAATTCCGTGTATTTTTGATTGATCTAAATATTTTTGGACCTGAAATTTTAGAGCATATTATTGTTTACATTGCGGGTAAGTTTATAAATAGAATTTTTTTTCTCATACGATACGGGTTAGAAATACTTTGCATTGAGCAACTGGGAATCCGCTAAGTAGACAGGTTTCATGCAACCGGAATATTCATCCTTTTCTTTTTTAAACTCGAGTTCATTCGTTATTTTTGGCTCAGATACTATACTGATATCTCTGTGAAAACCTGACAATTGGCAATGAAAAGTCAACTTTAATCTGTAGTGTCTAGTTATTCTAAAGATCCCAGGATGCCGAGCTACATGCACATTATTCTAAAGATCTTAGGATGCCGAGCTACATGCACATTATTCTAAAGATCTTAGGATGCCGAGCTACATGCACATTATTCTAAAGATCTTAGGATGCCGAGCTACATGCACATTATTGTAAATATTCCAGGTTGCCGAGCTACAGGTACATTATTCTAAAAATTCCAGGATTCCGAGCTACATGCACATTATTCTAAAGATTCCGGAATGCCGAGCTACATGCACCATGTTGCACAGACCCCGCGGTGTGAAGCAGAAACAGAACGAACACAATCATTACGGTTTCAATTGTCATGAAAACAGGAAACTCACATCAGGAACTTCGGCTGTCAGATGTGGAAATGAACAAACGCTCTTTCAGATTTCGTTATCATACGTTTCCTTTAATTTATAAACTTAACTAGGGTTCTTTTTTTGTGATTGCCTGTGAAGTTTAAACGCGGAATATTGTAAAGTTTGTTAAATAAAGGGTTTTACTACTCTAATAAATATTATAAATAATATCCTATATGAGAAAAAAGTTATAACTTTAAATTAATAAAATTAACGAATTGAATATAGTAGAACCTCAATAAGAAGATCCATACTAGCAAATCCTCCTTGATAACATTGCCATTTTAAGATACCCTTGATTTTGTATTAAACATAATCACATGTTTTGCAAACCCTATGACCCTATTCTAGTAACCTATCTATTGCATTTTGATTAGTGGCAACACAAATAAACATAATTTTACAATAAAAATAGTAGTCATGTTAGAGGACAAATTTATAATTTGAAAAGGAACCCTACTACAAATTCAATGGTGAAGTATGTTATATACAGGACCATCCAATGTGATCCAGTACTGAAGGTATCAAGAACTGCTGGGTTACGTCACGGATGGCGCGATGCTTAGTGTCCCTTTAAATTCCACATCGCCGTCTTGACAAGAATTCCTCGAGTCCTACCAAAACCCTACATGTACACTTCTCTTTACAATCCAGCACAATGTTTATACCCTTTGAGTACTAACATTTTCACTTTACTTACTCCTAACTAGGATGTTCTCCTTTATGGCTAGGAGAAGTCTAATCTCTGTAGATGTTAGGAAATGGTAAATGTTAATTAAAACTTCAGACTGCGTAGGTATCAGGTCACCCTTTTTCTTATCGGAGTATCGGATAAATGATGTGAAATAGTTACTGAATTAAGTAGTTAAATACAAGGATGATATTTGTAATCTGAGTTAATTGCACGTTAAATTTTTAAAAGGTGTAAACCAGCGGTTGGATTACAATATTTTTGGTGTTTGGTACACGTTAATAATTCGTGAAAAAGTCCTACAGGACTAAAAGATGGAAATACCGTATGTGATAAAAAAAAACATTTAATAATTTAATTTATAATGCATTTTTGTAGTATTTCCAGGTCCGATGTACATTTCGCCATTTGTTATAATCAGGAGCAAAGATTAAAAGTAAACGTTTCATGTTATCCAGGTGGACAGTGGTCATTTGTATATGGATCAGCTTAGAATATGTGTTACTATATGCAGCTTTGATTGATTGAAAACAATTTATTAATCTTAAAATGAATATTTAATTGAATTTTCATACACACATTTTTTGATTTTTCGTTGTATATTTATCAACTTTTTTTTATAAGAAGTAGCTTTTAAATTTCTCATACTTACCGAGTAAAAATAGATTAGGAAGAAAAATAATTGGTTAATTGTGTTTATTTTAGTTATTGTTAAAATTGACAACTTTTTAGTCTTTCATTAATATAGGTTATTAAAAACACTCTTATGCCCGTCCCCTACTAATACTAACCATCACACCTTTTTATAAGGATCAAGTGATTGTATTGTTTAAGTATGATTAATGTAATGATACAAATCCATCCTCAGTATTAAACTTCTAGCTGTACATAATACGACACAATCGCTTAACAATCTTAATTTACTTTGAATATCCTACACAAGACGTAAGTAGGCCTATGTAACTCTTTAGAAATCCAGAATAAAACTCGTAACTTGTGATTCTATTCAAGTGCTATCTCCGTCCAATAATAAGATGAAAAGTTC
The DNA here is from genome assembly GCF_028750875.1 of Macrosteles quadrilineatus. Classification (NCBI taxonomy): domain Eukaryota; kingdom Metazoa; phylum Arthropoda; class Insecta; order Hemiptera; family Cicadellidae; genus Macrosteles; species Macrosteles quadrilineatus. The sequence goes on from NW_026542600.1 coordinate 57,417,061, forward strand.
TTTTCTTCAGAATGGAAACTTTAAATTGTTCGATATATTGGATAAAACTTGTAATTTATACAGAATGAAACTCTTGATAAAAGCAGTGGAAAGATTTCGGAAGTAGATATATATTATCACTGAAACCAACTTTGTAACGGATTATTTTTATCCGGGAAGGGTTTTGAACAGAAACGACAGTAAGAACATTTACTAAGAACCAGAGTGCAATAGAGTGCTGTTGTTTTTAATGTCCATCCTATAAAACAAAATGTATTTTACTAATGTTTCCTCACCTGAAACCTCTTGAAATGCCCTAATGTCCTTTCATTTATTATGTATAATATGCATCTTAATGACTCGAACCCACTTTATTACATACCTACTAAAATAAATAAAATATGTCTATAGGTCAAAATTACTTCAATGCTTTAGAGCGATTCTCCAGCGATTACTTTTTCAAAATCCATACCTCAGTTCTTTATTGAATACATACTATATGGGATACAATTTAAAATAATTGTTAGTGTTAGCACAGTGTCCATACAATAACAGTCCAAACTAATTGTATACCCACGAGCACTTGGAACAAACACAGAATCAAATGCAGCCTTCATACCATAACAGAACCATTATTCTATTCTTTGTATCCTCTAAACGGAATAACAATTATTTTTGGTAAAAGATAATTTTTCGCAAATATATCCTACAATAAATACGCGCTAATAACAAACTACATTTTTATTAGTTTCAGTAGATAAAACATAATATTTTTAATAACTTGAGTATTAAATTTAGTTGACGTAAGATTATTCAAACCCTTAATCAAACCCCATCTACGTCCCCAGGTGTTCTTAAAGAATAATAAATTATGTTCTTGGTATTCTGAAATGCAGTGGTGAAGTCTTCTTGTTTATAGATAACTATACTGTTCAACTTGCGGTAAGTAAATGCCCTAGGGACGTACTCTACATCTGTTGAAGATAATTTCCTCGGAATGTAACTGAGAATAAAAACAGCCCTTCTTCAACTTGTTATCTCTTGTAAGCAAAACAAGCGAGATTTTGTTATGTTTTCTTCCCTTAAGTCTCTTTTATTCTCAAATTATTTTTACTTGGTGCATTGTACTCGTGTAGCCATTGTTATGTTTTAATGATTCTATTCCAAGGATGAATTACATTTGATAGCAACTAATTAGGAATTAAAAACTATTCTCCAAGTATACTTTTAGAGCGTTCCCCTATAATTTAAACGCAAAACGTTTGAGACTCATTCACAGAAATATATCCTTTTTGTTAATGTTGTAAGCTTTCAGTGAATTTGCTAAGCAGAAGTCAAGATAATATGAAACCACGTGTATAAAATTTTGTACATATATGCTTTAAAACAACGATACATTAGTGGAATACACTCTTTTAGTGATTAGTTTAAACAGTTATAGTATATTACGTTACTATTCCTGGAAATAAGTGTTTTTTCCGGGCGAGTGTGGTCGTTTCCTTGCGAGACGAAGTCGAGTACGGGATTACCATACGAGTCCAGTAAACACATTTTGGACGAGTGACGTTCGATAGTTTACGCCATACTACTAAATCTGTACAAATCCTTATATGTTACTGCCATCTAAAGGACTATATCACTAGTCATAAAATCTAGGAGAGGTTATGTTTTTGTTTATAACCAAAATACAGTTTAATCAGCTGGTTGGTGTCCGATAAAACTCATTACAGTACAGTAGTACGCAATGAAACCCCATTTGATTAAACAGGCGGCTAACAGCTGTATTCTGGACTAAATCCTTGGGTGGGAAGTTCGTCAAAATAGTGTATTGTGGTGTAAAAGTTATTTTAACTAAGCACTTTCGTTTGGACATAAACTTGCATTTCAAATCAACCGAATAAATTACAAGATTTCAAATCCACAAGAAAAAGAAAGTTTAATACTTGGAGGACATATTCCCTCTAAGATGTATATTTCTATTGAGCAATAACGTATGCTAGGTGATGTTTAAATTTAATTTAAGTGAATACATTTATCTAGATGTTTTTTGGCGTCATAATAAGGTGATAGCCTACTGGTGACGTTCTAACAATTCTTATATTTTTGTTTAACGTTAATAAACATTTAGACAAGAATAATTTTTGCCGGTGTTTTTATACCTGATTTAATACCAATAAACCGTACTCAAACAACGCTACAAACCCTTTAACTTGGTTTTAATTTTTCGAATCGCTACCTTCCGTCTCCAAGATTCAAGTACTCGTCTTTTCTTCGTGCGACAAACGCGCCTTCCACGATTGTTTTCCGACAGGTATTTTATATCAGAGTTTCACCGTTAAAGTGGAATTGCACTGAAAGAATCCCGGATATATTGAGAAATTGAATTTCGTTGAGAACTCTTCTTCTACTCTATTATTGGGTTGATTCGCGCATACACCTACAGTTTTGTTTGCGTATCAAAGTCACTTATTGAGTTTATTGAAATTGAAGCGTTTTTGTTTAACAAGCGTTTCGGTTTTTACAAAGTAGTGTCATGATCATATTGGTAAGCCATATTGTTTATCGGTCATGTATAGTTTGTATCATATAGTTCTAAGTGATATTTTAGCGTATTCATACGTACATAGTCATTTTGTGCGGTTTGTTTTATACCTGAATCTTATTAATGTTCACCATGGTTTCTTCCTCCTGAACTTCAGGTAATACTCTTAGTTGATTTTGAAGTAAAACAAACAACTACGAGGGAAATATACGTTGTTTTTTTCACGTGGTTTTACAATAATTTTGTTTTTGACACATTTTAAACATATTTTATCTACCACTCATTCCCATTAAATAGGCAATAAATAACCTTTAACGTTGTTTATTTCATGGAGATATACTACCCAAACGATTTCGAAAATCAATTGACATTATTAATCCCAATTAGTCTATGAGTATTATTTTTGTTTTGTATCGGTCCTAGGAAACTGATGTTGCATTAGTAAAGGCTAACAAACTAGCAGGTATAACACGGCAATAAGGACGTAAAGTATTTAAATAAATAAATAAAAATTTTGCTATTTTACCAACCATCCCAAAAAATTCATCCCAAAATAAAAATAATAAACAAAAGTGGACTAGAGAAATTTTTTGGATTTGGCCATTATTTTTTTCCAAAAATGTTCCAGTTAAACCATAAATGCTGCTATATATCAGCCGATCCCTCATAAAGTTGTTGCGTTCAATACAGTTATTGATTAATTGAACCAGATGCCAAAAAGCAAACCCATCTCAAAAAGCACGACTCAACGATCTTACAAATTTTCCTAGCCTTGCAATTCCCCCCTTAACAGTATTAGGCCTTTACGTATTACTATTGTGTGTCAAACACGCATTAATAATGTTTCTTTTGTAGCCAAATGTTATAGTCTGTATTTATTTGTGGAACACAAAATAATTTTATTGGATCTTCTGAAATAAGGTAATGGAGCTTTGGGTAATTTCGTGCAGGGCACAAAGTCATAAAAATAAGTTCTTAGAAATCTCATTTTAAAAAGATGGCACATAGATAAGCAAAAGATAGACCATGATGTAAAAGAAAATCAACAATATATAACGACAACAATATATCACCAACACTGTATAACTACAAAAATACAGGTTTTCAACCAATGTATTCGGTAGGGGAAAACTTTTTCCTGCGCTGTAACCGTAAGCAATCCATAGTCTCTAATTAAAAACGGTCACTAGATGGCTATCTGGACGTGGGTGCATTATTTTTTGACCACCACATTACCATGTACGTGTAAGCAAGGGTTTATGAGACTACAACACGCATGGGGCCATTACCTAAGTGCGGCAAAGTAGCCGATGGCCACCACCAACCTGTGAAAAACTGCCTCACGCAACTCAAGTGTAAATCTTCCTACTATGAGGCTGGCACGGCGCCGAGTTATAGGGGTAGGCCTAAAAAAATGGTTTCTTAATTTTAGTTTAACATGGAATTAGATCTTTGTGAACTAACTTGTAGATTTTTTTCATATATGTGTTTACGTTTTATCATTAATAGTATTGAAGACAGACGAAGTTTATAATATCGAAACCGGTATGCGAACTGTCCAATAAGAGTGCAAGCTGAAAACACAAACGTGAAAAGTAGTATTTCTTTTGATACAGTATTTAAGAGGCGTACTGATATTTCGATCATGCTGATGATACAGTATTATTTTAACAAAGATTAAAGAACACTTTTTCATTTTTTCACCAAGTATTTTGTTTCTGAGGTTATGTTAACACTACTCAATATTTGCAAAATTTCGAAATACAACTAAATGAAATAGAGTAAAAAAATATATAATTGAAAAATAAAAGGGTTACCTTATCCAACCACAGTTTTTGGTATGACAACTAGTTTCGTTCCTTAAAAACTTTGTCAGGTAATTGTATGCAACCACATTATCAATGTACAAATCAATGTTTAAAATGTAAACATTGATTTATACATCAATGTTTAAAGTTTGCAATAAACCAATGTCAATTTAAGAATATATGGGATATGGTTATATTTAATATAACTATGTCACATTATTTTCTTAAATTAACAAATATATACTTTGATTAGCTATGAATGATTCAAAATATGATGCGTAAATATGATTTTTGATTAGCCGAAATATGTATCAGTGAGTAAAACTATTATAAAAAGGTTACTCTTATGTTTTTAATACTTTCTTATTATTGTATTTTTAACGAGTGAATCTTACTCCAAAATGTAATACTCATAAATTTAGTCTAAATATAAATAATGACCATTATCGTTAATTGTTAAATTTATTATTGATGAGAAAATATGTTCATATTTAATAATACATGTAGGTCCTAGAGGAAATTTCGGATATTGAAAAAAAAAATTATAAGTCAAGTTGAGCCAGGTAAAACAAATTTGTCCTTTTCAACCAATAATTTCTTTGACAAAACTGCTTAATACTTATTTGAAAACCTGGTATTCATTTGTATAGGAGTTTTAAGTCCTTTTGGATTACAGGGATTATAGTTGAATTTTATTAATTGGCTTATAGAATTAGTTTCCAATTCAATACATTTATTTCCATTCCAATAATAAGATCAAAATAATATCAAATGTGTATTTGTTTAACATAATCTGCAGATTGTGCCTGTTCCTAATTGCTCAGTTGTAGACATATCCGAACAATAATGCTCAATAATTAATTACTATTACATAAACATTGATTTCCTATTTCTTACACACATTTATAGTCGAGTTGTTTTCTTTATCCTTTAGGTTCATTGAAAGCGTTTCACATTACAAGCTGCTCCAGTGCAAGAAAGTGATGCGGATTGCGGAGGTGCGATGAGAATTAACCAAGTGGATTATTCCACAGTCTGCCGCCGAATTCAAACAGCTTTTGCAGCCAAAATATTGACATAGACCCGAGAGTGCGCCTGCATTACTTGTACAAACTTCGCGAACGATTCTTTCATATTTTTCATCCGACAATTTCAATCCAACGAATGGAAGTGATGTGTTATACGCATTTTGGGGAAAATCTTACTAGCAATGTATAACTATAAACAATAAAGTCTTAAAGTTGTATTTAAACTCGTTTGCGTTGTAGAGTTTTAAAGATACATTATTGGCCTTGAATTTATGTAATTCTGTCCCAAGCAAACGGGTGGATTTTTGGTTCAATACCAGCAGTATTCTCTGAGTCAGAATATTAAACGTTTTTGAGGGAAACGCCAATCGCATCATGTAGATATGAAGGGGATCGAACCCTCAAACCAAATGCAATACACCATATGGTGGCTATGGTGTTTTGACATATTAACCCATTCTCTCCAATAATACAAGTCAAACATATGTTTCTATAGTTCTTATTATTAATTGTAATGTGTTTATAACTTTAATTTTAAAATCAACACACACAAAACGTTACATTACTTTTAAGTAATCAACACGTCTTGCCAAGAGAGATTACTGTAATTTTCCATGGCAGAGTTTGATAAAGCTACGTTTAGTGCCACGGGTCTTTGTGAAACAAGTTTATGGACGCTAAGCCTTATTGAAGTCCTCCACACTGTAGCAAGTTGGCCATAAAGTTGAGGTCATCAGTCATAAGAAGTTACAGTGTCGCGTTATGGTAACAGAATGTTAACATAATACAATATATGACAATTGATCTACATGTACCAATTGTCTTATCCTATTGTTTAATTTGAAGCCTGTTGTATTTTTTCTTGACTGGTTGAGTTTGAAAGTGGTAATGTAGATTAAAGGTTATCCATTATTGAAGGGAACGTCAACTTTATGTAAATGAAATGAAATGATAACGAATGAAACCCCCTATAATCGCAATCAGCTGTTACTTCTCGATGAAGGATTTATAAGGTGTATGTTTAAACGATAAGACGTAGTAACTGTTGCTTTATTAATTAGAAACTAAACGAAATTAGTTTTCCCATTGAATGGCTCTCACCTATAATAGACTTGTCCGATATAATTCGTTAGAGGTAAACTCTCACTGATCTGGAAACAATTGGAAAATTCACTGATGCATGTTATGCATAGTTTTGCTTGTGATGCAACTAACTTCCTCATAGATTTAGTCTGCTGAAGCACCTAAATCTAGTCAGCTGCTAAAGCACCAAGCCGTAGTTTTGATGATGGGGATAGTTATGTTATGCAATCCAATAGCTTTACGCTTATATCTAGTGTCGTTACTGTACTACAAATTAATTTAGCGGTGTTAGGTAGGAAAGTGGTACTTAATACAGGAATGACTTTTGTCTAACTTTTTAGAATTAATACTGAGTTGGTCCATGATAAAAATGCATTACCCTGAATTTGTTCGAAAAAGTTATGTTTAAGGGCTAAAAACTGAAAATCTTTACATTTAAAATGCAAGCCATTCTTAGGAGAGGTTCCCTATGGCAAATGAAAAAGTGCAGTTGTAGAGTGTCATCGTGCAATATCTGTATGGTAATTTACTAATCAATCTTCTAATTCAAGCAAAAAATCCAAGATACGTCCGGAGACGGGAAAACTTGTTTAATTTTCTGACACCATAATATAACTAAATTTTCTATCGGGCAAAAGATTAAATTATCGTGTTTATGTGTGTTGTGTCCTTTAGGTTTTTAACTAGAAGAAATTTGAAGTTAATTGCAAAGCTTATAAATTGAATATTCAATAATATCAAAGTTACTAAACGTGATTATGTTTCAATATGAATCTTCCCTAAGATGTTATCACTCAATTCGAAATTATTATATTTTATGTCAGAGAAGCGTGACATCTTATAGAATTGTAGAAAAAAATAATAATACCAAGAAACTTGCGTCCGTCATTCCGTTGTATCTATTGGGAAGGAATCAAAATGTGCAATTCGATTCACGTGAAGGAGGTTGGTTAAATCGACTGAAGGAGTTGGCCGCATACAGAATAAGATGGACTCCTCGCTCCGCTCTGCTCTTGATTCTACCTCTTTCTCTTACTACCCTCCATCTGCTGCTCAAGTCATTCTTTGATATAATAAGCTGCATGTAATGCGCATGCGTTAGCTTTCATTGCACGGTACAGATACACTACAAAATGCTTATGTCGTGACTCTCATTCTATTGTAAGATAAGATAAACTACTTGTGATGCTTGTTTTCGTGACTCATTCTAAGGTATAGATAAGATAAACTACTTGTGATGCTCGTTTTCGTGACTCATTCTACGGTATAGATAAGATAAACTACTTCTGATGCTCGTTTTCGTGACTCATTCTACGGTATAGATAGGATAAACTACTTCTGATGCTCGTTTTCGTGACTCATTATACGGTATAGATAAGATAAACTACTTGTGATGCTCGTTTTCGTGACTTATTCTACGGTATAGATAAGATAAACTACTTCTGATGCTCGTTTTCGTGACTCATTCTACGGTATAGATAAGATAAACTACTTCTGATGCTCGTTTTCGTGACTCATACTACGGTATAGATAAGATAAGCTACTAGTGATGTTCGATTTCGAGACTCATTCAACGGTTTAGATATGGTATGCTACTAGTGATGTTCGATTTCGAGACTCATTCAACGGTTTAGATATGGTATGCTACTTGTGATGCTCATTTCATTACTCATACTATGGTATAGATGAAAAATGAACTACATGTTATGCTAAGAATGATTGTTCATATAAATGTGGCAAATTTATATGTGATTGGCAAATAAAAAAGTGCAGTTGTAGAGTTTCATCGTGTAATATCTGTATGGTAATTTACTAATCTTCTAATTCAAGCAAAAAATCCAAGATACGCCCGGAGACGGGAAAACTTGTTTAATTTTCTGAATATTTCGACCAACTATTACATATATGAAGCTAAATTCCCATTAAACGTTTCAATTAAAACTTACCCTAATGCAGTGTATAGATATGCGTATGTAGTGTTCAAAACTTTGATGATCTCCATCGACCGAACCTCAACTTTTTAATAACTTAGATCCAAAATACGTTCAAATACCGCATACTTTTAATAGCCACTTAAAATACCTCGTAAAAGATTAAACAATTTTGAACATACCTGCGTAATTTGTATTAGCGAGTTCTTACTTTTTTTTACATATATTTAGCGTGAAATTCAAATAGGCCTAAATATCCCAATGGCGAAAACGAACATATTATCGTAATTACTCTCAGACTTTGCGTATTTCAATTGAGTACACTGTAATTTGTACGACTTTAAAAATAGTTTAATCAGCTAAATCTACTTCCTGTGTAAATAATCTGGATTGTCTCCACTCTATAATTAAAATGTATCGTCTTGAAGTAGGGTTGCTATTGAATAACAAATCTAAGATGTTTAGTCATACTGCTATGTTAATGTTGTATCTCTTGAGTTTTATGACATTCACGTAAATATCTGGGCAGCCGAGGGGATATTGTCGCTTAGTGTTCAGAAGCTTGATGTTCGATTTTGTCTGAAAAAACCCCTGTGGGGTTTGATCCTTCGTAACTGGACCCAACGTTCCTTGATCATTGGGCTTTAATGAATCGTCGTCCCAGAAATAAAACGAGTTGGTCTTGGTCAGTAAAAAATCAATCATCTCGCATAAAAACTTATCATCGCGATATCATTCAACACTCAACCTTCACTCACTCATCATCGCCTTAAAACTAACGTGGTGTTACGAAGCTATATAAATCGACTCTCATCTAAAAACCGAAGCTGAACAACCTTATTTTGATGCTAAATCTGAGGTGCCGCACCATACTACGTATCTATTACCCTGAATCAAAGCAGCACGTTATTGACTATATCATAGTACTAACCGATCTGCGATGCTACGTCGTATTCCAGGTACCTAACGCGAAGGTCACTTAATTACTACCGAAACCTTTGCTGCATCACACTACTGTATCCATCAACAGTTTTCCTGTGGCCGTCACAGAACCGTAGCTGTAGAGCCGCATCTGCAGAGTCGGTGAAGCGTTTTTACTCGGTTTAATCAGGAAACCAGGTGTACTTTCTTCACAGTGCACGGTTGACCGACTCACGGTCGCTCTTCGTGCTCGCCTCTTCAACATTCGTCTGTCAGAGCGTCTTGCCTGATCTTCTAAAGTCGTGAGGTCGCTTCTACTCTCATGGTTTGGGTTTCACTGTACACCCAACTGAAATGGTGAAAAGTAATCAATATTTTCTTAATTTCTTACCAAAGTACACATCTTTTTTAAGGTCACCCTTATACAAGATAGCCCTTACTTAAGCAATCTAAAACTACTATAAAATCTGATGGGAGTCAGCTTGGGTCCAGATTGTTTGGAAATAGGTTGCCTTAGAAGGCAGAGCACTATATACCTTCGGTCTGAAGTAGACTATCGAAATGCCCTTTAAACTTGTTACGTATTTTGTTTTTTTTTTGGTCCAATAGGTCATTCTTGTCGAGTACTTTGCAAACTGATTTTATATTTGGAAGTTAATTTTTCCTTTATACATGCGGAATTTCCTGTTTGTAAAACTAAGCCCATAACTAACGAGATCCTAATACCTAACCCGTGGCAGCTATTTAAGAAAGGTTTCGTGGCATTTTGCTGATGCTACAGTCATAGCTGATAGAGTGATAGGTAGGTATACGAATAATCTGTAACAAAATAAAAACACGCGTTTCGGGCTACGTTCGATTTGAATAATTGTTTAACAGAAACCGTTCACATCTGACCAATGCAGATGGGATGTCTACCTTGGTATCTATCTGTTTAATGGTACTACTTGGATACTTAGGAGCAGACTGTTCTACTGGTTTATTTGGGGCTTCTGTCCTCGAGGTTAAGTTACCAATTTCATTTTCAATATATGACTTTAAGCTCTGTGATAATGTCACACCCTCTAGACCCTATCTTTGTAATGTTAAAACTATCCTTGGCCAAAGCCTTCCAGTGTTCTAGAGATTTTTTAACTAAAATAATAGCCCGGGTATCTATTTCTTTCCCTAATTTAACCCACGCCCCTCCATCAGAGTGTTCGTTAATACAAACCCTCTCACAACACTGGAGGCAACTCTGGTGAAGTTGGTAAGCAAGTGAGTGGCAACTCAGCTCCTGCTTTAACGTCGACACTCGCGACACATTCCTTGACATGTGGAAACTAATTTCTACGTCGCGCTCGTAATTTACAGGTTCCGTATTTATTGTGCTCGTGTTTCCGCATGACAAGTATTCAGATATTGCTGTCAATCTTGTGATGTAAATTCTACTATTTCAATGTCTCGTTTTTATGCGTCTTGTTCGACCATCGTCGTAGATGTATTTCCAACTGGAGCAATGCTTGTTGCTGTTTAGTTACGGTATTGGAAAATTTTGGACTGGAAAACTATGTTTTTGTTGGGTGTTTTGTTAATTTTATATCGTGATAAATATTACGTAGTTTTTGCTATTTAATAGCGTATATTTTACAGTACAGGTAATGTAACGCTTCGATGAGTCTTGTTTAACCGTCGTCGTGCAACAAGACAAAATTATGTCGTTCGTATATATTTATGATTTTTGAAATTTCAATTGGGAAAATTACGAAATTAATTTAAGGCTATATCTTGTTTACTTATTACGTAATTATATTTTTATTTTGGATTAAACCATATCAATTCCATAATAGTATTCATACATCCATTGTATGCACCTATTTTAAACGTTTCAATAATTATATATCCTAAAAAGTTTATAATTAGTTATGTATTCCAAAGAATATGGCAATACGTATTTTCTCTGTGGGAAAACTGAATAAAATCGAATAATTATGGTTTGACATTGTTCCAACGGAATCTAATCTATTTAATACTTAATTTATTTAAGTAATAACCTTCCAAATCACACATATTCAATAAGAGAGTATAGCAATATTGTCTTACAATTTCTGGAATAATATTAACATCAAACTCTCCTCAAAGTAAGCCTACATCAAGAGAGAATTACCAATATCAAGTCCAAAACCAATAAACTGCGAACTGTGTCAAATAGAGTGGTCTTAGAAACCCTCCTTTCACACAACTGACAGAAGATATACTACGAGCCGTCTATTCTCTAATTGCATACGCATGATAAATTGGTTGGGAATATTGCCCTCCAAGAACTGTGCAACTTCTCTTCGAAACACTCGCAACTCTGCCAGAATTACTCCATTTCCTGTTTACTAAGGAAAATGGAAAATGTCTTTAGTGACCTCTTGCTATTTGAGGGTGGATTGTTGCTTACCCGCTGTGATAGTTAGTGTTACAGTTTTAAACTGATGTTTCTCTGAAAACGGTTACAAAATTGTTATGCTTGGGTATATTTAATTCTTTAAATTTTATTAAACAAGAAATATTATTGTTGCAGCAGACATAGTACAAAATCACTCCCCTCCAACTTTCGTAAATTTATCGTTAAAATATACATTTATGAATTAGTACTCTTCCATTCAAGCCTAGGACAAAAAACTCGCTTAGGTTTGCTGAAAAAGAAAATTCAAAATGTGTGCTGGTAACGTAAAATGTTACCAGCACACATTTTGAATTTGCTAAACCTGCAATATAAATTGTGATCACAATTTCATCGATTTACAAAAAATTGTTTATTGCAATTAATTACTTGTATCTTTAGTCCGACAACTTGCTTATTATAACTGTACCTAATCTATATGAATTACAAGAGTAATTGAAAACCGATTTTAAAGAGAGCTCGTTTAGTCCTTTCGCTGCCCTGTCAATGGTCGCTAACTCTCTCGGCCGAAAAATTGCTTTCCTACCTTAATGCTTTACAACCCCAAAAGGTAAAGCGGTAGTTAACCCGTTTTTATCACTTGGTGAATACTTTATGTTTTGTTATTTGAACTCTTTGGGTTCACCGTTTTTTGGGGTTATACAATTATTCATTCTTCAATCCGTCTCAGTAAAAAAAATTCAAATTTAACTACCTTCAGGTATCTTTTTAGATAGGTTTAAATATATAAATTTGTAGATAATGTTCTTGTTTAATTTCATGCACAATAAATGTTTATATGATTTATGATAAACAGAACGGACTTGGTGGATACTCGTTTTAATAGGTTTAAAAAAATAGATTTTGAGTCTGAAATAAGCAAAAGCTTATTCTGTTGTTCTGTTGAGTTAGTTAGATTACACTTAAACATTCCCTTAATCAGCTTCCCTTCATAGTCTACTACTTAACCTACATCATTATATGTTTATAAAGTATTTAAAATGAGGAATGCTCTAGTGCGTCCTTAATTACATTTTTATAACAGAAACTAATTAAATGATAAACTTTATGGTTCTTTAAGTGTTTTTAATTAACGTGATGATATTACCAAGTTTCTGAACTACACAGCTAAGCTCATAACACTTCGCTGTTAATAATTTGTGAATTTACCTAATACAAATGAATCAAAAAGTTGTAAGTGGATAAATCATGGATCAAAATATAATGTACGACTTTATGTTTATGGGTCGGTCATAGTATTTTACAATAAAATTAAACTAAACATTTACCCAATTTAAGAATGGAATTACAATTCGTTTAATGCTATCTATTTTATTGCAAAAGCAACTAGTTTAGGCTCATACATGAAACTATCTTTGGTGAATGTACGAAATCTTGTACTGCCTAATGATGGTTTTATGAAGGAGTCGAAACTACTTCCTTCTTCAATTATATTAATTTCGTAATAGCAGGTATTTAAACCTCTTATAATGTTTCTTCTTGGATTAGTAGTAGATATTTTAAACTTTGAAAATTACTATTTTCATTTTTTACCTACGGTATATTTTTTCTGTGGTTATCAACAATCCATCCCGTATATCCTTTACAGGGAAACTTGTATGTTAGTAAATCAACCCACTGTGTCTAATTCAGCACACGAGTCCGTGTAATTCGATTAAAACTGGCGATCCCCCTGATATAGGAGACCGGCAAGTTTTTCGGCTGCAATTATAAGTTCCACTCGTTAGCAATTAATGAGCAAAGCTGACATTCCACTGAGCTAAGTTTTGTCTTTGGTCCTTTCTGTTTGGGTTTCTGTCCCATTACAAGTACGAGCTTCTTTCAAAGGTGTAGAAGTGTTGAACATTTATTTTGAGCGACATATAATGTCTGAGCAGTAGTTATAAATTAGTGATTCCGTAGTACAAAAATAATAAACAAAAACGATCCAGAATGATCACTGAGAATTGCCCTATTTATATCGGATAAATAGGACTTTTTTATAGAACAAATAGAATGAGTATAGGCTGAAATATGCTTTCCACATAACAACCTCACTTTGAATCAACTTACTTATCACTTTCTAATATAATAACTGGTGGAACAATTAATCTAGCGTTATAGTTACACCTTGATGAATCAGGAATTAAAATACGAGATAATTGCGTTTAAATTTGTTTCACCATCACGTTTGTTTATGTGTTTGGTGAAACAAACAAAGGGTATTATTTTCCAAGCATTGTATTAACCTTCCCTACAACATTGTCAATTTATAGTTTTCGATTAAGTGTCAATTTTATGTAGGCTGTTGATTTACTAATTTTTTTTAATTACACATAACTTTATATTGTAGTCATTTCTACCGCATACAATGGATGACACTAATGCCTTACACTGTACGAGTCTTCTTTATTCTGTGGTATTATTATCGTCTGGATTTATTCCATACATAGACAGTTTTCCTCGCCTGGAAATATCTTTTAGAACACAATTTCTTGAAAATCGGTCCTCAGCGACCTACCAATCATTATCACACAAGTAAGAGTCATTGATGATACTTTTCAACATTAACATAAGAAATTTACATTTTACCGCTCAAGAAACTAAGTATTTGTATATTTATATTTATATTTACAAAACACTCATTAAGAATCAGTAAAAGCCATACACATTGCAGATTTCTCAGGTAGATAGCATCAATGCATCTGACACATCTTGCACTATGTAACCAACAACCTAACCTATATGACAGGTCATTGATAGCGGTGACGTATAGGCATCGATACATGGTAGACAGATACCGTATGTATCGTATAGCTGTATATATTGATATTATAGATTTATATATCGATCCATATAGGTATTCATCGGTTGAATTGTTCTGTTGATGTTGTAATCGATACCAGTGAGTGTAGGGAGTGGTATACAGCAATTTATTTTTGGTCAAACATATAACTTTGGTACAATTTAAATCTAGTAAATTAAGAATGAAGTAAGTGCTACTGTTTGATGGAAACCTTGGTATTTAATATCGTACGAATTACTTCCACAGGTAACTGAAGACAATTCTTCTATGGGGATTTTGCAACTTATTTATATATTAACTATAACTATATATTTTAGTAAGTATAATAATAAGCTTCAAAATACTTTTATGATGTGCAAAAATTTAATGTTTGTATTTTAATGAATTGTACGTATAGTGAGTATATAGAAGTAAATATCGTTATATGACATTATTATTGATAAACAGCAGGATATATTGGTATATTATGATATTGTTTATATAATCCTATGTATAGCGGCCCATAGCAATATATGGCGGTATATTTTAGTATTTGTACAGCGGAAAAGGTGATTGCACCGTATCGCAGTAACAGGAACATAAACAATCCTTAAATGCACAGCGGCGCAGACGAATGACACTTTTAAAGAACCGAATTGCCTCAGGAAATAAATGAAAAGCCTTTTAGATCCGAGTCGCAGTCATTCATAGGTTCGACATTTAAATGTGGACATTTATTTCCTATTTGCGGTAAAACTCTGAAACCTCCCTATATTCTATTATGTGATTTTACTCACCATTTATTCGTATGGTTATACTGGATGCAGTAAGCTTAGTATTTCCATTAAACTGTGTTTTTGCAAATGCACTTTTTGTAATAGTTTTATAAAGTTAACTTGTCACTTTTTTAACAAAATTTTAGTATTTTTAGCCAATTGTCAAACAGATTTATTCAATAATTTGTATATTTAGATGACAACTTTTAGAAACCAACCACTTCTAAAACGCTACACTACAATATCTTACATTTGTCCTTTATAACGTGCTTTGTCATTTTGTCCATCATAAGTTATAGAGAAAGTGTGATTTTAATGTAATATTATTAGAAAGCCCGGAATTCCATAAAACGAACGGCCTCGCCAGTTCACCGATCCTATTTTACCATGGTTTTTGTACGTTCATGCCTGGTTTGGGTTTTTATTCTTCTATGATCCGGAGTAGAAAATCGTAATTGGCCACGGTGATCATTTACAGCCTACGTTCGCGCGTCTTCGTCATCAACTCAACTCTTCTTTGTTCGTATTTACAATTTTTGGTTCGTATCATGATTTTACCACACAGATCATATGTATACTTCATAGTCTTAGGCTGATTTTTACGTGTAATAAAATGAAGCCACTTAAGGTATTTTAGAGACCGACCATTCATTTTACCTCCAAAAAATATAATAAATACAGTTTAGAATTTAAGGTTAGATTAGTTTTGAGTGTACATTTGGAAAGGAAATATTGAAAGTTGCTTAATAAGTGTTGTGTGAGAATGGCAGTCAAAATGTCTACTAAAAAGTACGCTTTTTGGGAGTGAAAAAATTAATATTATTCCACAAATCAAATTACTATAAATATTTCCTTTTTTTCATAAGCTGTATCCTTGAAGTATACCGTGTACTTGCACCATTAGCGTAACTTTAATGCGCAAATTTACAAAGACTACTTTGTTAGTTATGTTGATATTGTTAATTTTAAATTATAATAGGCCAATGTCTTTATATTTTTAATTTATTTTATTTTTTGATTTCAGGTAAACCTGCAGCTATCTGTCCAGATTCTAGGTATTTAACTTAGACTTTTATCATAGCCTAGTTGTTTTTGGAAACAGTTTCATGTAAATATGAATTATATTATCTATATTCATATTATTTATACGATACCACTTACTAAACTATAAGCCAATTTTTCCATTTTCTTGTGTGCAAACAAATATTTAGGTATAGTTATTTTACAATAGGTGTGTAAAAGGTTTAACATATATCATATACTGAACTCTCCTTTTAGCGAATTTCCCTATAGGGAAGTAGCTATTACCGTAGGTGGCACGGTAAGACCTAGACCCGGGACCGATTTACTTTTTCATTTTGATGTCCCCAGAGGCCAAAAACACCATTCGTTCAAATTTTTATATATGTATATATATATATAGACTTATATATATATATATATATATATATATATACGTCCGTGAACACGATAACTTGAGTAATTTTTGTCCGATTTTGATGAAATTTGGTTTAAAGGTGTAAAGCGGGATAAACTTGAATGAGTTCGCGAACCAGCACGATCGGACCATGGGAACGGGGCTTTACGGGGGGTTTTATGGGGTAAAAATTGGTTTTTCTCACTTTTGACCCTCAAAACACAAAATTTCCCGATTTCTCTTTAGTCCTTTTTAAAGAGCTTAAAAAAACAAATAATTTAGTATACAAAAGTATTTTTGTTCGATTATTAGTAACGGAGAAAATTAAAAAAATTTTAAATTTAAAATTCCCATGTTATTCTTATGGAGAATATTGTCAAATGTTGTAGTTTGCTTGTTTATGGATATATTTTGATCAATCTTGGCAAATTTATTTATTTTGTACTAAGCTATCAATATTTTACTCAAAAACACACTTTATTAGTTTCCTTGTAGCAGCAAACCTAGGTACTCGTTAAACCTACTGTTATTAAAATACATTTAACTGAAAATCAATTCAGACAAATGGAAATTCGCTTAGTCGGCAGGTTTGCTGCGGCGGGGGTATTTACGTAACAATTACGATTAGTGTTTTCACGGCACTATATTTAAAACCCATCTGCTTTAATCGGGACCGTCCTCAAGGGGTGAACAATTTGGTTTGTGAGAAATTAGATCAGGGTGGTGAAACACACCTAAATAAAGTGGTTAATTGTGCTTACTGGGAGGGCTTGCATTGGGTTGTACTCTACACTAATAAAACTTTTATATTTACAAAGTCAAATTATAAAGCTGATGATGTTCTGCTCTTTGAGAATTTAATTCGAGCGCCTCCTGTTAAATGGTGTTCCATTTAGTTTCCAGAACATATTTAGGCCAAAGCAATATACGCTAGATGTAAAATTCGATAGAAAAATCGCAGTTAACTAGACAGTTATAAATTGTAGTAACTTGCTTTATGTCAAATAGTTTTCAATCATTTCGCTTCCAGAACATATATTTAGGCCAAACCCGTGCAAGATATAAAAATTCTACAGACATATCGCAAACAACTAGACAGTTATTAATTGACGTAACATACTTCATGTAAAATGGTTTTCCATTATTTAGTTTCGAGAAAATATTTAGCTTGAAATTCAAAATGCAAGTCAATGATTTCGATAATAAAATAGCTAGATGCTGCTGTAGATGTAGAACCAACCACTTGTGTGGCAATTCCGTTATAAAATTGAACAAACTTTTATAAAATTTCATTTATGAAATATATACAACTCACATTCCAAAAGTTTGGTTAAATATTGTTTATTTAGTTCTGTGCTTGTTATTTAAATCGACTGGATAGACTTATGAAGTATGTGATTCAGTTAAGGTATGAACTCGATATGGTTTCTTTACGATTCAGTGCACACTAGATAACCATATTGAATTTTGAACTATGTCGAGACTATATTTTGTTTTACACATTTTCCCAACTTACAATTAAAACGTATTTATTGCAAAAGTATTCTGTTTAAGGCGCTCTTACGTCTTCTTAGTCCAAGGCTACATGTTGTCATTTTAAGAGTAACAAATTCTTTAATGGACAGTTTTCTAATTAATTCCACATCAAGCGCATAAATTTATCTACTTATGTGCGACTCAATACATTGATATTCTTCAACTTTATTCCAAATGTATAAAATAAATAGAACGCTTAACTTGTTGAATTCAGCTCATGCAGTCTTGACGCAACACTTGAAAGTGGGAGTTCCACTAAAAGGGAGGGAGGAGTTTGACCTAAGGCTTTTTGAGTACAGAATCGTTTATGAGGCGTAATCTGAGATTTTCAGAAGTGCTCTGAGCCAATCATCTTATGAAAACGTACTTTGATGTTGTTAGCTCCGCTATAAATAGTATGGTTAAGTCAGTAAGAGTGACATTAAATGTTGTATTACACTCGGACAATGTGGTTGGAGACCTTGCAACTCCGCGCCCTACACAACCCTTCTTTATGAAAATAACTGTATATGCAAATAAAGTTAAATCCCTACTGTTTCATTTTTATATCCTCTTTCGTGATGTTCAAGTGTTTAAGAAGACACATATTCAGATTTTTAGTCGATGTTTAACTTAAGATTAAATAAATTATTAAATCTTGCAAGTACAAAAAATATAACTTTTTAATCAACTGAGTTTCAAAGGATATCTCGGTGTTGGAAATTCCAATTTACCAAATAATCTCGTTTGGGGTACCGGTTTTGAACATTTATTTTTCAGTGGTAAATTGTTGTTACCAAACGTTATACGCAGACATGCGAGGTTCGTATGGTAGCCGAATTGCGCAACGAAGGTGCCGATGTCGTGGGTTCGCGCCCCGGTGTCACTACATAAATTTATCCTGTATCAGGTCGCCGCTTTGATTATAATTCAAAGTCATTCACGCTTTCCGAACTTAATATGAACTTACAAATTCAAGGTCAGTAGCCACGAACGGTCAAAAAAACATGTTTGTTTCCAAAGACTTAAACGGGTAAAAAATCTTCTCGAAGGACATAAGATTGGGGAGATACTGAAGGTCCACCTACGGTCGCCGGTCATATGTCACAACTGTGAGACGCCACTCTCAATAGTACGAAAAATGAACAAAAGTTTCCAAGAGTTGATAGGAAGGGAAGCTCTTGACAGTGCAAGAGTAATGGTGAGGGAATCTTGCCGTCCTTTCTTCCGGGTGTTGAAAATAAATCGATATTATTTTCATCCTAGTTACTTTTTATATAGACGGTTTTGTAAAATTTAACATTTGTAATATTTTGGTAATTCAAAATCTGTTGTGAATATATTAAGGAAATGACCGTGTAATTTGTCTATTGGTACGAATATTCCCTTGTCCAATACAGTAATAAAGTTCTTATATTTTTTCTCCCTTTTGTGTAGGTACTGGATTGCATCGTTATTTTAGACTGATGATGTACTATAGTTGAATTAATAATTTAAAAATAATGTTATCATAATCTGAAGAAGAACATTTTTTAAGATTTTTCAAAATATTGTTTTTAAGTTGCGTTTTTATATTTATATAGCATTTAGATTATTATAATTATTATTATTTATATTATTATTTATAATACGAATATTTTGTTCAGTATGTCTTGTGAACTTTTATGATACACAATTTAAAATTTGGTACCTTACTATTTATTTACCTAGATTTTTATTTTATTTTTTATTTTTATATTTATTTTAGATGATGTTATATGGGTAAACTAATATGATTTAACTAAAAAAATCATGTTTTATAAAAATTTAAATGTTGTTGGTGAATCTGATATTATAAAATTGAAAAGAAACTATGGTCTTCGAACAATTAAAAAACTCAGGTTCAGGGTTTTGTCAGTGCCTTTATGGAAAAATTGTAATTATTTTGGTGATTAGCTAACTTGCACTAAGTGATTTGTAAGTCTTACAAATTCCTACTTAGAATAAAGTATGTGCTGTTATTTTAATTAAGGCATAGTCAGTAAACACTAAATTACATTAAAGTTCTACTGATTCTAATGAGAATGACACGAATAATATTTTTAATTTACAAATTTTATCTAAAACACTACAAAAGAGGATGGAAAAATAATATAAGTCCAAAAGAATAATATAAATAAGAAACATGAGATTTTGATGTATGATGTAAGTTGGCATTACACCTTATGTAATTTATTAAGAGTGCAAGAGACATTTTGAATACGCCATACTCTTCATGTCCCTTTTACCCCTGTCTCCCCAACTTTGTTCCTTTCATGTCTGATACCTTTGTACGCTCGACCCATCTTGTTTCCTCATTTTCCAGTTTTACATAATCTGATTAATCTTCTGTTTGCTGTGGTTTTACCTTTATAAAGCTTTTTTTATAAAGCCACGGTAGTTTTTGTGCAATCGAAATCTGAATTTTCTCGGACTGTGTGAAATGTTATAAAGTTGTGTTTGTAATATTAAACAATAAATTGTGTAAACGGGAAAACTATAGAATATTGTTATTTGGATTGAATAATATAATTGGTCGCCCTATCATAGGACAACAGGAGGAAAATGTTCGATTAAATAGTTTCCTGTGTTGAATTATCTAATCAAGACCGAGTTGACTTTGTCTTATCTACTATAAAATACATTCAACAACACACTCAATATATAGATTTCCAAATAGTTTCTTTCCCCTTGGTCAAAACCTTATGAGGTAAGTTTTTTTAAGGTAACTTCTTATTTGTGGATTAAGAGGGGTGATTTCAGAATTGCAAGTAAAATAAACTAGGGAAAGATTTATTATGCAATAACCATGTCCGTAAGAAATATACTGTAGTTGAAATATATTTCGTGTCCTGAAATACACTATAAATTGTCCTTTCGTGTAGATTTAAAATTGCAAAAATGTTTTTGTTGAAAATCTAAATAGTAATTGATCTTACCTACTATAATCGTTATTTAAACGATTAGTATAATAATTTTTGTACATGCGTACTGCAAATGTATTTTTATAAGAGATAAAGTAATTGTTTTTGTTGGCACCAATTAGTCCTATCTCTAAATTCAAAAGGGAATGTCGAAATGTACAATAGGGCTCTGTATGGGAAACAATCTGTATATTAATTCATGTATTTTTTATTTAATTTTCCTTATAATATTTGAATGATTGTAAAATTACTTTCTACTAGGCCTACGTGCCTCGTAGAATGCCTCTTAGCAGGTGAACGAACAAAATACTAAGTACCACTTTATTGTCGGTACCATGGAACCATTAATTGTCAAACAAAATATGTTTTACCAACTTACTATAAAGATTTATTGATTAAAAACTGTATTTAATTTGAAGAAGGATAATTCTAATCTAAATATTTCTCCACGCCAGCTGTCAACAAGCGTGTAAACAATTGTGACGTGTATAAATGCAACTCATACACTTTCATAGCGGAACATATTTTATAACAATGATTTTTAGTTTGTTTCTCGATTCTATATATTTATTTTAGAAGATTATTCAGTTACTTCTTGGAGATGTGTTGAACCTATTATATTACGTCACTTTAAAAACTGACACTTAAATTAGCTATGAATAGTTTTAGTTATTTCTTGACATTCAGTTTTGGTAATGAAATAACTTTACGTTATTTTAAGAATTATTGCAGACATTTCCCATCCCGATAAGTTATAATTAATTTTGTTCGAAAGTGAAATTTTGCAAGATTAAATGATGATTGAAAATTTCCGCAATATCCCTCAATACATGTGTATGATTTTAAAAATCTTGGATTCGTTCAAATGTAAGATATTTAACTAAATAGAATCCTAATGATTCTCCCTCTCATCTAATCGGTGTTTACTTAATATCGGTTATTTAAGGATTTCGATTAACTTGGAAACGTTTATACTCGTCTAAATTAGTTCGTTTTTCTTACACTTCCTCGAAAACAAGACAAAATGAACAGATTATTGGTCATTTACCATATGATTATTTTATGAACATTAATATATAGACCTGTCATCTACACCTGTAAAGTCTGCATTTCTCTCATTCACCTCTAATGTCTCTTCAAAGGTCAAATGTCACTAGTAAAGTTGATTAGGTATAAACAGCTAAAATATAAATGGCTTATTACTCTAAGATTTCTAAATAACGATTTTATGTACACTGTGTAAGACTACCTAACTACGGTAAGAAGAGTTTTGTAATCGTTGAGTGGATTACATTCTTGAAATATTTAATTTGTCATGCAATATTTTGATGACAAAAATGTTACTAGAGATACACGCCTCCACTCAATTAGATCCGTACTTACGGTTAGGGTAATTATTAAGTTCAACAACTACTTCCTACCCTTGTAAGCTGTACAATTTAAATGTACATATAACACTTGTAATTAAATTAACTACCAGCGTATTTAATTACCTCCTAAAGTATTTCTTCGCATTGTCAATGTGTATTAAATGTCGTAATGTCTGGCTGGGGCCTCTCAGCTTCACCAAAGTAATGGAATTAACCTATTGTTGTTATAACACTGACTACTGCTCTTTGTTGATTTAACAAGGCTCTAATTATGTTATGTAATGTTGTTACTACAAAGGTCTAATGTAACACATGTTGTTGTCGTTGAAAGGCGTTTTGTTAATTATTTATCACAGTCGTGTAAATGCTCTGGGGAAATATTAACGTCATGATATGTGTTAAAAGTTAGTCACTATGCTAATTCAGAAATTTAAGGGTTAAAAGTTCAAATGAAAATTTCGAGACATTGTTAATTTAAATACTATCCATCAATCGTTGTACTTAAACAAAACATGCTTGTTTATATTATAATGATTAATAATATTCATATTGATTATTGATTATTTATCACTCATTCAGTTCTGGATTTCTTCCACATCGCCTATGACGCCTTATGGTAAACAAATTAAGTAAGCATTTAATTTGGACTGTATGTATTTTGATTTGATAACTTATATTGACTCGTCAAGTAGGCTGGTTTTTATGAGGTTGTAGGGTGTGGTAGGCCTTGTGGATGTAACTCAGATTTTGTGTACAAGTTTGGGTTCAACTCTTCCACTCACCAATGGAATTCTTTAGCCAAGTGATAATTCCCTGATTTTGAGGTATAGAGCCCACTGTACTTTAGCTCGCAATGCCCCAGACCCCCTTTGTATTTGGGATATGATAAACTGTGCTATGGGGGACAGAATGATGTGTGGGATCTTTTCTGCGTTAACAACCCATGTAAAGTATGTCATAGATGGGTTGTTTGTGGTGAATAACAAACAACTCTTGACATGTTAAATTCGCGATGTGGTTTTGTGCTTAATGATAGAAATTTGCAAAGTCATTAACTGTAAAACCTTCTTTAGGTCAATAAGTATGGTGATAAAGTTATAATCCAACGAGTTAGGGGGAGGTAAAAATATTGTAATAATCTTAAGCCCTTTGGGGGGGGGGGGGGGTGAAAATGATCGGTAAGAAACTACCACGACTTTCTGATCAAGAGCCGTCGAGATCTTTTCATTTGTTTCCAATTGCAATGACCATGTACAGTTCTGCTATTTGTTGGAATTTATAATGTTTTATTCTTAACCGCTTTATCGTCGTAAAAAAACACATTTGCATCTTTAGCGTTTAAATTTATGTATTAAGTAGGTTACACTTTTTAATACATCAATGTCCAAATGGTTACTTACATTTTCACTAACCAGCACAAATTTTACTTCCATTTGAGTTAAAATACCTTTTGCGGCTTACATCTTTTACCGTAAAACTCCTACATGTTGTTGGTTCATGATTTTTAAGTCAATAGAAAATATGACTCTGGATGTTTGTCTTATTGATGAACATATAGATCCAGTATAATGCCTGGAAGTGGCATAGTTGTTTTGGATCTCCTATTTTGAGTTTCGACACTACTGCGCCGAAACGCAGCTAGGCCATTGTTCCTGTACACAATGGTTCGCCATAGGCATGTACCGGCTTTTAACTAGGTCTTGAGGTGAACCACTTTCTAACTTTACCGTGGCCCAGGGCTTTTTAAAGTATAACAATATAGATGTCTTAAACAACAATCGGTCTTTCTTCTTCTAGAAGTACTAAACATATGAAGGTACCTCACAATGACTTAAAATATAATTGGCAAAATGAAGTCAAAATATATATAATAAAATAAAACCTAAGATCCTGATTTACATTTCAAAGTTGTGCCAGTCCATGAATTCTCTCATTTTGTAAAATGGAATGGTAAATTTTAAATTCTTATCCAATCAAAATGACGTGTATTGAATTTTTGTAAACTCAACACAATGTGCTACTATCGACGTAAAGGCTCATAAACTCGGGCAGATCTTACAACGGGCCCAAGTGTTCAAGTTATACACTGTATTTCGGTCCAACTTTATAACAGAGCAGCATAGAACGCTATAATATAACTTGTTTTTGCCGCAACAGTTTATGTGTATCTTCCTTTATAACCTAGGGCGTTCCAGGATATAATAAAGAAATCTTGTTTATATGGAAATTGTATAGTAAATTGTATTCTGGTGCATTGGTACTTGGTGACAGTGTTAGTTTATGGGCCTGTTTATACACATCATTTTATGTATATATATATTCAAGTTATGAACATTTTACCATTATACAAACTTAGTTCTACATGAGAGCTAGGATTTCAGAATTAATTATCGTTACATAAATCTATGTTTAAAATGTTATGAATTTCATTAAGTTGAAAAATGTTAATTGCCATTATATTAAAAGACGCCTTCTTACACTATTAGATATATTCACATCAGTAATTATTTACAAGCCAGTGTGATATTGGCTAATGAGTTTGACCGGTTTAATCCTAGACTGACACGAATTTTAATGCTGCTTGATATGAAATTTATTTTGAAAATGCTTGAGAATTTGTGCTCCTTGCTACACACTAAAGTCAAGAAAGTTCTAAACAAATTGTAATTTCTAATCAGCACTGTGTTGTTTTAATTTTGTTTACCAGGTTCAGGTTTACATTATCTTATTTGATCCCAAACATGTTTTTGCATTTTTCCCTTTCCTAATCGTCACTCAATTAAAATCACAACGTTATTCTGTAATAAAATATAATATGTTTACATAAGGTAATGTATATCGGTTCACTATTAATCTAAATGTCTGTGGGAACAAATTCGTCTGAAGATGGCAGCGAAGTGGACCATTTCCACGAATGGATATATTTACTTTATCGAAGAAAGTTTAGTTTGACAGAAGTTGCGTTTTTATAGCATATATAACATATTCATTTTATTGATATATAACTAAACTTGTGTGATTTTATTTTAAAAGTTGGTTCTCAATACGCTTGTATCTGATCTTGATGTTTTTAGAATCTTTTTCTTATCAGTATCTTAAACGCTCTAAGGAAACGCTATAGCACTAAACAACAGCGTTGACGATACATCTCGTTCTTCTAACTAGAAGAAATTCTATGCTGTAAAAATACTAAAACATAGTTTTTCTTTGACTCATATTTGCTTATCACCTTGATATCGAATTACTTAACCAAGGCTGACGTGATATTCAACCGACATTAATTACAACACACAAAAGCTGAATTCCGCTGTTGGTAGCGTTGCCGATATTGTAGCACGCGGTCTACCACTTGATAGGCTGGCCAAGTCTAATGATACAGCTAATGTATCCCATCCCCATACAGTGGTCATGGTTAACAGTTAACTGCAAACCGCAATTATTGCAGTGGTTGTGCGTTTGTCAAAACGTTCCGATATCACCAATGTTTTATCGCGTTTATTCCTTTGTAATTGTGATTCTGATCGTTGAAAATATAAAAGATGAAATCACTTCGTGTGGAATATAATATTATATAATAAAGGAGTTTTCAAGCAGATAAACCACAAAATATTTCTCTTTATAAAAATTGTAATGACGAATGTGCATACAGTAGTACAATATTAAGGTACTCTGTTGTGCATTAAAGATCTTAAGGGTAGAGTACTTATTATCATGGCGTTGTTTAAAGATTTTTTTAGGTACTTGATTTAAATTAATTTTTATAATTAAAGGTATATGTAAATATATGCTTTCTATATTTACAAGCTAGTAGTATGTGGCCACGCATTGAGGGCTGCGACATCATCACTACTTGGCTAAAAGCCATAGGTGATTGGCGGGACTTAAACGCTGAACTTTGGGGACCGAAGCCCCGCACTCTACCTCTAAACCATAATCATTTAGTCTAGACTCATTTGTATTTGATAATCTTTGTCTTAAATATTACTTTTTTTCTTGTTGGCAATATCTACTCAGTTATAACTGATTTGGTAAACATGTATACATTATACTTACCAACTAAACTCGTACTTCACATTTTATTTAGTAAATCTTAGTGAACACTCACTAGTGGTTAAAGCGTGGATCCATCCAAGAGACTGGGTTCATATCCCACCAATCGCCAATGTGTTTTATACGATATTCATCCGTAGTATTAGATCACACCAAGCTGTAAGGATACCTTGGAATACAATAACGATTAATCTCATAAATATGTAGAACTTTTTTTCTTTATTGGAAAGCTTCGAACATTGAAGCCAATACAATAGTTTAGTTTAGGTTTGGTATACAATAAAACCATAACAATAGTATACATTGCTATATTTGCAGTAGCTCACCGGTTAGTAGCCGTTACGTAACACCTATCATGGCTAATTTGACACTGACGGACTCAATCATACGGCAACCAATTTGATTGGTTCATTCTCATTACTTCAGGTTGATTGAAATCAAACCCACTACGTAGTTCCGATGGTTCCATGAAGCTAGTTTATTTACTTACGATTGTTAATTGTAAACTGACGTTAATACATTGTTTACATTGTACAATGTGTACAAGTGCAAATTACGATTACCAATAGTTACAGATAGTTGATTTGTCGGTCAATACCCATCATGTGTTTTATTTGCTTGGCAATAGTTACAGATAGTTGATTTGTCGGTCAAAACCCGTCATGTGTTTTATTTGCTTGGCACAAGTTACAGATAGTTGATTTGTCGGTCAAAACCCGTCTAGTGTTTTATTTGCCTGCCAATAGTTACAGATAGTTGATTTCTCGGTGAATACCCATCATGTGTTTTATTTCCTTGCCAATAGTTACAGATAGTTAATTCATTGGTGAAAACTCATCATATCTTTTATTTGCTTGCAAATAGTTACAGAAAGTCGATGTGTTGGTGAATACCCAATATGTGTTTTTTTCCTTGTCAATAGTTACAGATAGTTGATTCATTGGTGAAAACTCATCATATCTTTTATTTGCTTGCAAATAGGTACAGATAGTTGATTTGTCGGTGAATACCCATTATGTGTTTTATTTCCTTGCCAATAGTTATAGATAGTTGATTCATTGGTGAAAACTCATCATATCTTTTATTTGCTTGCAAATAGGTACAGATAGTTGATTTGTCGGTGAATACCCATTATGTGTTTTATTTCCTTGCCAATAGTTATAGATAGTTGATTCATTGGTGAAAACTCATCATATCTTTTATTTGCTTGCAAATAGGTACAGCTAGTTGATTTGTCGGTGAATACCCATTATGTGTTTTATTTCCTTGCCAATAGTTACAGATAGTTGATTCATTGGTGAAAACTCATCATATCT
Source organism: Macrosteles quadrilineatus (assembly GCF_028750875.1). Classification (NCBI taxonomy): domain Eukaryota; kingdom Metazoa; phylum Arthropoda; class Insecta; order Hemiptera; family Cicadellidae; genus Macrosteles; species Macrosteles quadrilineatus. The sequence continues at coordinate 57,444,934 of NW_026542600.1, forward strand.
TTTATTTGCTTGCAAATAGTTACAGAGATAGTTGATTTGTCGGTGAAAACTCGTAATGTGTTTTATTTGCTTGCCAATATTACAGATAGTTGATTTGTTGGTGAAAACTCGTAATGTGTTTTATTTGCTTGCCAATATTACAGGTAGTTGATTTGTTGGTGAAAACTCGTCATGTGTTTTATTTGCTTGGCAATATTACAGATAGTTGATTTGTTGGTGAAAACTCGTAATGTGTTTTATTTGCTTGCCAATATTACAGATAGTTGATTTGTTGGTGAAAGCTCGTCATGTGTTTTATTTGCTTGGCAATATTACAGATAGTTGATTTGTTGGTGAAAACTCGTCATGTGTTTTATTTGCTTGGCAATATTACAGATAGTTGATTTGTCGGTGAAAACTCGTAATGTGTTTTATTTGCTTGCCAATATTACAGATAGTTGATTTGTTGGTGAAAACTCGTAATGTGTTTTATTTGCTTGCCAATATTACAGATAGTTGATTTGTTGGTGAAAACTCGTCATGTGTTTTATTTGCTTGGCAATATTACAGATAGTTGATTTGTTGGTGAAAACTCGTAATGTGTTTGATTTGCTTGGCAATATTACAGATAGTTGATTTGTTGGTGAAAACTTGTAATTTGTTTTATTTGCTTGCCAATATTACAGATAGTTGATTTGTTGGTGAAAACTCGTCATGTGTTTTATTTGCTTGCCAATATTACAGATAGTTGATTTGTTGGTGAAAACTCGTCATGTGTTTTATTTGCTTGGCAATATTACAGATAGTTGATTTGTTGGTGAAAACTCGTAATGTGTTTTATTTGCTTGCCAATATTACAGATAGTTGATTTGTTGGTGAAAACTCGTCATGTGTTTTATTTGCTTGCCAATATTACAGATAGTTGATTTGTTGGTGAAAACTCGTCATGTGTTTTTTTTGCTTGGCAATATTACAGATAGTTGATTTGTTAGTGAAAACTCGTAATGTGTTTTATTTGCTTGCCAATATTACAGATAGTTGATTTGTTGGTGAAAATTCGTCATGTGTTTTATTTGCTTGGCAATATTACAGATAGTTGATTTGTTGGTGAAAACTCGTCATGTGTTTTATTTGCTTGCCAATATTACAGATAGTTGATTTTTTGGTGAAAACTCGTCATGTGTTTTATTTGCTTGGCAATATTACAGATAGTTGATTTGTTGGTGAAAACTCGTCATGTGTTTTATTTGCTTGGCAATATTACAGATAGTTGATTTGTTAGTGAAAACTCGTCATGTGTTTTATTTGCTTGGCAATATTACAGATAGTTGATTTGTTGGTGAAAACTCGTCATGTGTTTTATTTGCTTGCCAATATTACAGATAGTTGATTTGTTGGTGAAAACTCGTCATGTGTTTTATTTGCTTGGCAATATTACAGATAGTTGATTTGTTGGTGAAAACTCGTAATGTGTTTTATTTGCTTGCCAATATTACAGATAGTTGATTTGTTGGTGAAAACTCGTCATGTGTTTTATTTGCTTGGCAATATTACAGATAGTTGATTTGTCGGTGAAAACTCGTAATGTGTTTTATTTGCTTGCCAATATTACAGATAGTTGATTTGTTGGTGAAAACTCGTCATGTGTTTTATTTGCTTGCCAATATTACAGATAGTTGATTTGTTGGTGAAAACTCGTCATGTGTTTTATTTGCTTGGCAATATTACAGATAGTTGATTTGTTGGTGAAAACTCGTAATGTGTTTTATTTGCTTGCCAATATTACAGATAGTTGATTTGTTGGTGAAAACTCGTCATGTGTTTTATTTGCTTGGCAATATTACAGATAGTTGATTTGTCGGTGAAAACTTGTAATGTGTTTTATTTGCTTGCCAATATTACAGATAGTTGATTTGTTGGTGAAAACTCGTAATGTGTTTTATTTGCTTGCCAATATTACAGATAGTTGATTTGTTGGTGAAAACTCGTCATGTGTTTTATTTGCTTGGCAATATTACAGATAGTTGATTTGTTGGTGAAAACTCGTATTGTGTTTTATTTGCTTGCCAATATTACAGATAGTTGATTTGTTGGTGAAAACTCGTCATGTGTTTTATTTGCTTGGCAATATTACAGATAGTTGATTTGTTGGTGAAAACTCGTCATGTGTTTTATTTGCTTGGCAATATTACAGATAGTTGATTTGTTGGTGAAAACTCGTAATGTGTTTTATTTGCTTGCCAATATTACAGATAGTTGATTTGTTGGTGAATACCCATCATGTGTTTTATTTGCTTGCCAATATTACAGATAGTTGATTTGTTGGTGGAAACTCGTCATGTTTTCATTTTCGTCATAACTTCCTTGTTGTATTTGGAATTTCTTATTGTGAGAAAATCATAGATTTAACATACTCCGATGGATCAATGCTTTGTAAATTGGCTGAAGGTTTCAATGTCAGTTCCGTACAGTTTATGTAAAAAGCGTTTTGTTATCCATGATTTTTTCTGGCAATTTAACTAATTGAAAAATATTTCAACATGTAACGCAATATATTATCGACATAATGTTCGTTTTATAATATTATAACGATGATAGAGAAAAAATCGTAAAATGTTGATAAAAATAAGAGAACAAATTATGATGAAATTAGCGCACTCGAACTCGCCAATACGAAACATAAAATAAAATGACATAGAATGAGAAGTGTAGGTCTCGATATTCTAAATCAAAGATTGGCCTAGCATTTAAATCATGTCGAAATATATATTATAAAAGATTAATTGTTCAATTGAGTTCATTTTGTCAATATCTATTTAGAAAATGCATGGTTAGCTTACGTACGAAAATAAAACTTAGTTATATTTTACTGCAAATACATACACGGAAATAAAACAATTTTTTTTAAACACGTCCGTATGTTTACGGTGTGTAAGAGTTCATTCACAACTGGAAAGCTTTTTGGTCACGCATTTGTTTGGTGAAAATCGTAAAGGTGGAGTTAAATATATGGGAAAATACACGCAAGCTTTATTTTTGTGTAATATTTCTGTCACGATATAGCCAAAGTACATTCAAAGCAGACTTGTTTCGTGTATTCATCCCCGTCCCAGATATCTGACTCTTTACGATTAATTACTCTTTCTGAGATTAATTTGTCAGTTTTAACAAATTGCCTGTTTCGCCCTGTCGTCTTGTGAAGCGCTAGAGATAATTTGCGAAAGTTTAAGATTTTAGAATAGCATTACTTGTGATTTTTAGTTAGTTAGAAAGATGAATTACTGTACAATTATACAAGTGGTTTTATAAGAGCTATGTTTTGAAAGAGAGGAGAAATCTATTGACAAACAAAATCTCTATTTAAGTAGTGTTACGTATTTCTAAAGTATTAAGGTATTCGCACGTGACGTATTTTTCTCCCAATGTTGGATTCTGTTTTCTTCGTGGAAGAATAAATGTTGAAACGGATTGAGTTAAGATTAAGCTGTATTTAATTACTAAAGAATATTGTGACATCATACGGGCATGCGTCGAATTCCAAAGTACAATTAGGTTTCAACTGAATCTTAATACAAAACAGACACTATTCCAATTTCGTTTTTTAGATAGATTTAATATTGTTAAATTGTTTTGTATATATAAAAAAAAAGACATTTGCTCTAAAAGTATTACGGCGATTTGATTAAAAAGCATGATTGTGCTAATTGTACAAAAATCAATAATACCCCCGCCGCAGCAAACCTGCCGTCTAAGCGAATTTCCATTTGGCTGAATTAATTTTCAATCCATCTATTTAAATAACATTAGGTTTAACGAGTACCTAGGTTTGCTGCTACAAGGAAACTAATAAAGTGTGTGTTTTAAGTAAAATAATTATTGCTTAGTAGAAAATGAATATATTTGCCAAGTTTGATCAAAAGATATCCATAAACAAGCAAACTACAACATTTTACAATATTCTCCATAAGAATAACATGGGAATTTTAAATTTACAATTTTTTTAGTTTTCTCCGTAACTAATAACTGTACAAAAACACTTTGATATGCTGAATTGTTTGTTTTTTTAAGCTCTTTAAGAAGGTTTAGAGAAAAATTGGGAAATTTTGTGTTTTGAGGGTCAAAAGTGAGAAAAACCAATTTTTACCCCATAAAACCCCCCATAAAACCCTGTTCCCATTGTCCGATCATGCTGGATCGCGAACTCATTCAAGTTTATCCCGCCTTACACCTTCAAACCCAATTTCATCAAAATCGGATAAAAATTACTAAAGTTATCGTGTTCACGGACACATATATATATAAATCTATATATATATATATATATATACATATATAAAAATTTGAACGAATGGTGTTTTTGTCCTCTGGGGACATCAAAATGAAAAAGTAAATCGGTCCCGGGCCTAAGTCTTACCATGAGACCTACGGTAAGAGCTACTTTCCTATAGGGAAATTCGCTAAAAATGCAAAAATGCATGATTGATTTAAACATACGAAAAAAACTTGATTTAAATGTATGATTTAATTGTAGTAAGCCTACGTATCAATGAGTGGTAAATGAATGACGCTTTCGTTTCCTAAAACGAAAGTTATTTCTACTCAAGAACTACATGTGTGTCGTCTAGTTCTTAAAATCTATTTCACTCGACAGTTGACGTAAACTTGCCACCATCAACTAACTCAAATACTCTCTAAAACTTGATAGCTTGACTTAAATAGTAGTCGAGACGTTTAGCCCTGTGATATTATGTTACTGTTGTAAATTGAATTTAGTTAAACATTACCCTTTGCCCTCTGTCTAGAATCAACTATGTTTCTGTGAGTATTTATTTAATTATTATACTAAGATTCGTCGGTATAGGATTGCTTTCAGTGAACTTCTGTATCATCATAAACACATTGAATTTGATTGGGATATCTATACAACACTACAATAATAGGTTTGATAATATTTTACACGTTGTATTGCAATTAGAAACTAGATGTTTCACATGTTTTAAATTCGTTAATAGTTTGGAAAACCTAAGATTGTGTAGGGTTTAAAATTTTAATTGAATGACGTAAAGTAAATGAGTGTTGAACATAAAAAGTTTTGTTGTCGAATGAGTTAAATCACCACCCTTCTTTAGTCGGTGTTCAACTTCAACTCCAGTTTTGTAGCAATGTACGAAACCCTGTAGCAAACATGGCATCAACTCAGAACAGCTATTTGAAGGTTGATAAATAAAACAATAAAACAAGATTGATGGAATAAAACAAAACCAATATCAGTAAAATTAAAGGTTTAGTTCAGTACGCTAAAATTTTATTAAGATAAGCTTAAAGAGGAACATCAACAGTTTATACAAATTACCACCTCGTTTTCTATTTTAAATTAGGTTCAATCATAAAAAAAACTCGAAGGACAACTATTCATTAGTTTTGACTTTTATAGTTCGTTTGTTTTGGTTATAGACACTATCGACAATATTAATACTTATTCCTATAGAGGATTGCAGTACCTTCCACTTATTTATGATCTTTTTCAGTAAACTTAAAGTCAAAATGTTTTGATGTATTTGACACATATGATTTTAATAATTTAAATATAGAAGTTTCTCAAGTGTCAAATCGACGCAAGTTCCATGACAGCTGAAATGATAAGATTCATCAGACAGGCATAAACATCCGATTTGAACCGTCATCGCAGATCTGTGAGATTAAGCCTGACGAATCACTTCTCCACTCAATGGCCTCAGCAAGGCCAAAGGAGGTCTCTTGTTGCTCAATATTTTGGAAGGAAGCCACTTTTATATTTCAACCATTATTTATGTCATCATCGTTAAACCATCTTGCCATTCTTTTATTCAGAACATTTTATAATTCATAATTGTGCTATTCCACTACCATTTACGCCTTAAGTATTCTATTTTTCCTCCCTTGATAAACATTTTTTATGTTGAGGGAAATGTCTTCAAAAAATCACTTGTCTAAATGAACAATCTTTGTTGTCTTAATTTTGATATAATTTTTACAACCACCATCCCCCACGCCTTATGGTGACAAACTACAATAGAACCTCAATAGCAACTCTCTCGTGGGGATTATCAGATAAGACTTGTTATCAAGGTAGATTTCTTTTCAAAATTTGCAATAACATGTGATTAGGGGTATTACATCAGAGGTATTTGCACAGTAAATGGTGATTTGTTATTGAAGTTTTACTATCCCATGCGTTATTATACAAATTCTCAATCCTTCCTATCATTTTACCTTTTTGTTAATTCGTCGTACAATCCACTTTGTGTACATTATCTTTACATCATTAAAAAAATTCTTTACTCCACCATTATCATTACACAATTACCGTAACTATTAGTTAATTGGTATTTCATTCTTTTTAACAGTTTGTATACACATCATATAATAATTCAATGGTTAAACTTTTCTATGTGTTTTAGTAATTTCAATCCACCGCCTTTTTAGCAATACTTTGTAATAGGGAAGATACAATTTTGTTTTAAATGTTAACGAGTCTTTAAAAGAATATGTGCCAGATCTAGGATAGATTAGTTAGGTTTTGTAAAATAAACTTTTTACCGTTTTGTTATTGGTTCATCAATTTATTCCATGGTATTTAACCCATGCGTGTATTTATTTGATTTTCGGTCCTCAACACTATTACGTCCAAAATACACGTCTTAACACACAAATTGAATACCAGAAATGTTGAAATAATTAGGTCTAATGCTTTTGCGAGTCACAGAAGTCGGTCGTGTAAGCGGTTATAAAATAACGAAGCCAATTACTTTAAATGGAAGCAGAATGTCTTGTTTAACCTTTCATCCAAATTCTTAACCGACCTCAGTTTATGAAATTAATCGTAAAATCTGAAAAAATCACTTTATCACTAACTAGTTTGCTAGTGTTTATATTCTTGTATTTCAGTTCCGTTTCATTAAATGTATTTAAACTGTATATCATTTTATAAAGATTTGGACCAAAATTTGTTCAATTAATGCAGTGGCCCCTATTCATCGTTTGATTTATTCTTTTTCTATCTGTTTCCTATTCGGATTTTAACTTGTTATTTTGCACTTTCGAATTTCTGTACATTAGCCCCTATTCCCTAGGATATTCTGCATAAGGCAAAAAACTGATAATATTTTTATTTATCTATGGATCTGTCCTTTTCAATTTTCAATGTTTTTATAACTTTGTTGAACATTATCCCTACCTCCATAAACGCGAACTAACACATGAATGATTCGTTGCCACATAGATTGAAGATTTTCACATTTAATGACATTTAAGCTTATACTATCTTTGGAGAATGCAGAATATGTATTCCACTACATTGGCCGTCTTATATATTAGAGTCCAGTGTGTTCATGCCGTGGTGTAAGATTCATAGCGCTACAACAAAAGGTGGTATATTTCATGTTAACGCGTGAGCGTTTTGCATGTAGGACAACATCCTTGATTGAGGCTAGGTCATAGTAACTTATTGTTCGATTAGTGAAAACTACGTAATAGTCCCAATGAGAAGTATATTATTTTACCACGCTAATATATCACATTATCATTTAAAATTGTATGTTTAATGATATTATAACGTTTTATGAAATGTTGTGTAATGAATTCGAACTGGTTTGATATTTTTTTATTGTTAAGATAGCCTGATGTGATAGAAGTTTTTAAATCATGCCATTGTGAACTACCCAAGTGACATTTAACTCTATGGATCGAGACCTTTAAAATAAAACATCAGCAACCTCTTGGTTGTATTTTAAATGTTTAGTTCCATCTCAACAATCTGTTAAGCTGGTGCATTATTTAAAGGGAAGATAAATACGGTAAGCTATTTCATATCCTCTTGACTTAGGACTACATAAATAAATAAACAACATTTAGTTAGGGGTAAAATAAAAATAAAAAATAATACGCATAATTTTTTAAACTAATGTAGATGACCTGTTTGCTGTCAAAACGATCACTTGGTGGTAGTATGACGACTTCAGCTGTTTCGTGCTTATGAAAAATAACATCTTCATTTATACTTATTCATTCATTACTTTTTTTCTAGAAGCATTGTTAGAAGAAGAAATTTAACATCTAGGGGAAATGTACCACAAATTTTCGTTAAATTTTCGAATTTGCTTGAAAACCTTGCGAATTTCGCCTTTTAGCTACGGAATTTATTTTGGCCTTATTGTGCAAGCCCTTATCAAGAGGCGCGAGTTCGCATGATAATTTGTCGGTGAACACCGAAACGAGAGATCAAACGCCCAGGCTGCTGGAAAAGGCGATGCATTCGGGTTAATTGATTTTCTCACCAATATTTGCCACCTACTAGCCCGATTTTTATCAATTAAACACATTCTTTAATAAAATAATGTTTTATAAAAAAAGGCACGTTATTCAATCAAATTATGTTCCACATAAAAAACTGTCCTAACAACAATGCCAAATTATCAGCTGTTGAATTTGCATAGGAGAAACGTGATACTAAATTTAAATTGTTACCTCTAACTTAATCCCCTTTCACTATATTGAAAATCAAGCACGATTTGTTTTTATTTATTTTAGTTATTGTTATCACCATTTCCCTCACCTCAGTTAAACAACTCCACGCTCTCAAGGATCCGGACTGTTATACTGTCTGCTTGCAAACACTCCGGTTTCCGGAGTGTGTCAATCCGGTGGTCAGGACATTCGATGTGCCTGTTAACCCCAACAATATCCTGTCGCTGCTTGGACGCCTTTTCTAGGCTTTCTTTGAACAAATAGCGTTACATGGCTTTTGTGCTTGATATGTTTGTTATGTCTACATACGATTTGGAACGAATTTAAATGTTGTAGTTGGTGTGATCCATATCTTTGGATACTTTATGTAGACTCTTAATTTTGGAATATTTTGAAGTATTGATGTATTAATCATGATGCAGTAGGATTTCTGCATCAACATGTTGTTTTGCATCAACAACATTTTTGTGAAAGAACAATATGGTTTTAGATCAGGACGTAGTAGGTACAACTCAGGCTCTGTCTGACTTCTTGTGGGAGGTCGGCTGTGGCATTGATAAGTCTCAAAATGTTGCTGGAATGTTTTGTGACTTGTCAAAAGCCTTTGACTGTGTTGTACATAAAATTTTATTTTCTAAGCTTAAATTTTACAATTTCTCTCCACTTGCTTTGAAGTTGTTAAAATCCTATCTTTCGAACAGCTTTCAAAGAACTATTATTTTTAAAGATAATATCTATAACTTTTCGAAATGGAATATGAGCTATTGTGGTGTACCTCAGGGCTCTATCTTAGGACCTTTGTTGTTTTTAATCTATATTAACGACCTGCCTTTTAATTTAAACTCAAAGCTTGTTCTATATGCTGATGATACAACAGCTATATTAAAATCAAACAGCCCTAACAATTTACAAAATTTGATAAACCAAACTTTTGAGGATCTAAACAAATGGTTCACAGCAAATGGACTCAGTCTTAATTGTTCTAAAACTCAAGTTATTAGGTTCAAAACTACTCATGATAGAGAAAACATTGAATTAAATATTAATATTCAGGGAGAAATTATTAATGAAACCTCATCTACTAAATTGTTAGGTATCCAGGTACAAAACACATTAAATTGGGATAAATATACATCAATTCTAGCTAATAAACTTAACACAGTCTGTTTCCAGATGTCTGTCCTGCAGCATGTTACTGACCTCAAGACAAGGATGATTGTTTATTATGATTTGTTTGTCTCAAACATGATGTATGGAATTGAGTTCTGGGGCAACTGCTCAAATGCCGTGACCATTTTTAAAATTCAAAAAAGGATCCTTAGAATTATGACATTTTCAAAACCCAGACGATCCTGTAAACTATTATTTAGAGAGTTTAAAATATTAACGCTTCCGTCAGTTTATATCCTGCAAACATTAATCTTGATAAAAAAAACCTTGGATCTTTTATGAATGAAAACCATACACATAATTATTTAACATGACACCGAAACGATTTACAACTGCCCATTCACAGACTTACCTCACTTGAAACCCTTCCACAATATCTAGGGAAAAAATTGTACAATAAACTGCCTGAAAATATTAAATCAATAGAATCGTTTGAAAAATACAAGAAAGAAGTTGCCAAATTGCTGGTTGACAGAGCATATTATAAAGTAAATGATTTTTTAGGTGATGTATTTATTTGATTTTGTAGTTATTATAGTTTTATGTATTTTATGTATATGACCATTTCACCTGTTTCCCAGCTATGCTGGATTTGTAAACGTTATGTGAAAATAAATGATTGAATTGAATTGAATTGAATTGATGGGTTACGTTCAAGTCCGCTGATGCTGACGATGTATTTTTTTAGAGACACATTATGATTTTTAATTCATAATATGTGTGTGTGCCGTTTAGAGCCAGTAGACAAGCAATATTTTTTAGATTATTTTATTAAAGCTTAAAGTTGGTGCAGTAAACATTCATGCGTGTTTTATCCATGAGTGAGTATGTTCAAGCTATGGTACGATGATGCAAAATTTTGCTTATGATCTATGTTATTTCTGTTGGGAATTCGATAGGTTTATTTTATTATTCTTAAACTTGGTTTAGGTTAGGGTTGAAGTATTTTGTTTGAAGTACTCTGCATTTGCAATCCAACTCTCTTGTTTATTGATGTGTATATCAGGGCACTGCCTAACGTAGGGTATACTACAGTTTTCAGCTATAGTTATTCTATACTTGCTAAGTATATATTGCTATTGTTGACCTATATAACAATACACAAAATACTTCTTCGGAAATAACTCATCGCACCAACAAATAAACGTAATCATTACTTTGCTAACCAAAAGAGACAACAGACCTAATATATCCATTGGTACTCATACATTTTTTATAATCAGCGATACAAAATAATATTTTGAGATGTGACTCTTTTGGTGGTTTTAAAGTGCATTTTTACAAAAAAACGGATCAAATAAAATAAAAAATTCAATTTTCGCTAAATAAATTCAGTTGTGTTGCTACAATATTAAGTGGTTATTCATTATCATTTATTTACGTATACTTTCCTGCTACAGAGGTTATATTGGAAAATAAGTTTTTATTTATTCTTTATTATTAATTCGTTTAATATGAATACATTAATTTCACTTGCAACAAAGAGTTATCCCCGAAATATCCATCGTAACAAGACAGTGAAAGTCGGAAATACCTTGAGAAAGTGAGACAAATCGGTTTGCCTTGGCGTTATTATCAACCACTGCTTTGTTGGTGTTGATGCTGATTGTTTATGTCCTCTGGTTGATGTAGAATGTGCATGTGGGCTGCGGGTGGCAAAAAGCGACCACGTGGGACAACAAAAACCATCAAAGACGACAACGGTCCTATATATACTTGCCACTGTTGTAATTATGTGTTCTGTAAAAGCCCCATAACTGGACTGTTTTAGCATTTATGTTGCCCTTTGCAACAGCTTAGACTATAACCTGTTGTGTTTCTGCGAGTTTATAAACACAGTTTTGTCTACAACACTTTTACATCTAGCCTATGTTTATAGTTTAGTTTTATTCTTATATTTGCTCTGTAAATATTTAGTATCCTTTTTATCAAACGTATTGACTATATTGATACAAGCCTTCCCTTTATTATTTTTCAAACACAAACTCGGAAATTCGTGTGGAACAAAATTAACTGTAGTAAATTTTCTAAAAATTAAGAATAATATATAAATCTATTCATTTACACTTCATGAAAAAATCGGATTATTATTTAAATTTTTTGACATAACCTAAAATGTTTTTTGAAAATTTACAAATAGTAGTAAAATTAGGATTCCAGCTGTTTACTTTAACATTTGTTTGACATTCAAAACAAAGTTTGACTTTGCTTATGTTTGATTTTTGTAATTATTTATTATTACTATTTCCCATGTATTATTTTCAAAATTAGTTTAAACGTTTCCAAATTGTTATTCGATTTAATTCTTTTTTTCTTAAAACTTGTCTAATTGCTGTGCACTTTTTCTCCAATTTTTTTTTTTATAATTAATTTTTGGTAAGAAAAGGAGAATTAAAATGATTCGAAAAGAGTCGCGTTTTCAAATGACAGCCATTGAATATTTTTAGTGACGATGCCATTGAGTAAGATCATTATTAAATCAGACACTAATTTGTAATTTAACAATATGTATTCCAACCACTTTTAATTAATTATAGGCCTATTCATTCCATTGCATACAATTAATTGTAAAAATCCCTTGTGTTCGTTACCAATTACAAACCTCGCATACAAACTAAGCTCCAAATTTAATGCATCAGTGATCAAAAGCTGTCTGTTTTTACTTATATAAACCTGGTAAAGTTTGGCAGCAATCGATGTTTTTCATTTTGCCCCGAACCAAACAAAAATACGGAAAAATGTCGGTGACGTTTACACTCCTGCTGTGGACATTGTTGACGCAAACCAATGCGTTTGTTGGCGAACATGTAGATTCACGCAAACAAAACCATCATTTTCCACTCAATTCTAGTTAAACATGGAATCGTTTTATGTTTAGGTACACAGTATTATAATTTGTATAGCTTGTGTTAATAGGTTATAAGTCGTTGCGGACTTTTTATATTGCTAATTAGGCTATATATGTTTGGAGTTTGTTTTTGGTATTGGTAAGTTTATTGGAATGTAGTGGCTTCATGATCTCAGCGTAGTTTTGTCCATGTTCTTGTGCGGACGTGTCCCATAGTGTTCTCAACATGTTTCTTTAGACTGCTTGTTTGGGTTTTCTTTTGTGATTTTCTGGCTTTGGCTGGAATTGTGTACTAATATTTTAATGTTGTACATACATACCACGAAGGATGGGGTCAGATTCGTACGTGTTGAAACTTGTTTTAAGCTGTCCGGAATCATCAAATGATTAGGATACACAAGCTTCACAACTTTGATGTATTCCGACCCTGTATACGAGTGGGAACATCACATGAGTACAATACAAACTAGACAGCTCAGGAAACCACAACTTGAAAGTAATAAATGTATAAAGCAGTCAAATGTTGAACAGGTAAACAGATTTCCGAAATAATACTTTGCATGATATAATATGTACTACTGTAGGTGAGTTTAAAGGATTTCGATACATATATATAATATATACTGAGTGAATATCTATGAAATATATTTTGAGTGAACATCTCTTAAACTGTTTCCACACACTTGAACACTTTAAAGAATGAAGGCCAAGACATCAATCAGATCCTGGCAGGAGGTTTACATACCACAATCACTCACCTGGCCTTTGCGAATACAGTAAATCACTTATTGTTTAATAATAACCGAGTCACAGGTAAATGATAATCCTTACTCGATAACTTGTCGCAGTAACTTAATAAATAGCTATTGAAATCATAGGTCTCGAAAGGTTAATTTTACCCTGACTATTATTAATGCTCATAGTAAGTACGTGCTCTTAATCCGTACTCCCGTAAATTTATTAGTAATATAGGCTACTATTAATTTATTCTAAGAAATCATTTTACTATAGGATTTGGGCAATCTTTTACTTTCCTGGAAGAGCTATATTGTATTTTTTCAGAACAAATGGGCTATGGTGACTTCACGAAAACCTTCTGACGGCCTATTTGGATTTAAACTTTGTTTAAGTTATCAGTGGGAGTAAATGGTATTTTTTGTTCTTTCATAATAATGGTTTAAATCTTGGATGATGATAAATAGGGGATAGAATTAATCGCTAAAAACTTTGTAGGGAGAATATGAACAATTGAATGAGTGTGAAATGTAGTTTTCATTTTTGTTTTTGGTATTGTATTTTGAGGAATTCCAACATAAGTAGGCAAAATTTCAAACTGTAAAATTTAAAATGAAAAAGGCGACTTTACTTAAGCAATGAAAAAGACATATTGTTTTGGGAGGATTCTGTTCCTATGCAACGGTATTGTCGACTATAGTAAAGCTATATTGAAAACTGCAAACATCTTATAATTTTCAATCAATAAACTTTCTTTGAATACTTTCTGTTTCTTAGTTAAAGTGAAACCACACTATTTAAATATTATGAAATAATCCATAAAACTGTAAGTTAAATACCGCCCCTAAATTGTCATTCCATGGAGGTAATCTGTTACTAATAAACAAATGCATATATATATTTTTTACATAAACGAGTAACGTGACATACTGTTATGGGTTGTTGTGAAACCCGATATTATAACGTACATTCCAGTGGTTTGTCGATATAGCTACGTCAATTGCGGAATCGCCTGATATTTAGCCGATGTCATCCGGTTACCGATCGATAATGTCGGATGATATATCGTTGACACGGAATGTTATTATTTGATACATACATGGCAGGCGCTTTACTATACAGTATAGACTGGGTGTCTATGTAATATAACGTCTTTGTACGTCAAACCGATTTCGTCCAGTTCCCAATAGAAGACCAGATTTATCGTTGAAACTGTTATCAATTAATTGTTAAATTATCAATCATTGAGATGAGGACGCTTCCTGATGCGTATTTTAACCCAAATATAAGTGAAGGATGATTGTAGAATGGTGTGAGATAGGCAAATCGGTGTAGCTTTGTTACTGACTATGATCAGCTGTTTCATTAGCCAGGATTATTTATTTTAAGCCTAATTATAAGGAACAGCTGGGTCCAGTTTCGAACTATCAAAAAGTTGCTCACTTTTCTCAGGATTGAACTTGCGACCTTTTGATTGTATTAGGCAAGGAATATAACCACTCATATACCCAGCCACAATACTAAGTGAACATTTTAATTATGACGTTGTAAATACATATTTTAATATAAACATTGTGTTATATTTTTAAAATATATACTGAAAAGTAGTTGTCATTAATCAGTTACCAATCGGTAATACAACATGTCAATTTTTGAAAATATTAAATACAAACAGATTACAAATGTTTCCCAATATAGGCACGCCATACCCTTCTTTGTTTTACTTTATCTATAATGCAGAATGGTTTATCGGAATACCATTACTTAATGCATACACATAAGAGGCACTTTTCGATATAGGCCAAATATGTTGTCTGTTGAATCGGTTGATGTTTAACCGATGCTATCGGTACTACAAAGTGCCACACGTGTCAAAATAAGATATATAACGTATGAATGGAATATTTTTCAGATACAGTACTTACGTGGTATACTTCTTAACTGTTTGATATTAAGCCGATATTATCAATTTACCGCATGAGTTATAGCTTATAGTGAGTTTCAAAGTTAGGTACTATTCGTTTGAGATTAAGACGATTCTATTCGTCTACCAATCTATATCGTAGAAACAGTTATGGTTGACAGTTAATGACAAAGTGTTTCAACATTAGAGACATACAGATACAACATCGCTTGATATACAGGGCTTACGAAGAGGTTGCTATTTTGAACTGATATACTAGACGTATCGAACACGCTAAAAGCTTCAAATTGTATAATTATTATAAATACATGGCAAAGATAGATTCTCATTTGTAACCAAATAATCAGAAAAAATGGCGAAACAATTAAATCATAACCAATTTACTAGAAAATTGTGCTACTTTGAAAAGAAAGTGCATTGACATTTATGGACATCAGTGTAAATAAAGGGTTATGATTCAAATTAATGTCATACATAATGTACCCTTATTCTGTCGCTTCATTTAACTTTTGATTTTGTTTCCTCATGTACACTTGTAGGAAATTAAGAATGAATTTGAAATGATTTAATGAATAAAATTTCTTCAACGAAAATGTACCATTATTTTGATATTCTACCATTTTGTTCTGATTGGTCGGAATCAATTGGAACCTCGGGGGTTTTTTTTATACAGCAGGTTATCTAACAGGTTCTATGAATCCTGTACTTCGATTTAAACCTCTTCGTGGGACAAACTATATTTAATTCAACACTATCCGATAATATCCATGTATTGATCGATACTTCCAGATGAGTTATAGTTGACAGTGTGTCAACGTTAGATACGTCTATACGATAGACTCTTGTCGATATCAGCTGTTTTGTAATCTGCTTCGTCATCTGATGTCATCCGGTTAATCGATATTACCGAATGATGAATCTGTATCGAGTGTCAATATTAGATACACGTGAACGTTATTATTAATGACTGTACAATTTAATTAGCCTGCACAAGATTGACACCTATGTTGCATTATCGACGAGTGATATTGAGTGACCATATCATGTAGATCCGCCGCTCTGAAAAAGAATATTTTTACCTGGGAATTCGTTTCTTATCGTCTTGATGACATTGTTGAAAAGAAGTTTTGTACAATTTTTCTTATCGTAAGTGCAGTGCAGTTATATTATTACTAGTGATACTAATAATCTGCTTAATTTTTTAGTTTGTTTGAAAAGATACCATTGTAATATTGGATCAGTGATGATTCGTACAAATGAATTAACTATACTAAGACAGAAAAATATAAAATTTACCGTTTTCCCCAAACAAAGAAACCTCTGTTTTTATGTCAGCGCCATTAGTGTAAATTCGCAGTATTATAGTCTACAATTAGTAGTTTGTATAAATGAGTACATTATGTATACAACATTTTGATGAATATTACGTAAAAAATGACTTTTGCCACTCACATACATTATTTCATTCCACAATTTAAAGACTAAAAATAGTCGTATTGAACAGAGGGCGATATAATATTTCGTACAATTTCAAATACAAGCCATGAAAGGTCCTAGTTTATATGAAACTAGACGTGTTTAACGTGTTTCATGGTGTAGGTCCTAGTTGGGTTTTAGTCATACATAAAAAAGAATACAGTGCGTATTTTTATTGTTAATCTAAACAAGACAGAATTACTTCCGATCAAAATAAATCACTTTGTTCTCCACTTTAAAACCTACATTCGTTTTTAAAACTTTACGAAAACTATTTTACATTTCAAATTCAAAACCTTATAAAATCCTAGGGTTTTTTTCATCATACGCGAATGTGTAAGTAAGGTGATATTTGACGCCAATTTCGTTTACGACCAAGACATTGCAACTTACCCTCAAGTTGTGTTGATATTTTGTTGTTTCAATATCATCGCTCCAACTCCATAACTACGCAAACCGACAATTCTTTGTGATTGAACTGCCATCAAAGAGTGTAACTCCTTAAAATCATTTCAAGTGACGTGATATTGATTTAAAACATTTGAAATTATTTCTAATCTCATGTACAGATATTTATATATTTACTACCCTCAATTCCGAAGTCATTATGAGCTTATTTTACTCATAGATATATTCTGTTTTAATGTTTGAATGTATTCATACAAATCTGTTATTTCCGACAACGTTGTACCGATATAAAATGTCGGATTGGCATCATCGCTATCCTAAAGTATGCATTGACTCACCGCATCCAGGCGACTATTGTGAATAATTTATCGGCTTGATATTCATTCCTAACGGGCAAAACATGCAATTCTATGTTTATATAAAATATGAAATATTTCGGATTTCAAATGTTGTTACGCAAATCATTGGCAAAGATTTATTTGCCACGATATTTAATTATCTCCTGCGGATTTACAACCTAATTCACCAGTATAAGTCCTAAAGGGCCATACGTTCTGGGGTCCTGCCTTACTTAACGTATACTTACATTCTGTGTTACTAACGCAAAAGTAAAGAAAGAACTAGAAAGTTTACTTTTATTTGTTATCTAAAAAGAACATGATACAATTAATTTGACACCATTTCGTGTAAGAAATAACATTTCTGAATTTTACATTTTTTTTGCATAGTTTTTTATTTGTAATATTATAAATTGTAACCTACCTTAAACCGAACTATTTAACATGTCTATCCTTCCAAGACTAAAAAATAATAATAAAAAAACATAACAAAAATTAAAAAAAAAAAATAATAATAATAAGAATTTTTAATATTCAAACTTTATTTAATTTTACTATCCATAACTTAAAACAATATAAATGGCTTTATTAAGATTTCCATGAAGACATTTTAGTGTGGCACAATATTTGTTACACCTATAAACACCGTGTAAATAATAACAATCTCATTACACCTCATTTAGGTTAGCCTGGGTGTAATGGTAATCTGTGACGTATACGAGCGTGGAACTACTTTTGTTCCGCACATAAATCCTCTTCCCGGTCCATCAACATGTTAACGCCATTCCATGGGAACATTAACAACTGGTTGTTCAAGGTAGGAATTTTATTGGGATAATGAGTTTAGTAATCCCATATGTTTGTTCATGTGATAAACATACTGTTGAAATCGTGTCGGGTTTATAGTGCTCTGTAACTATTGTAGCTTACGTAACTGATTTCATTATGTCGATTGCCCTCAAATAACCTACTTTTATGTCCTATCTTGTTTTAGTTTACTAAATCGATAATTTATTCGTATCAAATGTGAGCATGATTTGTAGAATTCATTTAAACGTGGTACTGGTATATTTAAGTGTCTATCTAAAAACAATTTCGAATTGTACATTTTTGGACCCATGGACAACTAAACTACTTATTATGTTGCGGAATAATTTTTGATGTAAAATTTTAAATTATATTTATATAGCCAACCCTTACAAAATTAACAAAGAACTAATTTATTTTGTAAAATGAATAAGCTACTACGCACCAATAACCCTATACTGCTATTCGATGCCAGAAACATATTGTTATACAGTACATGCTAAACATTGTATGGATACGGATTTATACAGTAAAACGAAAACCACGCCTGTCGCAGTTATATACAGTAGTCAGTGTGTAACATAATTCTTCCGTGTTATATTTATTAGCTCATTGTATATCTGTTCGTTGGTAATTTTTGCCACGTTGTTGTTTTCTTGTTATTATTTTTGTTGCAATGCTGCTTTGTTTCATGGTCATTATGTTAATTATCTTGTTATTTTTTGTTTGTTATCTTTTCATTCTGCTCATGTGCTTAAAACACATATTTTGTAAATGGTGTATCCGTTGATATGAATAAATGAACGAATAAATGAATTACGCTGTACAGTAGTAAATATGTTTATCGTAAAACATAGATGTTGTTCCATACTTTGAAAGTGCTGCAAAGTTACATGAATAAATCAATTTAATTCTTTGTGATCGATAGTACATGATATCACCACACAATATGTGGTTTACGGGCTGTAAAATAATATTATTTACAAATCGTTTTACGCTGACAAAACAATATTAAATGGCTTTCGACGTTTTGAAATGATGTAAAGTTATACAAATAAATGTTTGTTTAGTTGTCGCCTTCAATAAAACATTTTATTCTTACAAGTCTTCTTAAATTGACTTTAAAATAAATTGAACAAGTATCATTTACGAATTGCATACGTTAAATACGTATGTTGTTCAATACGGTGAACGTCATGTTAAGTTAAACGGATTATTCAATTTAATTTTTCAGCCCTCAGTAGAACATTTTACACAAATGTCTGGTTTAAGCTAATAGACTTATAAACAATAATAATGCTATGTACAAAATGTTTTACACTAGCACTCACATCATCTTATTCAATATGTCGGATGTGCTGTAAAGTTACAGATCAATCAGTTTTATTTTGTAGCCCTCAATAGAACATTCTGTAACCACAAAATTCGCGGGTTGAGTTACGATCAGTTTCCCCACCTTAGCCATAAAATAGCTGTGGTCGCGGCGGCGGCGGTACCCCAATGTTGCCCACTTTTACGGTTCCAGTAAAAACATTTGCTTTTATTTTGATTAATTGGTTTATTTTCTATCTCTGCTAATAATGTCGGAACTTAAAAGTCCCTTCTTGTTTATCTTTTGATTGGTTTAGTTTTATTTTGAGAGTTTAATGAATATTTATCGAGTCGTATTTTTTCTATCCAATTTTGAAATTTATCTTTCATCAAACTGATAGAAAACGAGAAAACATTGTTTTGTGTCAAATTTAAAATTTATTCGTCAATTAGTTATAGATGATCGAGGGAAAATCATTTTTTCAATTCCAGGAATTTAAGTAAGTAAGATTCAAAAGCAATACTTTTGCAAAATCATGTCATGAAATTTGTACTTCTTTAGGTTAACTTTTAACATAATCTTTCATGAAATCATTATTCATACTTTTTATTATAATTAAAACTTGTTATTATAATTAAAACTTTTTTCGCAAATATACCTGTTTTACTTATTAATTTTCCTTATTTAAGTTTTTAGTTTTGTTAACGTAATAGAAGCACTAAACCCAAAAATATACCCCCGCCGCAGCAAACCTGCCGTCTTAGCGAATTTCCATTTGGCTGAATTGATTTTCAATTGATCTATTTAAATAACATTAGGTTTAACGAGTACCTAGGTTTGCTGCTACAAGGAAACTAATAAAGTGTGTGTTTTAAGTAAAATAATTATTGCTTAGTATAAAATGAATATATTTGCCAAGTTTGATCAAAAGATATCCATAAACAAGCAAACTACAACATTTTACAATATTCTCCATAAGAATAACATGGGAATTTTAAATTGACCATTTTTTTAGTTTTCTCCGTAACCAATAACCGTACAAAAACACTTTGATATACTGAATTGTTTGTTTTTTTAAGCTCTTTAAGAAGGTTTAGAGGAAAATTGGGAAATTTTGTGTTTTGAGGGTCAAAAGTGAGAAAAACCAATTTTTACCCCATAAAACCCCCCATAAAACCCTGTTCCCATGGTCCGATCATGCTGGATCGCGAACTCATTAAAGTTTATCCCGCCTTACACCTTTAAACCAAATTTCATCAAAATCGGATAAAAATTACTCAAGTTATCGTGTTCACGGACACACACACACACACACATATATATATATATATATATAAATTTGAACGAATGGTGTTTTTGGCCTCTGGGGACATCAAAATGAAAAAGTAAATCGGTCCCGGGCCTAAGTGTTACCATGAGACCTACGGTAATAGCTACTCCCCTATAGGGAAATTCGCTAAAAAACAGTTTAAGGTTTATTAGGAATACATCAACCATAATAAACAAATACACCCAATCAAAAAGGTGAGATTCGATGAATGTTTATTACAATATGAACCGCCCCGACAATATTGAAATCGCATGGATTTCCATTAAACAATTATGCTCCATTATCGAATTAGCAACCTGTCATTTTCACAAGGTAATCATCTAATGTATTATTGTTGTTGTAGATCACGTTTAATTGTTGGCTTATTTGGAAAATTTAGAATAATCAGTGTTTTATTTTATTCACATGCTTTGATGAGGTATCACTATTTCTCAATTAATTTAAACTGTATAAATCATTTAACATATAATTTAAGTAAATTTCCGTTTATTACATTTTGCATTCATTAAGTCAATTTAAAATGAACAATCAATCTTGCTTATTTAGACGATATAGTTTGCAGAGATTAAACCTAAAACAGGATACCTTGAAATTTATGTTGGGTTTTGCCAAATTTAAAATCGATCATTGCAAAAAGCATACGAAATGTTTTATACTGTACCTAAGCTCATTATAATATAGGGCTTAAGTACAATATATACTTATTATATGTCATTGGTTCACCTCAATAGAAATTGAAATATAAATATGGAGAATTTGAATACTAAATCATAATCCTTACATACTTATTTATAATACCAGACAATAAATTCTTGCTTAGATATATGTACCTTGTGCTAGGTTATATAAAGTTATTAGTATATCCATTGCACATTAAATCTTCGAATGCTTACTATCGATTACCTCCATTAAACGTAAGATTTCGAAACATTTTTGATAGTTTGTTAAAATGTTTTTAATAATATTTAATTGAGCTTAAAAAATAATACAAAGTAATTATAATTTGCATTAGATAAATATGTGTCATATTCAGCACCTCTGCACATCATCTATAAATTTGTCAAATGCACTTAAATCAAAATGTTTTGTTTTCAGACCTATCGGTTTAATACAATTCTTCTAACCCATGCAGTTTTACCCAGGTCAGAATTCATATTGGATTGTTATAACAGTCGCATAAAATAACTTTATTGCATATTCTTGGAATAACTAATGGATTTCCAACGTGTTCTCAAATCACATCGAATCACTTTATTCACGTGGTAGTGTTATAGTCAATGATAGTATTTCCCCGAATGGACCACAAGCATAAGCCCGTGCTCGGTGAATGAGCTCGATCAAAAACGCGTGGTAATATTTTTGAAAACGTAAAAAGTTTACTGTTAAACATAATACTGTTGTATTGATTTGGAAATAAAATTATAATATAACGGCATTACCGGATTTTAAACAATATTTTATTAAATAACACAATTGCATTAGTCTTTTTTAAACATACAATTACTACTGTAATTTAAGCGCTTCTTTCCATTAGGATATTTACTGAAACCAAAATATAAGAAAATGGACTACAGCATAATTCTTAACTCTTGGCTCAAACCTGGCCCATAGTTACCGTAGTGTAACTCATTATACTAACATTACGAAAAGTACAAAATTATCAGATATGTACATGTCTTTTGGGATATGCTGTAAGCTGTTGGTCTTTGGATACTAAAGCCATAAAATCCCTAGGAGGGAAATAATCCCTGCGACTACATCACTGATGCGGTTGTTCGCTCCGCCGCGCGCCGCTCGCCGGCAAGTTCGATGACCCTCCCAGGCAAGGCAGGTGTACCTGAAACCTCCTACCATCGTTCCTCTGCCCTATACGTGACCGCTAATAATTTTCACTTCAAGGTTTAATGGACCCAGCCATGTCAATTGACGTACCGCAATATGCATTGTCCTCCTGCCTTATCGCTTCAGCCATACGTGGATTACAAATTCTACCACACTAATGAGAAAATGGTGGGAAACTCTGGTATTCTTGATCCTTTTGTGATTATTAACTGTTTTAGGGATAAATGTAAATTTAGTGTATAAATTCCTTAACTGGTAATAAAATAGAATTCTGGGTTTATTTGTTGTTTGTTACTGTATTTGTCTAGATTGGCTGCGAATAGAAATAAAATTATATACAAATACAATTACAGTTAATTTTCAAACCAAAATTTTACCTTAAATATTGTCTGTGAGTATAATTGTATGTCACATACAAACACATTTAGTTTTGAATGACGTATAGTAGGTGCTTTGTCAATCTGTCATCATACTAAAACGCCATTATTAGACTCACAGAAATTGTGTCATGTATATAGCATACTCACGCTGTGTTACTTACGTCTGGTGTTGAGTTTGACTTTATAGTTTGTGAAATCGCAGAATAAATTAAAATTATGCTTATGGAAATACAGTTTTTATGAAACTCACACATTTTAGAATTAATTAATTGGATTCAGTCATAAGTATTTAGACTTTCCTGTTTAACTAATGCAATATATCGTGTGCACATAAACAGCAGTTTGCAACAATGATATACTACATGATCTGTCTAATACCCTCACACTAGGAATGCAGTGCACACTGCAGTAATATGGGCTACATTCTATACATGATGTTCTATGGGCCTATAATGTTGCAATTGCAACTAACCGTGGTGAGCGCAAGAAATACACTTGCTAATATGTTTTTGCTGATTGATTAATCAATTCCAATCTTTACAGCAAGCATTTATTTTGTGTTTAGTTTTTCAGTGTTTTCGATTTATCTTACCTTCCAAGCTAACCCAAGCCTGAAGGTGTTTACCTACCGAGTACTACATTCCTATTATCTGGACAGCTTCGTTGAGAGGATTTCCATTAAAACTTCCTGTTTTGAGCAAGCTCAAACTTTTAGATTGTAAGGAAACAATTGATTAGATGGATCAGATTCTTATCCCTGTCCATTGACTATAACAAAAAATACTTCACTCAAGCTTTTGTTACATAAAATAAATAGTAATCACTAGGTATAAATATCCGATAGTAGAGTAAACGCCTTCCCATACTAAAATGTCTGTCGTTTTTCCAAAATAAGAGAGGTATTTTTACTTATGATGCTGGTTTGAGATTCCACTGAAAATTAACCAAGTTCACTATCACGTATAAAGTTTGTTGTTAAGTTGTTATGGATCGCAAATTATCATTATCATTGCTTAGACTAACAATTTTGTAGCATGAAATTAAATAAAAGTTAAGTAATCAGTTCTATGAGAATCCGAATTCACGCATGTGCCTGATAAAACGATACTCCATAATAATTGAGATAATACAACTAAAGCTGCTCGATTTGAACAAATTGTTAACAATCATGGTAGAATTACAGCTACTAAATACTGCACCTGGATGGATTGATGGTGGAGCGAATGGTTTACTATTTGCTAAGGTAAATTCCAGTTACAGTCTACATTTATCGACGGAACGAAGGGCAATCTTGCCCCAAATAGAGAGGTTCGTAATGGGGCCATTTGCTGATCACACATCAAACGGTGCGGCCCGGCAAAGAGCCCACATACGCCACAACATTTTATCTCCGATTCGTGGAAAATAGCAAGGATAGTTCGTGCATTTCAATACTAAATAGGTTAATTAGGTATTTATGAGTATAAACGGAATTCGCCCTTTTTTAGTTGTGATATTGACGGTAAATGCTGCACATCTAACACATTTTAAGTAAATGAAACCACATTTTAATCTCCCATACCTGGAAAATAGGAGGAGAAGTTTTAAAAGATAGTTTATTCATTTGTTTTAAGTATTAGTTTTTCTAAGTAGCCTACATATGTTTGATGACTTCGTTTGTTTAGTGTCTATTTAGTCTTATTATTAAATACATACACTATGTTATTAGTTGTATGACGAGATATAAACTAGTGATTATAAAATAAATTCAAAATTTGTGAACAAGTACAACTTTAACGAACAACTTTTGCCACATTTTTGGATATTTTATGTCTATTCGTGTTCATTTATGTTATAAGCCTCCATTTATAGTTCTTAATTTTGTTTCATTGAATATCAGTAATACAAAATAAACATCCATGATTTGTAAAGCTAAAAAATAAGATGTAAATATAAAATTAAAGGCTACAGTTTATGTGGCTCCGAATCCATGTCCCGTATTACTGTTTTTTAACTTATTTAACTTATGAATGAATATGTCTTGGTTATTGCACTGTATCAATAATAGCCATGATAGCCAAATTATTTAAGTAAGCAGGAAACATAAATAAAATAGTAACCAATCGCGATAAGTACAAATTATATAACTTATATTTTGTAAGGTTTTGCAGATGTCCTATTGGGATTAAGCTATGTATAATTTTATATTCGATTATGTATCTCTTGTTCCCGATTACCCAAGCGTTACCAAATCACCCCTTTGCTTCAATTCCAGAGAAGCAATGTAAATTGAATCTCAGTCGGGAGACCACAGAAACTGATTAGGTCTTACAATTAATTAAAGTCAGCCAAAACACGGCCCCAACTTTTAGCCTTGTATAACGCGTTGCCAAGAATCCATCTGTTACCAGAGATAAAATCTTATTGTTGCCAACCATTCTTAGTAAAATTTTCAGACAGTGGATTTTAAAAGTATACGCTCTTTGTGTATTACTAGGGTTATGCATAAAAAAATCTTTTTACTATCATCCTTAACAATTTTTTACCACCAATTTCATTTCGTTTTGTGTAAGTGTTAAGGATGTGCTTACCTATCTACATAAAAAAAATCTCTTAGCGGTAGTTAAAAGAGTGCATATGTTGTTGACAGAGAGGTTAGCGTATCTGATTTAAGGGGTCTTTTTCAGAAGAGAGCCGACTATTTAAACCGTGAAAAACCGCAGTATAGGTTAGGTAATTTTTGATTTTTGTGATTATTTTAGTTCAGCTAATAAAAAAAACGTGTGAGTAAAACTATAAACTAACCTAAACTTACATTTCCTAACCTAAACTGTGGTTATTCCACATTTGAAAAAGTGGCGGCCCTTTTCTGAAAAATGCCCAATTTGAGTGGCAGAGTATTAGGATTAAATCCCCGGTGTATCCTCATCATTAGAGGCCTTTTGGCCCTTTACATTTATACAGTTTGTTATTCATACATGCAAAATACCAATAGAGAAGTGACAAACGAGTGTTATAGATTTGTAGTTTAATGACAAAATAAACGAATACCTACTAAACATATGAAGTCTAATTATAAAATAGCTATGTTAAAATCCACACTAACTGTAAACCAATAGTTATCAGAAGGCGTGTTAGTAGATGATAAGTATAAATTCCAAGAAATATGACTTCCCCTTCGGGATGTAGGTATTATATGACAATTTATTACTGGGAAGAAATCCCCCAAAAACGAGGTGCCGCTGAAATGATGCCAAATTGTGTCCCACGTGAAGCCAGAAACTCTAAGTCTCCTACAGCGTTGACGAAATCTTTACCAATACAATACGCATTTCAAATCATGTAATTTAGCTTAATTAAGTTAAACCTTTATGAATGATTATTTTAAAAAGATTATGAAGCATAATCAATTACTTTAATTATTAGTTACGATAAACCACTACAGATAATGGTTATAATCGTCTAAATAGGCTATTTTCAACTATTCTTCATATTATAGCAACTTGTTTCACGGTTATTTTGGTCTAAAATAGTCTGTCTGTGTTCTTTGCCAAACCATTGTAGTAACTGTCCAAGTCCACTAATTGTAGGTGGTTCGATACCCCTCCTAACCTACTCAAACCTAATACTAAGTCATTTACAACATCCATCTGAATTGTCATATTGATTTAATCGTCTAGATTAGTTAAAATATTATATAATTTGTATTTAAGATGTTCATTATTTTATTCTAACCCTAACTTTACTTTGATATAAGTGTGTTATGTTACTTTGAACCAATGGACACATTAAAGTAGAATTCGACCTTTGACCTTTTTTCATGTTTTAAATGATAATAGGGCTTTTTAAACGCGGTTTTAATACGTCATTGTCGCAATATACAGTATAAAACATTTCGTATGCTTTTTGCAATGATCGATTTTAAATTTGGCAAAACCCAACATAAATTTCAAGGTATCCTGTTTAAGGTTTAAGTGCTGCAAACTATATCGTCCAAATAAGCATGATTGATTGTTCATTTTAAATTGACTTAATGAATGCAAAATGTAATAAACGGAAACTTACTTAAATTATATGTTTAATGATTTATACAGTTTAAATTAATTTAGAAATAGTGATACCTCATCACAGCATGTGAATCAAATAAAACGCTGATTATTCTAAATTTTCCACATAACCCAACAACTAAACGTGATCTACAACAACAAAAATACATTAGATGATAACCTTGTGAAAATGACAGGTTGCTAATTCGATAATGGAGCATAATTGTTTAATTTATATCATAATTTATATTTACTTGGAAAAGTATTAGAGGGGGGGGGGTCTTGACTCTTACTTTATTTAAGAACTACTTTTTCAGTATTGATTACTGGAATTTGTAAATGATCCGTTATAATTTCGGGGTAGCAAACGTCGGTATGCGCCCTGATACTAAGTGTTTGGGAATGCCAAGCGACATCTTTGATAAGCCCACCCGATCATGATGTATGTGTTTTTGATGAAACCACCCCTTGAAGATCCTGCTATCACACAAGAAGTATGTCCTACTAACAGTAATTAAACTTGTTTCCACTTCGAGTGTAAAAGTATTTTGTTTAGGTTTGTAAGGAAACATTTTAGTTTCCCTGTACAAATTTATTCTTTTACTAAACATTATTTAAGACACATTTTTCATTTTGGGATTTTCTTCCAAGATAAATGCAAACTTGTGGTACTTATCGTAATACACTGGATACCTGTTACATATAACTACATGCATTAAAGTCCGTTCACAAAATGTAGGTGGTTTGAGGGGAAGTTCCTTTTTTGCTTAATGTATAATATGCTGCAGCAGATTTTTGACAAACCTCAGCTATTGAACTAAGATTTTAAAGGTAGGATCAAGAGAAGGAGTAGATTTCTTACCATAAAACCGCCTAAATTCTTTGAACGGAGTATATCATAATCGATCATACTCATAATGTTGTTAAAAAGGGACATTAGATAAATAAACATTTAACCAATTTGATTTATCATGTTAGTAAATGTTTTCGGTTTAGTTTATTTTTCACTGCTTTACCGAAATAACAAAGCGAAAATAACAATTATAATAAAAAATGCAAATTCTAAACGATGAAGGCTTGCATTACAATAAACATTGTATTTTCTTAACAAGTACAATCATCTGAAAAATATCAAGTATTCAATTAAAATATATTTTTTTTATTTAATCTTTTAATAAAATAAAAAAATTATTACAATATTAGGCCTAATTAAAATAGATCGCATGAAAAAGTTTCGATGAGAATTGTCGCAATGTTGAGAAATTGTTATAAAATAAGCAAAAGTTTCAATCAGCTAGGCTAATTATTGCAATTTCTATGAACGCATTTATTAGCAGTTAACTATAGAGCATGAATAACTTTAGTTGTAGCTCTAGTTATAACGCTTCTACATAATAGTCTGTTTAAGCTTTATTTTACATTAGGGTGAACATTCATTCTAAAGAGTTTTGTTAATGTTGCAGGTACGTAGCCAATGGTGTTTGTTAGCTTTGCTGATATTTCGGTAAGTTCTTGTAACGCCCAGTTTTCAACACTTTCCTATTATTAAACATTAAAGTTGACTCTTAAAACTGAGACTTTCAAATTTGCAATGTTCATTTCCATATTTTATACCAATCTATCTTGGATAAAGGATAAGCGCCCAAGATCGATGGAAATTTTAAAATTAATTTTGCATTATTTAAAATTTCAGATACATTTATTTTTATAAAAATAACATGAAAACATACATTAGATAATTTACCTTGAAACATGGTAGAAATTTTAATTTAAAATATGATATCTGGTTTAATATAACGTGTTGCTTTTATTAAAGATTTCTTTATTTTGTTTACTTTTCTTTGGTTACTTATTTATTTGCACTCTTCTTCTTTTGTTACTGTAAATTTTTATGCTCCCCTTTTCTTGCTTGAAAATGATATAGTTACATTACAGTATTTAGTTTAATAAAGTTGTACATTTTTAATAAGCAAACCACTCTATAATATGTGTATATTTTTATCATCTCTTGTAATAAAAATAGTCAAATTGTTTTCCTTCTATTGTCAACATAATTTTAATTTCCGTACATCATGTTTGTATCGTAATCAAATTGGTGAAATCATAATTATTTGACCTGCGGTATCCCTGGTTTATAATATTCCTTGACCTGTCACAAAATTCGCCAATAAACATACGTACATTTTTTTTATTTGTGCTAGCGTATTTTAAAAACAGATTTGATCTGCTGTAACATGTGGTAACATTTTTCATTTTTCAATAATCATTGTTTGATCGGTGGTAGCATCTGTCATTAAATATTCTGTGGTCAGCAGTAATATTTTTCAATGGAAATTATTTTATTCGTTCTAAACTTTGTCTATAAATATTTTTTGATTTCACTCATATTTGCTAGTTTGCCTACTTGTATTTGCGGAAAAATTTCTCTATAAATATTTTGCAGTAACATTTATTAGTAACATGCTATATCGGTGGTATCACTATTTGATCCACGAAAACATATTGTTAGTAGCAATTTTCATCTTGGGTAACATTTTTACTAACATGTTCGACTTACGGTAATTTAAGGTACCGTAGTAACAAACAGTTTCAAAAATGTTTATTTCTGTGTGTGTGTTTATAAATACTCGACAAACATCGCCCGATGTGATTTATTGTAAAAAAATTAATGCTGCTAAAGATGAGGTGTAAAAAGCTTTAAACATGTAGGGCCTATAGTTTACACCTTGTTACAAATGTAAGTTGATTTGTATCTATAATTAAAGGAAAATTAAGAAAAAAAACTCGTTGTAAAAAAGGTACAAATACCATATCTAGGTAGTGAAAATCTACGGCCAAAGTAGATAATTCAGGACAAAGTGCATTTAAAATGTTAAAACCATCTGATTTTGCCATAACTATATTTTGTTAGGTCAACCTAGTAAAACATGACCAAATCTACAGTATGCAAAAAGACGGAATTTACAAATTTAGCTGACTGAAAATTCCTTAGTTTTGTTGATACACGTTTTATTAGCTAGGTCAGAGGTAATTACGTTTGTAGGTAACTTTTGGTATTTGTAATGCCCAAAATACTAACACCGATGAATACATTTTATTTGACATTTGCTGGTGTGACATTGGCATGATGGCGTGATGACGTAGTGGTTGTACGCAACGCGGTTATTACTAGATTATATTCATTAATCTCAATCACCGCCGCGCTGCGAGGCTCATAGTGCGGATAAAGGGAAATGTTGTTTGACGGATTTACGGACAATTATTACAATCATTTATCATATAACGGACAAAACAGTGAAATTCTGATTAGACAACCGAATAAAAGATACGAAAGTAGGTTTCGAGGAAGACGAAGAGAAACAGAAGTCGTAGTAGTAACCAAGTAAGTTACTATTTAGGATTTTGAATTGTTTTCACTATTGCACGGATTAAACATACTCATAGATTAAACATACATAACGGAGGAATATAGTTAAGATGTATGTTAGTGTCTTGTGAGCGTGATTACTTATTTTATTTTTATTTACCTAGCTTTAAAATTATATCTGCTTATAACAGCCTATTTGTGATCTTTGAATCAGAAATAAGCCTTGTTATCGAAAGGTCGCTAAGCTTATTGATGGTTGAAACTAAACTTAACTTAACCATCTGAATTTTAATAATTTCTACTAAACTCGCTCTTCGCTCATCTTCACCTTTAAATACGCACGCTGGTGTAATGATCTTAGAATAACGTACAAGTAGTAAAGTTGGCCTCAAATAGAGAAAACATTTAAGCACAACGTCTTGCCGAACATAAAACATTTATGGTCGCTGTTATACTTTGATCGGCAGTTTTCATACATCTCAATAAAATGTCTACGATCTTAGCTTTTCAACCAGTGTATTTCATACAAAATATAACTTTATTTCCTGTATTATGTGAGGTATGTAGATGCGTATGTACTGTAAGTATGTACGGTGTGCAGTATTACTTCAAGTTTTTAAATAAATGTGTTAAAGTTTAAAATAAATACATCTCTTACTTGTATATGATAGGTGCATTAAGTAACTATTATTATTTCAAATTTCACATACTATGCACATAGCGTAGACAATTTTAAAACTTCGATGCATACACAAACATGATCATGCCGCAACAAAACAAAACAGCCAATCAAAAATCTTAATACCTATAACACGTAGAGGGATTATAGTTGAATAATTCAGAATAGAAGCGAATAATGTGACCAGGAGCGTGTTTAATTTAATTTCAATTAGTGGATTTAATTATAGGACGGGTAAGGCGGCGGGGCATCGTTAGTTAGCGGTATCCCTCAGAATGATTGTGACTTCGATAAGTCGAGCTTGTGAATTTCAACCAGGTGTAGGTTTTACATT
>NW_026542600.1:57476492-57505027 GCF_028750875.1 Macrosteles quadrilineatus
TTGCAACCACATTTGACGAAACAAAGAGATTGTTAATTACATAGATATTTATGAATAATGGTAAACATAAAATTTTAAGTAGCTTTATTTGATTTCTTTTCAAACTAGGTAGCCTTTAATCTTAGGTCCAGAAAGTTCTTAAAAACAAATCTAACTAACGGTTCTTTAGCTTATTATAAGAGCCAGTAAGAATACACTTTACATTAAATATGATTACAGTGGAATATTTAATGGATCATCACTTTGGTTAGCAAAATATATGTTTCTCTGAGTGGCAATGCAATTTGGGGGAGAGCTTTGGCGTTTCATTTGAAGTTAAAACAAATGTAACTGCAACTATAAACTGTGTCGATGGTCAACCCAAGAAACACAAATACACCTACATTTGTTCTTAGCCACAATATTTCTCCGAATCTATCACATGCTATTGTCACCACATTCGTGAATCTGCAGATTTCACTAGCTTTGCTCCTTAAGTCAAGTGTTTCGAAAGTAGTTCAATCGAACAGAACGTGGATAGCACATAACTTTGCGACATTAACAATGGAAAGTGCAAATGAAATCGACTGGCGCGGATGGGCAGTTGACACACATCTAGTGGCCCGCATCGCCTCTGGTAAACCGGTCCTGCTGCTTTCGCTCCGTGCCGAGGACTGGGACCAGGACTGAGGACGTAGGGCAGTGACTTTCGTACGTCGACCTCACTTTGCGTGGGGAGTTCCGCAGGGTTCAACAGTCGGACCGTTTCTGTTGTCAGGCGAATCAGAGTTTCCTCTGAGTAACCTATGCTTCCATCGCATATTCGTCAATTAAAAAATCCGTAAAAAATACTAATTTGCAACTGCAGGTGTTTGAGACATAGTAGTTTGATTATTAGTTACTACAAGGCTTCGTTTTAAAGCTAAATGGAGTAAAAAACAACCTTGTTTTATTATTTGTTAACGTATGGTAGCAAAATAGCTAACCTAGAACTTTCCAATAAAGTGAATTTAAGTAAAATTATAACTAAAACTAACTACAGGTTATCATAGGCTCATTTGCTGATTATTAACCTTTACATCCAAACTGTTGCGTGATTCGTTAATTCACAAAAATATTCGGAACTTTCCTGTAAATTTATATCTCTAAACGTGAATTGCAGGTGATCAGGAAGTTGATAGTTTGCCTGATTATTCGTTCCTAGGATTTGTTAATTTTAAACTAAAAAGCGTAAAATTAATTAATTTAATTGTTTATTAATTTGTTCATTTAGTAGGTTTCATGAATAAAAGATCAACTGCAAGTAATAGAATAAAAAATAGTTTTGCTAAATTATTTGCCGATGGCTTTTAACAAAACGGTTCAGCCTGAACAGCATTATAAACCAAAAACGTACATGGAAAACCTAATTATTAGTGAATGGAACTGTTAATGATTTCCCTTTGTATTGGGTACGAAATATTATTGGTTATTTGCTGATAGGAGAGTATCTCTTTTTCCAAGAAAGGTTGAAAGTTTTAAGTGTAAAGAAGAGTTTAGCAAAGTATGTAATACCTGATAAATTCTTTCGCTTTTGTGTAACAGGTTATATCAGTATTAATTATCATCATAGCTTTGTTCTGTTTTCTAGCCATTCAAGATAGTGAACGGCTGTTCTATTTTTAAAGGTTAGAACTATTTCTTTTTACACTCTTTTGCGGAAAATAACCCGAAATATATATTGATAATGACAAATTAATTTAGAAAACAATATAGTCGTTACAGTAAAACCCAAGCAAAATATTTACTGTAGGCTTTTATTTCCCTACAAGGAACATAGCCTTTAGCAAAAATAGTCATTTGCTTTCTATTTGACAATATCAAAATTCAAGTAAACATTATTGGGCCTTGTTTAGTATTTTTGTCTACAACTAACTAGACAAGGACTTATCCACCAATAGCTAGTCACAAGTCACAATAATATTAGAAAATATACACTATCAAATAATGCAGCATACAATAAAAATATACATTACGATTCATATTAGACGCGAAATTTACCTCAAAATCAACGCTAGCTACGCACAGGGGGAAGTAAAGTAACAAACTGTACATTTATTTGTCTTGACTGTATGTTTATTTTAAACTTTTAATTTTGAACAATTGAAACTGAAAGCACTGAGTTCGTGTAATAATTGCATACAACCCCCACCCCTGGGAAGGGAGGGTGAATTGCTAAAAGCAGATTGTTAAATTGTGTCAGCAATTCAGTCTGTCCACTTTAACAGCTTTTACTCGCGTTGTTCCTGTTTTGAGCTCGATTACAGTAATTGTTTTAGTACATATGTGTTAACGAATTCCGAGCACAGGGTCAGCCTATAATGAATCTTGCCCCGACTAAATTCACAACAAAAGGTCTAAGTGATCAAAGTAATGGTAATGGTAATACAATTTGTAGGTTTCGCTGTACTATTCAGCATTATATGATAAATTGAAAATCATGCTTATATTAAAGTATGATTTGTGAACTATTTACTTTTCTTAGATTGTTTATGCAGAAATATAATACGTCAAACATGTACAAACACAATACATAAAACGAGTGGTGTTAATATAATTTAAATCCTCATTGTAATTCTCAAACTGTTATCTATACGTAGGTAGTGTCAATTAGAATAATAATATACAATGAAAGCAAGATAAATACATAACATATAATTTTAAAATTCGTTCTTAATAAATGGGTCGACGACATTAATATACAGTATATTGGTTACCAAAGGTTTTAGCACCAAAATGTCTCAGTTACCTGCTTCCTTATTTTTGATAATAGTTTTAAGTTTCTTAAAAAACGTTAGTAATTGCAATAAGATAAACTTAACCTCAATAAGTACATTGTAGAATTAAGTGTTTTGTTTTTATAAAATAACCTTACCGATAATCAAATAATGTCCGGTCTATAATACAATCATTTAACAACACGATTTCATAAAAGAGAGATACGAATGGATCCAGAAACAGTAGCGGGATTATATTATTAGGTTTATCAGACCTTTGGAGAGAATACCTGCTTTGAGGTAAAAAATAACAAATAGGCCTAAATATTTTGATCTGGGATTCCACCACACAAAACTTTCCGAGTTAACAAAGAATTTTAATAAGCGAGAGTGGAGTGGGAAGTGGACGACATTCGGAGGGAAAACAAGCAACAAGCCAACGGCCTGGCGCCAAGCTTCGTCCGACGGGTGTGAATCAATACCAACTGGTGCGCTCCGTCATGTCAAGATCATACAAGAAACTTGTAGAGTTGGCTAGTGTACAGCACAATACCAACTGGTGCACTCCGTCATGTCAAGATCATACAAGAAACATGTAGAGTTGGCTAGTGAACAGAACAATACCAACTGGTGCGCTCCGTCATGTCAAGATCATACAAGAAACTTGTAGAGTTGGCTAGTGTACAGCACAATACCAACTGGTGCACTCCATCATGTCAAGATCATACAAGAAACTTGTAGAGTTGGCTAGTGTACAGCACAATACCAACTGGTGCGCTCCGTCATGTCAAGATCATACAAGAAACTTGTAGAGTTGGCTAGTGTATAGCACAATACCAACTGGTGCACTCCGTCATGTCAAGATCATACAAGAAACATGTAGAGTTGGCTAGTGTACAGCACAATACCAACTGGTGCGCTTCGTCATGTCAAGATCATACAAGAAACTTGTAGAGTTTGGCTAGTGTACAGCACAATACCAACTGGTGCACTCCGTCATGTCAAGATCATACAAGAAACTTGTAGAGTTGGCTAGTGTACAGCACAATACCAACTGGTGCACTCCATCATGTCAAGATCATACAAGAAACTTGTAGAGTTGGCTAGTGTACAGCACAATACCAACTGGTGCGCTCCGTCATGTCAAGATCATACAAGAAACTTGTAGAGTTGGCTAGTGTACAGCACAATACCAACTGGTGCGCTCCGTCATGTCAAGATCATACAAGAAACTTGTAGAGTTGGCTAGTGTACAGCACAATACCAACTGGTGCGCTCCGTCATGTCAAGATCATACAAGAAACTTGTAGAGTTGGCTAGTGTATAGCACAATACCAACTGGTGCACTCCGTCATGTCAAGATCATACAAGAAACTTGTAGAGTTGGCTAGTGTACAGCACAATACCAACTGGTGCGCTCCGTCATGTCAAGATCATACAAGAAACTTGTAGAGTTGGCTAGTGTACAGCACAATACCAACTGGTGCACTCCGTCATGTCAAGATCATACAAGAAACTTGTAGAGTTGGCTAGTGTACAGCACAATACCAACTGGTGCACTCCGTCAAGTCAAGATCATACAAGAAACTTGTAGAGTTGGCTAGTGTACTGTACAGCACAATACCAACTGGTGCACTCCGTCATGTCAAGATCATACAAAAAACTTGTAGAGTTGGCTAGTGTACAGCACAATACAAACTGGTGCACTCCGTCATGTTAAGGTCATACGAGAAACTTGTAGAGTTGGCTAGTGTACAGCGCAATATGAATTGCTGCGTCACGGTGCGACAAGATCACACGAAACTCGTGTAGAGTTGGGTAGTGTACAGCACAATATCAATTGGAGTGTCACGGTGCGACAAGATCGCACGAAACTCGTGTAGAGTTGGGTAGTGTACAGCACAATATCAATTGGAGTGTCACGGTGCGACAAGATCGCACGAAACTCGTGTAGAGTTGGGTAGTGTACAGCACAATATCAATTATTGCCCCGGTTAGAATATCAGTTTTGGAATATGTATTAATTTAGTAAATTAGTTCACAGCTTCTTAAGGGGGTTTACCGTTTATGTGACAAAGACAGTTTTTATTTAAATTCTCGTATTTTCATCAATCATACTTTTTAACATTTTAACTGAATAATTTAATTTAAATATTCTCGGACCACTACCTCCAACGTATTAGTGTATGTTTACTGTGACAGTGTTGACATTATTTTTAACTGGTTATGGAAAAATAAAATATATACTAAATGGTAAAAAAAATAAAAAACAATAATCGTATGTTAAAGTTTGGACAAAATAACCGGTACTCCACGGCAAACAGTGACAGCATGTTTGCCGCACAATAATGTATCGGAAAGGCAACTGACATGGGAGCAAGTATTAATCAATAACAGACCTGTCAAAATGATAAGGATATTGACAGGGAGGTGTATAAGACAACACAATGACTTTGCATTCAGTGGACTATTGATTGCAGGTAAATACTACAACAGGTTGTTTTTTAAACACGATATACACAATGTTTTAAATGATCTTTAGGTACATACATACATTTTTCATCAAATTGAGAATTAGTCACTGTCAAAAAGTAATAAGCGTTATTTTAAAACACAATATTTTTAATACTCCCTTATTAAACATGTATGGTACAACACAATACTTTTGTATCCAGGGGATAATTCTATGCCGTCAAAAAACATCGAGAGCTGTGTTTAAAGCTTTATATTTTGGAACAAACCCTTTTTGAACAATGTATAGGACAACTCGGCCATTCTCCCAGCTGGGGAATTGAATGCTGATGAAATCCAAAGTTGAACAACAGTTGAAAATAATATCACCAGTTATTTGAGTACAAACAAATTTAATATAAATTTACGAAAGACATGCACATTTTATTAAACTGAGGCGTTTAGTAAAATCACAGATTGTAGAGTGTTTAACGGGGAAATAAACGACCAGAAGTAAAATGTTGCGTTTTTATTGTTGCAATAGCGAGTTAATACAAAACGATTGAAATGCGAACGTTTGTAAATAGCTTAACGTCAAACATTGGTTGTAAATTTAGTTGTGCCTTTAAAACCCCACTGTGTGCACCAAAATACAGTATACAATTCAAAAACAAATAATTAAAATTAAATTACATTATTATTGTTGTTACATAAAACTAACCAAATATTTAGAAATAGTGAGAGTGAATGTGAATTTAAAATAAACGGTATCAGTATTCTGACACATACTTTCTCCCTTAAGTCTGTCAACAACCTTTATCATGTGTAACCGGTGAGAGTATATATACGGAAATGGGATCTGTACAATTTTGTTCAGAATTTAAAGGACTATAACATACTAAATTTTTATCAAAATCGTTCAGGCTATTTTTGGGAGAATCCGATCTTCCGTTATTTTATGGGGGTTTTATGGGAAAATAACATTATTTGCAATAACTTTTGAACTGTAATTTTTACAGAAATGGGATTTGTACAATTTTGTTCGGAATTTAAAGGACTATAACATACTAAATTTTTATCAAAATGTTCGGGCCATTTTTGGGAAAATCCGATTTTCCGTTATTTTATGGGAAAATAACATAATTTGCAATAACTTTTGAACCGTAATTTTTACAGAAATGGGATTTGTACAGTTTTGTTCAGAATTAAAAGGACTAAAACATACTACATTTTTATCAAAATTGTTTGGCCCATTTTTGGGAAAATCCGAATTTCCGTTATTTTATTGGGGTTTTATGGGAAAATAACATAGCTTACAATAGCTTTTCAACCGTAATTTTTACAGATATGGGATTTGTACCATTTTGTTCAGAATTTAATGGGCTACAACATACTAATTTTTTATCAAAATCGTTCGCGCCATTTTTGAGAAAATCAGATTTTTCTGTTTTTTATGGGTTTTTATGGAAAAATCCCCTTTTAAAATCCAAATTAAAAAAAAATGAAAAAAAAAACACCTAGAGTTACCATGGATTAGAACCTACATACCAAATTTCATCGAAACCGGACCACAGGTGTAGTCCCTGGCTCCGTATACATCCAGACACACACAGACATCACTTCGAAAGCCACTTTTTTTGGGTCCAGGGGGACTCAAAACGAATATATCTACTCAAAACTCAAACTAAAAATTTTTGACGAAAACAATACTTTCTCCATATACTATGGTATAGGGGGAGAAAGTAAAAATACGACAAGTTCTCGTTTATTCAATTATCAGAGTCAAAATCGTAAATATATTCAACGCGAGAGGAGAGGCAGAGCAACGCATTTCCGCTCTTTGTTTACAATTCTGTTGTGCTGACCCATGATTGTGTTTAGCGAGCGCATTTCCGACAGAGATTAAAACACGTGTTTGTGAATAAATGCAATATATTGGCACCGAAGCAGTTTTTGATTTACTCGGGGTTTTAAGGCGAAAAGTTTTCAAGTCCGGCAGGAACAACATTTATATTTAAGATATTTCTTGTTTTTATTCTCTCTTGATATATGTAAGTAAACTTTTTCTAAATGCTTTTGATAATAAGTATTTTTCTTTTCTACAAATATGACACATGTTTGTAGTGCTCAAGCTCGGAGGTTGTGGTTTGATTCCAAGGGATCGTTTCTTTACCTAGATACAATTTGTCACTGTACTGATTATGATGCTATTTAAGAAAAGGTCGGCATTGGATGGTAATAAATCAGGATTTTGACCGTTTTCTCTAAAAAAAAACTTAAAAAGTGCAAATAGTGTAGGAAAAAGTCATGTTCATCTTCTAAGACATGTAATAGTTGAATGAATCTCTATAGCTCTAGAAATCAACGTGTCAAGTTGCATGCAACTTTTAAGGTGGCATCATTCAAAAGAACATCTGTTCATGGGTAACATCTCCTAAGCTAAAAAATACTTTCACAATACATTTAACACCATTTCTCCAACTTAACCAAAATAAGCGGGAGAAAAAATCGAACAGCTCGCCGAGAATTCCACACAGCAAAGCACATCCGTAGCTATCAATCAAGTCGGTCGTGCATTCTCTCCCGGCCTGACACTGGGAAATGGGTTGTGGAAAAGGTTTGATCCATCAAAGTCCAAGCTTGGTAGAGAGCTTCACCCCATTGGCCAATAGACATTAAAATATTCATTCATAAACGTATTCATGTATTCGTTCATTAAAACGTTCATTTATTTATTTATTTCAACGGACATTCCATTTTGTTTGATGTGGTGCTATTTGTTTACAAACTTATCTATATCAATATAATAGTAATGCAATGTACAGTTCAAGATGGCTAATATTAAATAACAACTATACATTTGACAAGACATAGGCAACAAAAACAAATAGCAATAATATAATTAATTAACAACAACAATAACCAATAGCTTAAACAATAACAATGACGATCGCCCTATATACTAACCGTAAAAAACTATAAATAATAATAAGGAAAACAGGCATGTTCAACAAAATAGATATAAGCTTAAATAAGTAACAGATTCTGACTAGAGCAATTATGAAAGACTTGGTTTAATATTTAAAAGGAACATAGCAGTGTAATAAAAATGATTTTAAAAAGAGACGAGAGAAAAAAACCATATTGTAAGTAATAGGATTTTACCAACAAGGATATTGAAGCAACAAAAATAATAATAATAATAATAATAATACAGTAAGCAGAACACTCACGCACCGTCTGCCTGCTCAGGCGTGGCCCTTTAAAGGCGCCACCTAACACAAACACACACTGCACCCACAAATTCCGTATGCGACCCTTTAAAGGCATCGCCAAACACAACCGCACAACTCACTTTTCCTCCACGTATCATCTGGGCTGTCGTTATTGGATGAGGCGTTGCTTAACCGCTCTTCTAAAACTCGCCAGGTTGCTGTTGAAGAAGTCAACGCTGGAGGAAACGATGTTGCCGAGGCGTTGTATTCTGGGCAACGTACTGTTCTTCTCATAATTGGTGGACTGGTGGGCTCTACCAAAGAGTTCCGTTGACCTTGTGCCACTAGGAACGCGAAAATGAATTCCCTCCAGTATCTCAGGACAGTCTATTACTCCGTTGACAAGTTTGAATAGGAAGATGATATCCTGGAGTTTCCTTCGGGTTTCCAGTGTATCCAGCTTCAGTAGACAAGATATCTCATCCATTGGCACAGATCTGTCAGTAAATCCAAGTCTCAGGCCGACCAGGGGTATTAGTCTGTTCTGTACTGACTGCAATGTGGACACTGCCGTTACCTGGTGTAGGGACCATACAACAGATGCGTATTCAAGTATGGGTCGCACATAAGCACAGTAGAGCAGCTTAAGTGTGGATGGATTTGTGAGGTAGTGTGAGGATCAATATATTAGACCTAAGTTCCTGCTAGCTCTGGCTGAGATGCTATTGATGTGATTGGTAAAACGTAAAGAGGAGTGCATTAAAACTCCAAGGTCCTTGGCTTCGTCCTTTCTCTGAAGACTAAAAACACTGAGAGTATAACTTGTATTAAGTCTTGAACGTGTTCTATGGTAGGACAGGTAAAAACATTTATCCTTAAGAAGCACCATGCAATTTTTGATACACCACTCTTCTACGGCATCTAGGGCATCCTGAAGGGAGCTCTCATCGGCTTTGTTCTCAATCTTGGTAAACAATTTCATATCGTCAGCAAACAATAGCTGGTTGACTCCTAGGCCCCTGGCAATATCATTAACGAAGGCAATAAAAAGTATTGGACCCTGTGACCCCTGTGATCCCTGTGGGACTCCCGAAGTAATCGCTGAAGATTGTGAGTAGGTAAATCTTACAATCAGCTTTCTATTCCTCAGATGATTGTAGGACAACCTTTCCCAGGGTCTCCTGGCCAAGGAAGGGTTGGTCGTAAAATATTTTGGCTAGGGCGGCCAACCTGTCCCAGGGTGCATGAGGATTAGTGCTAGGACAAGTTGGCCGCCCTAGCCAAAATACTTGGCCGACCCTAGACTAGTAGAACCTGGGACAGGGGTTGAAAAATAGGTAATCATAAGATACCAGTACTTAACTGAAGCATACATAAAATTTATATTTCTAAGCTGCAACACAAGCTTCGAATGCAAGCAACAACACTTTTAAGGAATATCTTTACGTTTCCGGGATCAAACACGGAGAACACAATATGTTGCAAGGACTAGAAAATTGTCAGCCGGCTCTTTGCTCTTCTTAACAATCAAGTCATTGTGAAAAACTTGGTTTTTTATAATTTCCTCTTTGGTTGCATTTTCAAACACTTTCAAACACACATGATGTGAAAGTAAAGAAAATACTCGTCAATCAAACGAGAAAGGGTTAAAATATTGTTTAAATTTTAATGTTTATTATTTAAGGGCTTATTTCCTAAAAAAGCCTAAGAAACAAATTCTCCGCACTCATCTTTGCCATTACAGTACAATAGTGGGTTAAACTTGAGTGACCCGCAGTATTAGAGAATTTCTCTATAGGGAAGTAGCTATTACCGTAGGTCTCATGGTAAGATCTACCCGGGACCGATTTACTTTTTTAATTTGATGTCCCCAGAGGCCAAAAACACCATCCGTTCAAAACGATTTATATCTGCCCGTAAACGCGATAACTTGAGTAATTTCTTTCCCGATTTTGATGAAATTTGGGTTGAAATGAGTTCGCGAACCAGCATGATCGGACCATGGGAACCGGGTTTTGTGGGGTAAATATAGGTTTTTCTTATTTTTTAAACCATAAAAACTCAAAATGTGCCTCTTTCTAAACCATCTTAAATTGCTAAAAAAATCAATAATTTAGTATAAAAAGTGTTTTGTACAGTTATTGGTTACGGAAAAAATTAAACAATTGAATTTTTTAAATTCCTAACTAAAATAGATAATATATAACTAAAATAAATCCTTTGATTTAGTTAAACGATTGGCGTTTTTGGGAATTTTTCATCTGGCGAAAAATTTAGGGTGGAATGTCTAGTTGTATGTTCAGATGGTGTTACATTTTTGTAGGTTTAAAATTTGAAGTACATTAAGAATACTTAACTTTCCATGATACCCTTTCAAAACATTTAAGACGTAAAAAACTTTTATTAGGGCTATCGTATAAAAGGGGATGATATAAATAATACGTCTTATATAAAATGTATTCACAGACACATAAATTGTCTCATTTCCCTTTAATACAAGATTTGTATTATTTTTATGTTAATTTAAAGTTTTAAACGTCATTAGTGCAGTCGAACGTTTTCGAAATTACAAAATAGACTTCATATTTTATTGTGGAATGAAATATCTTTAAACACTGTTTAAAGTCATTAATAGTTCACGTTTCTACTAGTATATTCAGA
Source organism: Macrosteles quadrilineatus (assembly GCF_028750875.1). Classification (NCBI taxonomy): domain Eukaryota; kingdom Metazoa; phylum Arthropoda; class Insecta; order Hemiptera; family Cicadellidae; genus Macrosteles; species Macrosteles quadrilineatus. Next base: position 57,487,555 of record NW_026542600.1, read on the forward strand.
TAATAATTGATTTGATTTATTGTTAGTTTTTTTTGCTTTTTCAAATCACATAAATAAATAGCTAACAATTCCTTGAGGGAAGTAATATTATCTTCTCGTGCATCGCAGTGCAAATGCTAGAAATATAATCCATTGCATCCACTGTCAACTATCGTCAAACTCTAATCCTGGCAGCAGAGGCGGCCAACCTGTCCCACCCCGACCCCTCATTACTGATGGGAAAGGTTGTCCATCCCTGCAAAACAGGCCAGAAATTCGCAGGTCAATTTTAACCCTGGGAAAGGTTGTCCGTTTCCCCCTCAGATTGCTCCCGAACCATTGCAGCAGCGATCCATGGATTCCGTAAGATTCTAGTTTCACCAGGAGATGATTCTGGCTAACCTTGTCAAAAGCCTTTGAAAAGTCCAGGTACAGGCCATCGACCTGAAAACCCTCTTTGAAAGCCGCCATTACGAAGGATTCAAATGTGACAAGGTTAGTTATGGTTGACTTCCCTAGGACAAAGCCATGCTGGTAGGGGCTTATGGCTGGAGTTATCACTGGAGATACCCTGGTTAGAATTAGTTTTTCAAAAACCTTAGCGAGCACCGGTTGAATGGCTATGGGTCTGTAGTTTTTAGCATCGGTTTTAGAGCCTGATTTGTGGATAGGAATTATGTAGCTGGACTTAAGGGCAGTTGGGAAGATTCCTTGATGAACAGATTCATTGAACAGCTGCTGGACAGGCTTAGCAATAATGCTACAACAGTGTCTAAGTACAGAGGGTGGCACAGAGTCAGGGCCACAGCCTTTAGATGTATCTAAGTCACGAAGGGCTCTCAACACTTCTTCCTCAGAGAAAGTACATGAGCTGATCAGGTTAGAGCTACTGCCATCATTTTGTGTTGGGGGGGTCACAGTAGGTAGAGTAAAAACGGAGGAGAAAAATCTAGCGAAAAGTTCACACATTTCCTTTGGTTCTGTGGAGGTCTCCCCATTATAAGTCAGACTTGTAGGCGTGTCCCTCTGCAGAGTTCTTCAAGAAGCTACAGAATATTTTGGGATTTGTAGTCATTGTGTCCTGCACATGAGATACATAATCTAAATAGCAACGCCTCAATAGTTGCTTACAGCGCTCTCTGATTTGAGAGAATTCATTGTAGTCTGAGGTACTGAGCGTTGACTTGTATTTCTTGTGAGCAAGATTTTTTAAGGATGACTTGTCGCTTGAGTTCTCTGCTGAACCATGCTGGGAATTTTGACTCACCAATCCTCCTTTTTGGGGTATTTTTTAAGATTATTGATAGGAGAATATCTGTGAAGCTACTGAAAGTAGAGTCAAGATCATCAATCAAGCCATTGCTGAAGAGGTCGGTTGTGAGTATGTCGTTGTAAATAGCGATTAGATTGCACTTCTTAAAGTTAGGGATGAGAGTTGGGTTGCTATTATTACATATTTTGTCTAGCTGCAATGTAATGCTCAGTGCGGGGTGGTGAGTTTCCTCAGATAGGCTACGTAATCATTTTAAAACTTTCTCGGTGAATCTTACACTGAAACAAGTTTGAAATATGGAAGGTAAAAAATTGTAATTTGAATGGGTAGTAAAAATATATTTGTTTCGAAGAGCTGACTTATTTGCATTTTGAAATTCCACGTATTTATTAATTTTTTATACTTAAAATACTTGCTTAACTATGTCTAATGCATATTGGCGAAAGCAAAATATTTGCAAAGACCACTTATACCACAGTATTACAATGTACCAAGTTTAAGTATAATTTAAAACAGTGAAAATATCACACGAAGGGACCATTTCTTGAAAACAAAACTTTCACATTTGAACAGTCATTGAACAACGAGGTCAAAACTAAAATGTTACACACGCCCAACAAATATTTATATTTAATTTTGTGTTACCTTTTTTGTAGCCTTCGTTCTTGTAGAAAATCTATAAAATCCTACAATATAGAATGAGTTCGGCACCTATAGATTAAGTGTCAGAGGGCGGCATCTTTTTTATACACAAAAATATAATCCATCAAGGTTATAGTGCGGAATCATCACGAAGGTGCTAGGTTCATGGGAGAATGTTGTAGATTTTCTGTAAGGACAAAGACTACAAACAAAATGTAAAATGAAACTAAATAATTTTATAGTTCTTGCCACTGGAATGATAAATAAAAACAAAAAAAATTAAATAAATAAAATATTTTCACAGTCCACAGGCATAAAAAGTTGTTATTTTTCAACAATATCCTATCTCCCGAAAAAGTAGATGAGCGCAAAAAACTGCAAATGGAATTTGAAAGCGCTGACAAGGAAATCGATCAAACAGAAATCAGGGATTTGCCGAAGGAGCAATCAATCGGTATTGTCCTGTAAAGAGTAATCCGGAGAATTTGTAGCGGGAAATTTGACGAGTAACTTCATTTGTCATCCAATAAAAGGATTCTCACCTGGAGTCGCAAAACTGATGATCTGGTGACAAAGAGTACCTCATAACTTACAGCGGATGAACGTGGTGACTTTTATGAAAGGTAGTGTGCAGATGTGCTTCACATTGTTAGGTTGTGAGAAAAGAGATTCTTCCCATCAAACTAAACAACTCTTATCAATATTCTGCTTAATTTTCCTTCCAAAGAGGTTTTCCAAATGTTTGTTTCTTTAATTAAAGTTGCTAGTATCATTAAAAAAATATTAATCAGAAAAATCTGTAACCGGTATTTCTTACAGAACAGACTTAATAGCACAATGTTCTTAAGTGTCCACAGTTAAAATCAAATTACGTAGGTATCAGTTTATTTAAAAATGCTTATGAAACAGCTAGGTCATGTATATATTAATTTACAAAATAGTTTTTTACCAATCCGTACAGAAAGTATTGTACCTATTATCGATAATATCAAAGAGACTGATTGTTTTCCAAGCTCTAAATTAGAGCAGGGAAAACCGATCAGCTGATTTTCCGTTCCTCTAAATTTACTTTCCCATACTCTCAATCGAATGATCCGATTTTGATAAAATTTAATACAAACGATGAGCTATACATTTATTCAGACGAGTTTGCAAACTAACAGGATCGGAATATGGGAACGGGGGTTTATGGAATGAAAATGGGGGGTTTCTCATTATTTTGGGCAAAACATAAAATGTTGAATTGTTTTTCCAAGCCATTTTTTAGAGCTGATGAAGAGTTTTTGTACTATCAATGATTATGGAGAAAAACAATTTTATTTAATATATCCATATTATATTTATGTAGAATACGTTAACTGTGTTAGCTTGTTTATGGATATATTTTGATCGAATCCGGCAAATGATGAATTTCATACAATATGGAGAAAAACAATTTTATTTAATATACCCATATTATATTTATGTAGAATACGTTAACTGTGTTAGCTTGTTTATGGATATATTTTGATCGAATCCGGCAAATGACGAATTTCATACAAAGCAATTAATATTTTACGAAAAAATCATTTTATAACTTTCCCTGTCACAACAAACCCCCTAAGTACTCGTTGAACTCGATGTTATTTAAATGCAGAACCAATCTGACATTAAGGAAACCTTTACTGAAAATTTGTAAACAATGTAAAAGATATAACAAACAACTTATTCTAACACTTTGGTATATCTACTGTACACGTATACTGCGAATATTTACAAGGTGGTAAATACATAAAAAATACATTAACATGGTTTTTTATTTATAGTAGTAACACTGATCATTATCTACCCGAATTGAAGACGTCTTTATCTTTAACAATCGCAACATCTTTCACCTTATATATTTACTCTTGTAAAAGTTAACAGTAAGAGGCTAAGAAATTACGAAAATTGTTGAAAGGCATGATTCATTTACATTCAGATGATCAAAATATATCGAATGTATCGAAATAGTTTTTCAATTAATTGTAGTTTAAACTTTAATTTTTATTACAAAAACTTCAAAATTTCAATGTTCTTTTTTTATTTCATTATAATTTTTTAAGTCAGCAGTTGCCTCAACCGACTCGAAAGTAAAATACATTTTAGACTAACGCAATCCCAACAACGGTTGCACCGTGGAAGATAATTAGTACCTCAATGTAACACCAGCCTAACAACCATCCGTCAATCGGGGTTGTCAAGTCTTATCAATTAATTACACCCCACGGAGCTGCAGTCGGTTGCTATTCAGTGGCTTGCTAACGGCAACCCGATCCCTGATCTACATTGAGTGGGGCTGAGTAGTTGAATAGATAGTTATGGTTAGTTAAATTCGGCGAAGAAATCTTCAATGTTCACCATCGTTTCGGGAAATGACGAAAAATATTGTCTCAATAATGTTTATTTACTGTAACCTTGCTGGGGGATTATATGCACTAATGCAAGAATACCATCTTAGCCATATTGAGTGGCCGTTAAATATTAGCGTATTAGTGTATCTTCATGTAAAATGTTCAATTTTTTTAAAATGTACAAAAATCCCTGGAAGTTAATTAGTTTTTTTGGAATATACTTTGCATACATTGCTGGAATAGTTTAAGGGAGTTACTAAATTAGTTTGAATATCTTAAAAAGAGAGTTACAGTTGGTCTAAAAAATTTTATAAGATTCATAGTATTGTTCCCATCAAGCTACAATGGTAAATGAAGTGGGCAAATATAAGTAAGCAAACGAATTAATAAGGTGTCAACTCTGTAAAATGAGTGATACAAAATTATTAATGGCTCACCAGTGTATGTTTATTTCATGCAATGTATAATTAATATTCTAAGGATCTTCTCAGGTAATTTATATTCAATAAAAAACCACTTTAAAAATTGCTAGTATAATTCATAACTCCTTCGATTTGAAAGATCATTTTACGTAATTATCTAAACATTAATAAAAATAATCTAAAACTAGCAAAATGTAACAAAGTGCAATACAACATAATCTCATAACACATTTTTCATTGATTAAAACATTATTTTTCACACGCAACACAGTTCGCAAGGGATTATTTGGATTAACCACTCTAACCCAAATTAGGCGAAGGGCGGATTTGAGGATTGTTTCCTCAGAAGGGGAGGATGTTGTTTGAGAGGGTGAAGGGGTAGGTCCCGAGAGTACGGTGTGTTTCCCGACCTGATACAGCGTGTAGGCCTATAGAAAGTCTTGTTCTTTCACCACTACTCTCTCTGTAAATGAAAACACCGCATCAGACGGGGATGCACAATGCCATATAGAGATACCTTGCTTTTTATATCAGCGTCTATAACACTAAGGGACTTTGAAAAATTCGCTTGACAATATTGTGATAGTGTATTGAATTTCAATTTGTACTAATGATTATCCACCAGTACTAAGTTATATTCTTCTATACGTGAGGAGTATAGAATAATTATAAACTGATTTAGGTAATATATATTTTTCATAGAGATGGGTAAATGTAAAATACAAGGGTTTAGATGTAAAATAATTTAATATAGGAAATAATTTGTAAAAACTTACTCGTGTTACTTGATTCATCAGATTTTAACCAAAAGTTAACATCTAAACATTCTGTACTTACTAAGTTTAGTCATTATAATTGGTATGCTTGGATCTAATTGCAATCACGTCAATTCTACGGGTTACAGAATATACAATTGATACGACTATAAATAAATGATTCTTTACGGATATTCAGCAGAAAAGTACACTTTCTAAACATAACAAGTCTCATATTTGACAATTTATTAAATCAGTAATACAATATAATAAAAGAAGTAAGAAACAAACTTTAATTTAAAAGTTGAAACTGACTTAATTTATTGGAAAACAAGTATAAAGTTAAGGAAAGTCATAACTAATAATTAATTTTGAAACGACTTTGCTACAAAGGAACTAAATTCCGAAGTTGAACAGATTTATTAAAATCTACGGCTTACTGGCAAGAATGAAAAGAGATATTTCATTTAACGACCGGTATTAAATGTCATTAACAGATGGCAATGGTACAGAGTAATTTAAACTTAGACGTACCACTCTTACAGACATACAACTTTAACAACAGTGATTTATCTAAATATTTCAATCGAGTTGGACGAATTATTCATCAACTTTAAACATTAAACTGCAAACCCGATAATTGACATAGTAACATATTGTGGGCATTAATTTACCAAATACGACATCAAAATTGCTTTCCTAGTACCCTATAAAACCAACTATCACCTCTGTTTTACGGTTGTAGTTGTAAAAGGGTCGACTGCTGGCACGACAAAAACTGTAGTGGCCAAGTTAAGTCTTTGTTAAACTATTTTCCAATATTTGTCTGGTTCGTAAAGCGGAGAAATTCTTTTTACTAACTTATTTTAATTTATACTTCTTTATACTTAGTACTAGAAGTCAACTTCTACGCTAAGAACATACACAATCAAAGTGTAATAGTGTTATGTGCAAATTATTTGTTTTAAGTTGGTATGGCCGAAATTTCAGAACTCAGTAGGTTAGACTTAGTGGCAATCTGTGAACGTGATAAATTGTGTATAGACATACACTGATTATAATCAAAGAAGTCCTCAAGGGTTCATACGATGTAGAAATATGTATATATATATATATAGGTATATATATATATAGGTATATATATATACAATTATTTTTATTATACACAACGTATAATAAAACGTCTGGTTCTAATTCCCCCAGGTAAAAAGGGGGTTTAATACATTATTACTGCACAACTCCAAATATAAAGGAATCTAGTAATGTAGTAGTATGTGAATTTAGTATGTGAAAATGATGACGCAATATAAATAAGACGCGATATTAAATCTAAGAACACCATCGACATATAATGTAATTGTGTGTTGGCAATTATTAAATATATTCTAATAGTTCAAAACAAAAAAATAAACATATTCGAAGAGCAAGAGAGTGTTGTAAGTAAACGTCTACGAGTGTCGCCTTTCATCAAGGGGTTTCGGTTTCAAGGTAACGTAAAGAGATGATAGCAAGTATTACACCGTCATAATGAACAGCCCCTAATGAACGATCCAACCGAGAAGCATCTTTCATGTCAAGAGTCATCTCCTCCCACGCACTAACTGCTACCTCTATCTCACGTAACGCTATTATTGTCACTCATTCCAACATCTCTATCCCCCGTCACGCAATATTCGTTCCTCACACTGCTATGTTCATCCCTCGTAACGCTATTATTGTCCCCAGTTCAACCATCTCCGCCCCCCGTTACACCATCTCTTACCCCGTCACGCAATTTTCGTTCCTCACACTGCTATGTTCATCCCTCGTAACGCTATTATTGCCCCCAGTTTAACCATCTCCGTCCCGCGTTACACCATCTCTTTACCCCGTCACGCAATTTTCGTTCCTCACTCTGCTATGTTCATCCCTCGTAACGCTATTATTGCCCCCAGTTCAACCATCTCTGTCCCGCGTTACACCATCTCTTTACCCCTCGTAACACGATTATTGCCCTTCATTCAGCTATCTGTGTCCCTCGTTACGCAGTATTAGCTCCCCACTTTGTCATTTTTGTCTCATCTCATGACCAATTATATTGCAGTAACAAATTGTACGTTTCACCATCAGCAAGTAGATTAAGATAATGCTTTTTATTTCGTCCGTGTTTCTTATAAGTTATATTCTCAACCCTATGTCTGATATATTGCAGTTATCTCACCCCGGTACTGGCTCACTGACCAAAGATTCCCTTTAGTTGTACTAAATGTAGCGGTATCAACGCTAGTCTCGCATTAATGACTGTTTTAGAAGACGTCCAATAATCTGCTATTTTCAGAAATCCGGCACCACCAAACTCCCGAACGTCATTTGACGAAAGTATACTTATTATTAATATAATAAAACCTTTGGTTATTTTCGTTGAAAAATAATAAAAATAATAAATTTAAAACTTAGTTAAATAAAAAAAATCCACAATAATTTGTGTTGTTGGTGTAACTATGGTTTTAATTTGTTTCTAAAATTAATAAAGGTATTTTGAAACTGGAAATATTGAAATTAATTAACACCTCTGTTCCAAAGCACGACATTACTGACTCTCACATGTATGACCACAGTATCTCTAGCTCTTATTTTGAAAGTTTAAATCTTTGTCACTTCGCATGGTCGATTATAACTAATCGGTTCCTTTGAACCGAACAAACTAAACATGTGTCTGTAAGACCTTTTAGGTTGAGAGAATTCATATTTTTTTATATTATACAGTTCAGACAGTTAAGAGCTGCGAAACTTAACATCCTACATTTTCAAGGTTTGAGAACTCTTGTCCTAGATTTTTTGTGGTGGCATTGGACTACGATGACAATCGATAGTGGGAACAATAATGGATTGTTGGTTGAGTGAATATTTGATAGCACCAACATCTGCTGCTGAGAAAGACAACCGTTTCCTCTATATTTGTGTTGATCACACTATGGTAATAACATGTTAGAAAAAGATTGCTAAACATCAATAAATCAATCAATTTCGATTCAGATTATCTTGATTGAAAAAGAATAGCACAACAAATACTTGTGAATTTATTACAAATGTTCTTCCCAGGATTATTAAGAGACGTTTAAATTTCGTAGTAATGTGTCAAATAAGATTTAAAACATAAAATATTGTATTTTACATTACCAAAATAAGTCAAATACACACATTCATAATAGTTTTAAATCTGAACATATTTCCGAGCTATTTAAACGAATAATGTATTGTTTATCTGATGGTCAACTGGAAAAAATATGTTGAATTTAAAATGTGAAATCTGTAAAATCATAAAGATCAAACGTGTGGCAGAATAACAAAATCACAATCCCTTTATCTGAAGGCTTTAAAAGAGAAATCGGCTCGCATATGTTTTTAGTTAGCTTATCTATTACGTTATATTATTTACTAACCCTTGTATTAAATTGAGTTTAGCAATGTGCATTGCTACCTACTGGGAAAATGAACAAAGAGAATATTGATACATCATGTTGGTTGACACATCTGAGCAAAACGTACTAATTTAAATAAATACAAAGTTTATTAAAGGTAAACTTTTTAATTCAAAACATTTGCTATATGCAGCACTATCCCTAATGTATGACAATTCATTCCTTACAGTAACGAAAGAGCTTTATTCTAAGATACCGGCTTTCCAAGAGAGTACGCATATTTCCATAATGTAGTTTTATGTCTTTATGCCCTGTGAACAAAAATGAACTTGCAATAAGTAAAAAAGCTCACATGTGTAGCTTACCACAGACGTAAGTTATGAGTCAATTCTTGAAAGAGATGTCATGAGTTACAATATACTGATATTTAGATTTTTTGGCAACCAATTAGGCGAGGCAATAATGTTTGTTTTTAAACACAATTCAGTTATGAACAATAGGCTATTAAATTGAGAACTCTGTTTTTTTTTTCGTTTTCTTTTCTAATCCCCTTGAAACCTCGCCTAGCCATAGATAAGTCAATCAACGTCGGCAGGTTCCAGAGTTCTTCCTTTTACTCTTGCTTTACATTTTGACCCAAATAATTTACGGGGATAGTTGGGGAAATCCAATTTGCGTTTATCCTTAAACAAAGATTTTAGTTAGTCCATTTCTAAGGCCATATCAAAGTGAATACGGCAATGGATTCGATCTACTAGCGAAATAGGCAATTGATCACTTTTTCCAATCTTCTACTAGGTTGAGTTCAGGCATTAACAGCATTAGTTAATTAGTTTGTAAAATTTGCAATAATAGTAAAAGACAAGGGCCGCAGGTATAGTAAAAGGAATTCAGGTTTGTATATAATAATTATCGTTTGAAGCATTTACATATACTGAGAAATGGCTGGGGAATGGAACGAGTTACCTGTGGATGGGTAGGCTGCAGAAATAAAAATGTGTGTAATTAAATTACGGAATTAATTACTAATTCCCTTTGGCGCGTTCCAATCCTAAGGTTTTGGATTCCAATTCAATGAACACATAATTGAATACAATATCCCTGAGGAGTATTAGCAGTTTAATAGTGTTTTATTTACAGTAGATGTTTCTGGTTTTTTAAATATATTTAGCAATTTGACTCTTTTTAGAAACCCAAGTTTAAATTTATCTATATTCAAACAATAATTAAGCCCTCGAATGGTTGAAATCGCAGAACAACTCCATAACGTTTCTAGTTGTTTGAATGTTGGTCCAATTTGCTATTAAAATCATCATAGTTCAACAGCAGTCATTTAACATGTACAGCTTCCAATTTTAAATCTCAAATTGACCATATGAGAACTAGAATGAAAAGAGAGATGAGCTAAAGATATATTACAGAAGAACATATAAAACAAACTTAAAAATTAGAAACTTTAGTCCAATTTCCGTTAAAATGTAAAACAATAAATTGATCAAAAAGTGGAATCTGACTGAACGTGGATCAGTGTTTGTGGACAGATTGTCAGTTGACTCGTTATTTTGTACGTAAATATACGTATTTACAGTACGTAACGCACTGTTACAGCAATATATCCTCGTCACTGGACAGTAGTATTAATTACAGCGATGGAATTCAACACTGACACGGCCAATAAATCCCACAATGATTTATAACTGAGTCCTCAAAAATAAAGAGTGGCAACACCGTGTCGAAAATAGCAATATGTTAAAAACGTAATGTCTAAACATTATGCATACACTCAGTGTCGTAAAATTGTACTCACAAAATAAGGGAAGAGGGACAAGTTTTTAATAAGGCAACATGTAAAACATTTAAAAGCTATTCCGCCTAAATAACAATATTTGGAAATATGTATTTAAGGAAAAATGTAGACGGAAAAAGTGTTTGAAGCTTTAAGGGTTTAAAAACGTCATATTTGAATCTGGTGCATTGTCATGCTACTACTTGAATTATTATTATTTCACGTTTGACAATAGTTTACTATATATGTCACGTGCGGGATCGGTGAAAATACCAAAATCTAAATATAACCTTTAATAAGTATCTTCTTATATAAAAACATTCATTACGCAATTTTACCAAGAGAAGTACTCAATACCTATTTATGGTAAAACCTACACATAAAAAATATTCGTGTAAACAGTATTCATGTATTTTGTGTGTAACAGTAATTATATATATTGACAAACTCATCCTCGGATGGAAGCTCTTTTATCTCAACGTTCGACAACCTGAAGATAAGCCCAGCCTCATGAAACAGCTATAGTTGATTTTAACTACACCACGGATAATTTTGACGCAAAAGGTAACGTAAACCATTTTATATTACTCATTTTAAGGTAAATTATGCAAAAACAAAGAAGACCACTGCAAGAATTACCACCAACACAAAGGGTTTTAGTAATTAGTAAATAAATGTTATATTCTAGTGGGGGTGTCGTGCTTCGAGCGCCGCGGCTAAATTAGTGGTGCGAGCGCCGAAGCCATTAAATCTGGTATAAATCTTGTAAGGGCCTGCTCAATGAAGCAGAAGTGACGAGGTTAACACGAGCCTCTGTGGTAGGGCTTATCCCAACTCCGCGCGGTGGTCACTTCGGGTTCCCAGCGGCACATGTCTAAGTTCAGAGAGCCAGCTGTTATGTTAGGTTTGGTTAGGTTAATTTAGGTTAGGTTTTAATAGCAAACGTTTATGCTATCATAATTCGGTATAAAAACGCTCTAAAAACACTAAGTTTTAAATGCTGGCATATACGGGCACAATTTATCTATAACATGGATAATTTGACGATTATAAGTGTATAGTATACTTAATGATTAGCGCTGTCAAAACTGTCACAACATAGCAGGTAGTCCGCGCGGCGCTCGCGCCACGTAACCCTAGTGGGGGGTCCATCTTATATAAAAAAAAAACACCCTGTAGTTCCTACTAAAGCGATTAAGGTACCTTGTACTTCTTCTAATTAACGTAGCCATTCGTAGCACACCTTTTAGACTCTAAAACTTTCTGAAAATTGATAGGTTGTACGGTGACCGTTTTCACTTACTTCAGCAAAGAGCCGGCGAGATAGTCCAAGCAAACCTATCCTTTGGGAGCGACCAGGCCTAGTGGTAGAGAGCGAGGCTTCGGATCTAGATGTTCCGGGTTCAAATGCCGCCAAACACCGATGGATTTTATTCATAAGACAATGCCACGATCCTCGAGGACTAGCCTAAAGTAATTTGTAAAACAGTTCCGTAATATAATCTAGCATCATAGAATGTGATGGTGTTACCTAATTAAATATTTTTTTAACCATGGATGGAACAGAGCCGAGTCTGGTGTGGTGCTATGCGCTAACTACCGTCAACTACCTGTACTCGACTAATTGCGAAGAGTTGCTATTTCGCTCACGTTCATAATTTTACCCATCAGCTGATTGGAGTCGTTTAAGACTCGTTAGGGCCCTGTCACTCGCAGCCGTGATTCAATTTAAAGAGCGATTCATTATTTATAACATCGTGAGTGTTAGACGAGCAAGAATTCTTGTTCAGCCAATAAAATTCGAATTAGCACTTATGTTGATGTTGGTAGGTGGCGTTTGTAAACAAGTTTCAATTATCCAACGAGTTATAAAGGTACAGTAGTAGTTGAGGATGAGAGAATTAAATTATGTTATATGTATAACAAAAAGTATAATGAACCGGTATCAATATACTATAAATATTACATTTAAACGGAGAGTGTTTATATTTTAGGGCTAAGGGATCAAATGTCTACTCTGCCTATAGAGAGTACTTTCAAATAATTGGTATTCTAAATAGACTTTTATTACATGCAAACCTAAGGAGATGGGATTTAGCTTAGGCAAACCACATTTTAGATTTGGTATAGTGTAAACAAATATATAATTACATAAACCTATTTCATTTCATTTACATTAAAAAAGGCGATACTTTACCTCTGTAAAGGAAGATATTTTTTACATATTTAATTACATTTACTTTTATTTATTTACAGAAATTATGGTCTTTTACTTAACTGTGTTTTTTACCTTAAGTGTAATTTTGTAAAATTTTTGTACCTTTTAACTTATATATATATTATAGTTGCCACCATTCCGAAAAAGTAATAAATACACCTCTTAAGACATGCTTTAAAACGTATTTTAAGCAACTATGAATAAACTGTAGAATAGAGTAAAATGGTCTTTGTTCGTTACTGACTGAGATCAGCTGTTTTGCAACCAGAACTAGTTATTAAAAGACTAACGATTAAGGACAGTTTAGTCCAGTTTCGAACCGTCGAAACTCATGACTTATAACAGGATTGAACTGTCGACCCTATGATTACTACATTTATAATAATAGGCATAAAAATAAAATGCATACAACTGGATGGTTCTTTAAGGTCGACGTGAGCTACAATGTAAAACCTACACCTGGTTGAAATTCACAAGCTCGACTTATCGAAGTCACAATCATTCTGAGGGATACCGCTAACTAACGATGCCCCGCCGCCTTACCCGTCCTATAATTAAATCCACTAATTGAAATTAAATTAAACACGCTCCTGGTCACATTATTCGCTTCTATTCTGAATTATTCAACTATAATCCCTCTACGTGTTATAGGTATTAAGATTTTTGATTGGCTGTTTTGTTTTGTTGCGGCATGATCATGTTTGTGTATGCATCGAAGTTTTAAAATTGTCTACGCTATGTGCATAGTATGTGAAATTTGAAAATAATAATAGTTACTTAATGCACCTATCATATACAAGTAAGAGATGTATTTATTTTAAACTTTAACACATTTATTTAAAAACTTGAAGTAATACTGCACACCGTACATACTTACAGTACATACGCATCTACATACCTCACATAATACAGGAAATAAAGTTATATTTTGTATGAAATACACTGGTTGAAAAGCTAAGATCGTAGACATTTTATTGAGATGTATGAAAACTGCCGATCAAAGTATAACAGCGACCATAAATGTTTTATGTTCGGCAAGACGTTGTGCTTAAATGTTTTCTCTATTTGAGGCCAACTTTACTACTTGTACGTTATTCTAAGATCATTACACCAGCGTGCGTATTTAAAGGTGAAGATGAGCGAAGAGCGAGTTTAGTAGAAATTATTAAAATTCAGATGGTTAAGTTAAGTTTAGTTTCAACCATCAATAAGCTTAGCGACCTTTCGATAACAAGGCTTATTTCTGATTCAAAGATCACAAATAGGCTGTTATAAGCAGATATAATTTTAAAGCTAGGTAAATAAAAATAAAATAAGTAATCACGCTCACAAGACACTAACATACATCTTAACTATATTCCTCCGTTATGTATGTTTAATCTATGAGTATGTTTAATCCGTGCAATAGTGAAAACAATTCAAAATCCTAAATAGTAACTTACTTGGTTACTACTACGACTTCTGTTTCTCTTCGTCTTCCTCGAAACCTACTTTCGTATCTTTTATTCGGTTGTCTAATCAGAATTTCACTGTTTGTCCGTTATATGATAAATGATTGTAATAATTGTCCGTAAATCCGTCAAACAACATTTCCCCTTTATCCGCACTATGAGCCTCGCAGCGCGGCGGGTGATTGAGATTAATGAATATAATCTAGTAATAACCGCGTTGCGTACAACCACTACGTCATCACGCCATCATGCCAATGTCACACCAGCAAATGTCAAATAAAATGTATTCATCGGTGTTAGTATTTTGGGCATTACAAATACCAAAAGTTACCTACAAACGTAATTACCTCTGACCTAGCTAATAAAACGTGTATCAACAAAACTAAGGAATTTTCAGTCAGCTAAATTTGTAAATTCCGTCTTTTTGCATACTGTAGATTTGGTCATGTTTTACTAGGTTGACCTAACAAAATATAGTTATGGCAAAATCAGATGGTTTTAACATTTTAAATGCACTTTGTCCTGAATTATCTACTTTGGCCGTAGATTTTCACTACCTAGATATGGTATTTGTACCTTTTTTACAACGAGTTTTTTTTCTTAATTTTCCTTTAATTATAGATACAAATCAACTTACATTTGTAACAAGGTGTAAACTATAGGCCCTACATGTTTAAAGCTTTTTACACCTCATCTTTAGCAGCATTAATTTTTTTACAATAAATCACATCGGGCGATGTTTGTCGAGTATTTATAAACACACACACAGAAATAAACATTTTTGAAACTGTTTGTTACTACGGTACCTTAAATTACCGTAAGTCGAACATGTTAGTAAAAATGTTACCCAAGATGAAAATTGCTACTAACAATATGTTTTCGTGGATCAAATAGTGATACCACCGATATAGCATGTTACTAATAAATGTTACTGCAAAATATTTATAGAGAAATTTTTCCGCAAATACAAGTAGGCAAACTAGCAAATATGAGTGAAATCAAAAAATATTTATAGACAAAGTTTAGAACGAATAAAATAATTTCCATTGAAAAATATTACTGCTGACCACAGAATATTTAATGACAGATGCTACCACCGATCAAACAATGATTATTGAAAAATGAAAAATGTTACCACATGTTACAGCAGATCAAATCTGTTTTTAAATACGCTAGCACAAATAAAAAAAATGTACGTATGTTTATTGGCGAATTTTGTGACAGGTCAAGGAATATTATAAACCAGGGATACCGCAGGTCAAATAATTATGATTTCACCAATTTGATTACGATACAAACATGATGTACGGAAATTAAAATTATGTTGACAATAGAAGGAAAACAATTTGACTATTTTTATTACAAGAGATGATAAAAATATACACATATTATAGAGTGGTTTGCTTATTAAAAATGTACAACTTTATTAAACTAAATACTGTAATGTAACTATATCATTTTCAAGCAAGAAAAGGGGAGCATAAAAATTTACAGTAACAAAAGAAGAAGAGTGCAAATAAATAAGTAACCAAAGAAAAGTAAACAAAATAAAGAAATCTTTAATAAAAGCAACACGTTATATTAAACCAGATATCATATTTTAAATTAAAATTTCTACCATGTTTCAAGGTAAATTATCTAATGTATGTTTTCATGTTATTTTTATAAAAATAAATGTATCTGAAATTTTAAATAATGCAAAATTAATTTTAAAATTTCCATCGATCTTGGGCGCTTATCCTTTATCCAAGATAGATTGGTATAAAATATGGAAATGAACATTGCAAATTTGAAAGTCTCAGTTTTAAGAGTCAACTTTAATGTTTAATAATAGGAAAGTGTTGAAAACTGGGCGTTACAAGAACTTACCGAAATATCAGCAAAGCTAACAAACACCATTGGCTACGTACCTGCAACATTAACAAAACTCTTTAGAATGAATGTTCACCCTAATGTAAAATAAAGCTTAAACAGACTATTATGTAGAAGCGTTATAACTAGAGCTACAACTAAAGTTATTCATGCTCTATAGTTAACTGCTAATAAATGCGTTCATAGAAATTGCAATAATTAGCCTAGCTGATTGAAACTTTTGCTTATTTTATAACAATTTCTCAACATTGCGACAATTCTCATCGAAACTTTTTCATGCGATCTATTTTAATTAGGCCTAATATTGTAATAATTTTTTTATTTTATTAAAAGATTAAATAAAAAAAATATATTTTAATTGAATACTTGATATTTTTCAGATGATTGTACTTGTTAAGAAAATACAATGTTTATTGTAATGCAAGCCTTCATCGTTTAGAATTTGCATTTTTTATTATAATTGTTATTTTCGCTTTGTTATTTCGGTAAAGCAGTGAAAAATAAACTAAACCGAAAACATTTACTAACATGATAAATCAAATTGGTTAAATGTTTATTTATCTAATGTCCCTTTTTAACAACATTATGAGTATGATCGATTATGATATACTCCGTTCAAAGAATTTAGGCGGTTTTATGGTAAGAAATCTACTCCTTCTCTTGATCCTACCTTTAAAATCTTAGTTCAATAGCTGAGGTTTGTCAAAAATCTGCTGCAGCATATTATACATTAAGCAAAAAAGGAACTTCCCCTCAAACCACCTACATTTTGTGAACGGACTTTAATGCATGTAGTTATATGTAACAGGTATCCAGTGTATTACGATAAGTACCACAAGTTTGCATTTATCTTGGAAGAAAATCCCAAAATGAAAAATGTGTCTTAAATAATGTTTAGTAAAAGAATAAATTTGTACAGGGAAACTAAAATGTTTCCTTACAAACCTAAACAAAATACTTTTACACTCGAAGTGGAAACAAGTTTAATTACTGTTAGTAGGACATACTTCTTGTGTGATAGCAGGATCTTCAAGGGGTGGTTTCATCAAAAACACATACATCATGATCGGGTGGGCTTATCAAAGATGTCGCTTGGCATTCCCAAACACTTAGTATCAGGGCGCATACCGACGTTTGCTACCCCGAAATTATAACGGATCATTTACAAATTCCAGTAATCAATACTGAAAAAGTAGTTCTTAAATAAAGTAAGAGTCAAGACCCCCCCCCCTCTAATACTTTTCCAAGTAAATATAAATTATGATATAAATTAAACAATTATGCTCCATTATCGAATTAGCA
>NW_026542600.1:57505127-57560407 GCF_028750875.1 Macrosteles quadrilineatus
AGAGAGTATCATACATTGTTTCCATGGCTGGAAAATCTCAATAAAAGATTTGCTCGATATTTTCGTATGATTTACAAAAAGTTTAGTAAGCCATTACACATCATGGAACCTGAAAAAAAAGGGGAAACAAACAGTAGGCCTACTGCGAACATGTGTCAGACCACCCGAGTTCAGTCGCACAATTCTGAATGACTCCTTCGGGCCTCCCTCTTTCCGTCGCTTCCCCCCAAAATTGCTCGCTAACCGAAAATGGGCTGAGACGGACGAAGCAGACTGAACTGAACTGACAATACGGATCCAGTGTGCGGATTCTACATTCTATTCTATTCTACATTTGAATACATGGTTACTAGAAGCATATGTAGACGCCCGTCGGTCGTGTGTCGAAGCTCGACTTTTAATTTCCCGAAATGCATCTTCTGTAAAGGATACATCAGGATCGATCAGCAGACACAGGTAATTTAACCTTTTTTGACTGTCTATATTGATCTGGAACAACAACAAACAAAAATAAACTTAGAATTCCATGAAGAAATCAAACTATTATGGACATAAAAAGTAGCCAACTAGAAATATATTTGTAGTAATGGTCTTAGCCAGTGTTTTCCAATCTTTTACTGGCGTACCACTTCACAAAACAACAATATTTAGCGTACCACATACTAATGTCGTACCACTTAGCCTAATGTGGAGGTAATAATTAGCTATGGACGGATCCCAAAAGAGAGAAATATATGTTCTCGAGCTTCAGGGGGGATTACATTTAATTTGGGATTTTCAAATGACCGAATTTGTTCCAATTGTCTGCGATTTTGCCACGATTACAAGTGATATTGACAATGACTATACAATCTTTGTGGACATCGCAGATATATTTATCCCTGCAGTCTTTGAAGACATTGCAGATCTTTTGCTGGAAAAGATTTTGTTGTTTCCGTGATTGTGGGAGGACATTTGGTCCATACTAAGATTATTAGTAAATCGCATTATTAAAGTAAGGAAATTACTAAGGGGGGGGGGGGGGTATTCTCAAAGACGAATGAGGGTATTTGGAGTGTGGGGGAGTAGAGGTATTTGGGCCAAAAACCAAATACAATGAGTCGCTGGGGCACTCCACCAGCATTTTTTAGGCTGAAGTTAAGGCTAATAAAAGGTGGGCCCAATTCAACCTAAGCAGAGGATACAAGAAAAGGTAAATTGTTAAATTGTTATCCTGTCAGATAGCCAGACTGCCATTGGAGCACTGAGCTCGTCAGTTGTCAGTTCTAAGATAGTATGGAATTGCCGGCAAAGTCTGAACCTGTTGGGAAAGAACAACAAGTTATCACTCCTTTGGGTACCTGGACATCAGGGTGTTCAGGGAAATGAGTAAGCAGATAAGCTTGCGAGGGCAGGGGTAGCTAGTCCCCTTATAGGACCAGAACCAGGGTGTGCACTCGAAGACTCGTTCTTCAAAAAGAAGCTCAAGGAAGACGAAAATTTAACCAGAGCTAAAGGCTGGATTGCTCGTCCAGAATGTCAGCAAGCTAAGGAATTGCTTGGAGGTCTGAGACTATGATCAGGCTGAATAAGAACTGTTTGAGAATGTTAACAGGTTTTCTAACTGGACATTGTAGGCTTAGAGTTCATCTGAGAAAATCTTTTATTAACACCATGTATATTAAGTTAGTAAGTTGGGTGTAATCTGAAATTCTTATTAGAGAACTTAAATATTAAAAACGCTGGGAGCCAGGGGCTTTACTTCTATCTACACACTACAAATTTTAAGATTCAAGCAATGAAGGGTAACGCAGCTTATAAGATTATTAGTAACATAAAACCTTTGAGAAGATAACTACAGTGCAGTTTAACATTATACTTACTTAAACCTCATCAGCCACTCTTAGATTGTTTAGTTGTTTACCAACAATTATTTATAATGTTTTTTTACAGGTTTGGAATCTCCTAGAATCGCTGGCGAATCGTAAGTGTTTACAAGTTGTTAATTTAGTTATAATTTTATTATATCGATCGTAGCTGCTATGTAACCTGGATTGACTATGCATTATGCAACTTGGATTATAACAGATTGGACCCTGATCACAACTACAATTAACTATAAACCTGTGCTTAAAAATCTAGCCTTAGGCTATAATGCAATTTAATGTTCGTACCCCACATACAACACTTGTTCTATTAAAACAACAAAGTTTACATGATCTAATTATTTGATTTATTTTATCAACATAGAACACCATCCACTCCGATCAAAACCCAATTTCGTTGAATGACTTTACAAGTATAGTTTTCTATTTTCAACCAGTACCCATTAAAACAATCCATGGTCCGCTTTTATTTAAATATTTTCTCATATCTTGAATGTGTGGAGTATCAACATGCCTCAAAAAGACTGGGAACAGCATTTTCCTAGTGATCAAAAATTGTAATCTACTCGTAATTGCTTACGTCTGTAATTCTTTTACAAAGTTTGTTTGTTTTCAGAAGCGACACTGAATCTGCAGATCACCATCCTGAACGGAAGCCAAAGCTTTCATTTGTGACAGTCTTCAAGAAAAAGGGGGATAAAATAGCAGCTGATGACAAGGAAATGTTGAAGGTAATTTAATTTCTTAAATCTTAAGTGAAAAATTATTATCAGTATAAAATAAATGGTGAGTCTGAACAACCATGTAATTTGAGTAAAACATAAAGAGGCCTTCGATATACCATTCTTTTACCAATAAAAAATTAATGTAATAGCAGACAATTTTACTGTAAACTAAAGAAGTTCTCAGTAGAAAAGGAATTTCACTCCTTTGAGAAATGTTACAATTTAAAATATATTGTTAATAGACTAGACTTTTCTCACTGATTCATTGTACTTGTACATTTATGAATAAAGGAGATTTTGATTTGATTTGATATTCGGCAATCTTTAGAATAGTCTATTCTTCTTCTTCTTAGTTCCTTTCTTCCCCAGAGGGGGACCTAGGGCTGCAACAAAAGCTTTCCACCACACTCTATTTTGGGCCATCCTCTTTACTTCGTTCCAGCTCTTTCCTCCTTCCTCGATTTCTTTTTGTATGGATCTCCTCCTTGGTCTTCCTCTTCTTCTGTTTCCCTGAGGGTTCCATTCAAAGGCTTGTATTAAAATGTTGTCATTTGTCTTTCTTAGGGTGTGGTCTATCCACCCAAACTTTCTATTCTTTATTGTATCGCCAACAGGACTTTCTTTTGCTCTTCTCAACAGCTCTTCATTTGTTATTCTTTCTGGCCAAAACACGTTGAGAATAGTCTAGCAACTCCATATTCTTTTAGTGGTAAGGTTCTTCATGAATACAAGCCATGTACTAAATCTAACGATGTGGTTGTGTCAGTTGAAATGACTAGAGGGAAGCACATGCACACGAGAATCCACGCCCCCCCCCCATTATTGTATTGTCGCTTTTGTTATTTTGTACAGTTAACTAAACAATTCAACCCTTGTAGGACAAAGGGGCTATAAGGTACATATGATAAGCCTAGCTGTTCGCCCCTTTGTCTTACAAGCAATGACTTGATAGTTATTGAATCAAATCAACACCAGTAGCAATCCTTGTCTAGTGGTGCATAGGCGTAACTAGGATGACCCATAGGTCATCTCCCGGAATGCGATGGGGTACTTTGTGCACCCATAGAGGGGGGGGGGGTACACTGGGGGGGTATGAACCCACGTATGAAAATTATACCTGTAAAATCACGTTTTAGGCTATTTAGAGACATATAAAACAATTTTTTTAATTGTAAAAAGAAAATTTTAATTGTGAAAAAATCTGGTTTTAAGGTCAAGTGGGGGTTAAAACCCTTAACCCCTCCCCCTGGATACACCACTGCAAGTGGTGTGACACTTAGTATTGTTGTTGTTGGGAGCCTTCTTCTCATCCCTACCCTAAACGCCATCCTAATTAGCATTATACTATGCAAACTATCTGTGCTCTCTGCTTGACACTGAACTATACAAACTATATAACTACCCAATGGAGGACACTAGATTAATGCATCAACAAAATAGTAAGACTGTCAAGGTACATTTTCACAATCCATATAAAGAAGCTCTGGATATGATTTGAGAACTGGATATAAAAACCAATACGGTAGTTATTTGGACCAAAAGTTAATCTAGTGTTTTTTGTTTCAGAATATAACTGTTGATGATGAAAAAGTAAGTACCATTATACTGTACTTTTAATTTACATAAACCTACAACTCAAAGATAAGTTTTGAAATACTCTTCATAAAAACTCACTCATTCAAAAAAATATTTTCTCCAATTTTTAAAGAATATTTGAATAATCAATTCATTACCATAGATTTCAAGTTGTTTTTTGTTCCAAAGTAGTATTACGTTACTGGTCCTGAAAATAGGTGTTTACCAGACGAGTGTAGTCGTTCCCATGCGAGAAGTCGAATGTGGGATTTCCGTACAAGTCTGGTAAGCATATTTTGGACGAGTAACGTACGATATTTTACCCCATAAAGCTTACTTAACAATAAAACATCTGTACAAATCCTTATATATTCCTCTGAGTCGCTCTGACTAAAGGACTAGCAATCACTACTCATAACCTCTAAGAGAGGTTATGTTTTTGATTATAACCACTCATTGCCAAATATAATCAGCTTGTTGGTGTCCGGTAAAAACTCATTACAGTACACTAGTATGTAATGAAACCCCATTTGATTAAGCTAGCGTAAAACAGCTGTTTTCTAGACTAAATTCTTGCGTGGGAAGTTCGTTAAAGCAGTGTAGTGTGGCGTAATAGTATATTACGTTACTATAGTCCTGAAAATAACTGTTTACCGGACGAGTGTGGTCATTCACGTGCGAGACGAAGTCGAGTACGGGATTACGATACGAGTCCGGTAAACACATTTTGGACGAGTGACGTACGACAGTTTATGCCATACTACTAAATCTGTACAATCCAATCCTTATATATTACTACTAACTAAAGGACTAACAATCACTAGTCATAACCTCTAAGAGAGGTTATGATTTTGTTTATAACCACTCATCGCCAAATACAGTATAATCAGCTGGTTGGTGTCCGGTAAAACTCATTACAGTACAGTAGTACGTAATGAAACCCTATTTGATTAAGCTGGCGGCAAACAGCTGTTTTCTGGACTAAATCCTTGTCTGGGAAGTTTGTCAAAATAGTGTGGTGTGGCGTAAACTTATTTACAAAAGGTTTTGTTAAAATATTCATTGTTTAAAGAATGGATGGCTGGAAAGGAAAGGACATATTCATAAAAACAGAATCCAGTTTAAAAAGATTTTATTCAAGAGATTTTCTAAGTTGATGTTTTAAAGAACGTAACTATTTCAGCCACTAAGCACTATAAATATTTTTTACATAGTCATTCAGAAATTAAGCTCCATTTAGGTTTATTGGAAAGTGTTTCCAAAGAAATATGTTTATGCTGAGAAGGAATTTCTAAATTTAGCTGTCAGGGCTAACACTCATATTGTTACATCTTTATTTTCAGACTGAAAGCGTTGACCTTTCGAGTAAGAAGCCGAAGGAGAAGGATGCGGGAGAGAGTGTGGTCTACGCAGAGCTGGACCTAGCGGGTCACGCAGTCGTGAGACCAGGCCCTGCGGTGGTGGTACGCGCAGATGATGATAAGACAGAGTACGCAGAGATTATACACACGCCACAACCAGCATCTCCTTCCCCCACTCCTGCAAACAAGTAAACTGCGGAAACATCACCGATTCGCACACTTTAACAATTTCAACCACTCCAACTCTTATATGTTTATTACTCACAATCCTGCTGATTATTAAACAGTAACATTTAAGACCCTAACCACTTCTGTGTTGAAGGAAACTTATTGTGTAAGCCTAGTGTGCTTTCGTTATGCTACAAAACGTAAGTAACATTACTAGTGATTCCTAGTAAATTTTGACACTACCAATGACTTTTCCAAAACAGTAAACTTTCATGTTATCCTGCAACTTCTTCTACCCAGTAAACTTTGACAGAACCAAAGACATTCCACATTCCATGTGATAAGTTTATGCCATTTGTCCCCTTTGACGAACATTTTGAATCTCTTTAAGGATGAAGTAATTGTTTGTTACAATGGTTTGTTCTTAGTTTCTAAGATAAATTAGTCTGTTTAAAAGGTACATAGAGGTTCAAGTAGAAAATTGAGGTTAGTTCTAATTAATACCAGTTGGTTCCCCCACTCAGTATTCATGGAACTACTTTTTGATCTGCCTCAAGGAGTTCAAACTGGTTAACAGTCTTGGGTGGGGCAAATTGAATGTTTGTATCAGTATGTTACAAATTATATTGTTTTAATATAGCTGAAATTCAATAACTTGAAGAACAGCAAAATTTGATCAAAGATTGAAAAAGTAGAAAGTAAAACCAATAGTGAAATGTTTTACTTGATGACAGGCAACTTTTAATACTTGACTCACCTTTGGAGCATATCCGTCAAATGTTGATTAGTGAAACTCCCTAACATCTCTGTATGTTTGTATCTGTTTTTTGCGTTAGGTACTTACTCTGTTCAGTTTTTTGTACAAATGTTATGCTTTTTTATTTTAAATATTGACAAGTAAATAATGACAAGAAACATGTTTAATGATTTGCTGTTTTCTTAAATCTTCAAAGCATGTTCGACAGTTAAAATAACAAACTTTACATTAAATTTGACAAAGCACAATAATACATTTGCTTGAACAATAAATCTAAGTGACCGGGCCCGAAAATATCCATTGTTTTACCATTTAAATGTACAGTAGACTTTCTCTTATCCAGACACCTTTTAATTGAGCATACTGCTTAACTGGACTACACTCTGCAGAAGTGACATCTCTTTAACGCTGATTATTAATCATTATACGCTGATTATTTATCGGTTGAGAAATTGTTATCAGCACATCGGCTTAACCAACTAGATCAGTAGGAAGTTTGCGGTAAAGATTCTAGACCATTGATCACGTATCTACAATAATCTCCCAAATTGAAGTTCAGGTTGGTTTCCAGGTGATTGATATAGTATGCATTAGGCGTTCCTAATTTACCAAGTTTTAGGGGATGTTGCTTCAACCGTAAAATCCGTGATCGGGACTGGCACGGGTCTCGAGAAGTCCGACTAAGAGGGAGTCTACTGTAACTATACTTTACTGGATTGGATCTATATTTTATAAAAAGTTTTGAACATTATCTTTAAACTTTTGTACAATTGCTTAGTCTTACAAGACCTTTTAATTGAAACGTCGTTATAAAGGATATTTTATGTGTGATTAAACTTTTGACACCTTGTACTTTTAAACTTTTTAACAAATTTAAATTATATATTAATTTGTAATGTTGGTTATTATTTTAATATATTTACAGTTAAGCATAGTTTTATATACGAAACCTTGTAGAATTTGTGGTTTTAAAATTTATTTTTTATGCTCAGTATTATTTAGTAATGATTAGCACAAACAAAAAAAAATTTACTGTTATGTTATTTGATTAGGAACTTAAGTAAGAATGAATGTAAGTATATTAAGTACGTTGTTAGTTAAGTATTTCTGTAAAAAATTGTTCTTTTTCACTTTTCACTAATGATCCGAAAATGGATCAAATCATACGAACAATGTAAGAGTTCACTAGTTCACATAGTTTATTATATTGATAAATTTTCACATATCATACTGCTACATATTGCAGTATCTACTTTTCAAATTGAACTTTGAAAATATTGAAATAACTGGACTAAAAGTTTTTAGGTTAAATAGTTTGTTATGGAATTTAAAAAAAATTCTGCTATTTGTATAATATAACTTAACTCTAAACAAACTCTTGTTATAATAGACATTGAAAGGTTTATGAAGCTAGTTCATAACCTAATCCAACAAATATAAAAAAAATGTAACTACCAGTGTTAAGAATGACTATTATTGTATAAATTATAGACTAACCAAATTAAATATGTCAGAGTTTAGACAATGTT
This sequence comes from Macrosteles quadrilineatus, assembly GCF_028750875.1. Taxonomy (NCBI): domain Eukaryota; kingdom Metazoa; phylum Arthropoda; class Insecta; order Hemiptera; family Cicadellidae; genus Macrosteles; species Macrosteles quadrilineatus. Next base: position 57,513,108 of record NW_026542600.1, read on the forward strand.
GAAAAATACACATGGTTTCATATCTTAGGCCCGGTTCACACAAGCGACATACCTAGCCGACTAGGCTGTGACTAGGTAAGCCCTAAATAAGCCTGACTGGGTAGCGGACCACAGGATCAAATGGAGCCGTTCACACGAGCGTAGGGCGACGACTAGCTAGCTGCGTTCGAGCTTGGTGTCCCAAAACATAGTCGGGCCCTACTTCCCAGTCACTCGTGGCAGCTACCCAGTCACCCAGTCTAGCGGCTTAGCAGTACACGTAGCCTTATGGGAGCGTTCACATGAGTGATCGGGTAGTTGCGCTGCAGCTCGCATTCTTGCCCTTGTTCTCATTATGCACCAGTGATGGATCCGAGTGGTTTTGATAGCGATATTTACATCTAGTCCGTGGACATGTCGCTCGTGTGATCCAGTGTATCCTGTGGTCCGCTACCCAGTCGGGCTTACCTAGTTACAGCCTAGTCAGCTAGGAAAGTCGCTCGTGTGAACACGGCCTTAAGGATGTGTCTCCATTCCTCAATATTATTCATGTTGTATCAACATATTGGTACCATCATATTTCTAAAACTAATTCACCACTTTCTTTTGTTTGTTTCAATTTTATTGTTTTTTTTTTTTTTTTTTATTCCCAATTCAAACCAATATATTTACAAAATTATGTTTTGGGGATAGTTTTCATATAACGGTACCAGTAAGATTTTTAATGTCTGTATTGCTCTCACAATCACTAAGTATAAATTTTAATTAGCAGCTAAAGAGTGTATTGTATATTAGTTTTTAAGTTCATTGAAGGTATTCGACCAAGTTTGGAGTTGTAATTGATGTATTTGATTGTTGTAATTGATTTTTTTCAAGGCTACTGTAGTAAAGTTTCTAGGAATTCTTAAAACTGTTTTTGTTGGATGTTTAAATTGTTATCCCTAATTCTGCTACATCAACATAAACATTGTTCACCAATCAAAACTACCAAACATATCTGATGTTTTTAAAATAAAGAATTTTAAGCAGGAGGGAAAATAAAATGTAAGCTTGTATATGTAATTCGTTGATTGTATTTCTATATGCCCATCTTAAACGCAATAATTATTGTTACCTAAAATGAAATCTTTTTTTAAAGATGTACTTAATTTTTAATATGCCTGAAATTAATACTGTACAATGCCAAATATTGACAAGTACAGGGTAATTCAATGAGATGGTGCAAAAATTAAAGGTTGGTAAATCAGTTTTCTTATGATTTAACCCCACTGATTGTTGCAACAATGGAAAGGGTGTGATTACAAGTTTATTTTGGCAAGGTTATGTTTTGTCTCAGTTGCCTGAGTACAATAAAACCTGTCAACAAATGGCTACCTACTATAAAACAAGAAAAATCATTTTGTATTTATAGTGCTCAAATCACTATCCCCAATGAAGAAAAACCAAAAATATTGCCACACATAGTCCATTTGAATGAAGCTAAATTTAGGTTAGGTAGGTTGGTTGCTATTGTTAGAGTTCAGCGGAACTTTCGGACCAAATTTAGGAAAGAGGCTCCTCATCAGATGCATAGCTCATTGAGTGAGGTAATTCAAGACAACTGGGTATCTGTGTTGGGAAGAGTTCGGGCCGTCCTTAGACATGGCCATACGCTGTGGAGAGAATCGGAGCTAAGGTTTGTAGTAGCCATTTGTTGACAGGCTTTGTGGTACTCAACTAAGCATCTAAGACAAAACATAACCTTGTCAAAATAAACTTATAAACACACGTTTTCCATTGTTGTAACAATCAATTAAATACCTGTGAAAAAGGTTTGATCAGCTAAATTGGGATGAGTGAATTAAGACAAAATAAAATTGTTGTTTAGTCAATTTCTTATGTATCTAACTAAAACATTTAAAAATATTCCTAGGCACAAAAGTAATTGTTCATTAACATTTTTTGTTTTAAAACATCATTTATAATGCAATGTAAGGTATTCACTATTCAGTTATTAGGTTACAAAGTTCAAAACAAACGTTTATACTACATCATTTAATGTCATGTATTTACCAGCTAGTTTAATAGGGACATGATCATTTTGTAAAATAACATCACATTTATTTTGGGAAAAAAAACTTTTTTGCGATTGAGATAATATTGAAACATAGAGCCGATGCAAATTACTATTATTCACTACTACTTTTTGAGGGAACGAGCTGGCGTAGTGGCTAGAGCGCAGGACTTCAGTCCCTGAGGTCCCGGGTTCGATCCCCGCCAAGTCACCAATGGATTTTATCTAAGTGAAAATGCCGCAACCCCTAGGTCTAGCCTGAAGTAATGTGGAAAACAATCCCAGGCTCGTGCCTAGCATCCATGCTTTGCTGTGGATTTTTTGTTTTTATTAAGTTTCTGTAGTGGTTTTAGACAAATTATGAATATATCTTTGTAAGTGTTGTGTTAAAAGCTTTCTTAGCCTGTAACAATTTCATGATATCTTATTTGAGCGTACAATGCTCTATTGTATTCTTTAAGGGAAGTGTCTATTTTATATTTCATAAGCATATTGAGCATTTATTATAGTTGTTATTGAGGTAAGACTCAGCCAATCATGTACAATGAGTATAGTTTAAATGTTAAGTGTACCATTGACTTTTAATTGTGTATATAAGATGTATATGATTGTATTACGTAAATAAAGAATATTTTAATATTTGTTCTTTTTGTATAAGTACCGATTTGCCGTAATGGTCATAGTTTTTCCAAGAGAAACAAAGGCTGTTTACACGTTGGTGTCATAGACATGGTGTCTCTGACATCTTTTGTGTTCAGGCATGTCACATGTGAAACCAACCCATGTCATCAAATTGAAGCTTAACACTGCTTGCGACCATCGACATATAAAACTAACGTTAGTTTTATATGTCGATGCTTGCGACACATGCCCTATCCATCTGAGAATGGGACACGTGTCGCACGAAACCGGTTTGTCGGTTTTTGGTGAAAGATGTTGTATGACATCAGGCCTGACGCTTGCCAACTAGCGCTCATCCCATAAGCAACAAGGTTATTCAGCCGACAAAGCACATAGCACATTTTGAGTGATTAATTGATAGTAATGTTAAGTTTCATTCTAAATTATTCTTGAACGTTTTATCGTTGATTCAGTTGTTGGGTAACAAACTAGCTTGATTCCGCGTTTTCATTAGAGAATGAGTCAACCATATTAAAACCCTTCACAGTTGACATAGTTTTCTGGCAAGGATTGATTGACTACAAGTAAGTAGGTGAAATGTGTCAACATGCAAAATACATAAAAACACATAATACGTCTCTTTCAATTTGATCAGACACAACACGCGACATAATGTCTGCGACACCAGTGTGTAACCTGCCTAAAGTGCAGCAGCACTAGATTTGAAAGGTTGAAAAAAGTACTGATTCTATATATTGTTTTACTGGTTTTTCAAATAAAAGGTTAAATACCTGTAGTACTGTCTGTGATCTGGGTCAGTGACCCAGGTTTCAAACCTAAAGGTTAATTTAAAAAAATTATAATTGACCAATATTGTTTAATGTTTAATGTGTTTGTGTTCGTGTTTTGAAATAAAATGAAATGAAAATCCTTTATTTCACCAGCCGAGGCCATAAGCTCAAAGTACATTTTTTTCAGTGCCGCCACGCACCGAGGACGACTATCAAGCATTTTGATGGATAAAGGTAAGTTGTTCCAAAGACGGCAGGCAGTTACAACAAAGGCCCTGTCATATGCTGTACTCCTATGATGAGGTATGCATAACGGGAAAGATGCAGTGCGTGAACTCCTCAAGCTACCTTCGGCTACAAAGCTAAAGTCACCTTCAAAATATTTTGGTAATCTATTTTTTTAAATTGAAAATGCTAACATGGTGATTTTATAAGTTGCCTCGGATCGGTCAACTTCAATATTTTTGATTCAATGTAGAAAGGTGTAATGTGCTCAAAGCGTCTTAAATCAAAAGCAAATCGCAAGCAATAATTCTGCGAGCGTTGCAGCACACCAGCAAGACTTACAGTCATGTCATTGATCACAGAGTTGCATTAAGTGAAGTGGGGAAATACGAGTGATTTGACAAGGTGGAGCTTTATATGCAATGGCAAGAAAGTTTGTAATTTCTTTAATGAATGTATTGATGAGAACACATTTTTACGAATGTCAATCACTGTATCTCCCCAAGTGAGTGTATTGTTCAGAGTCAGCCCCAAGTTTTTCACTTTTGTCACAGTATGGCAGTTCAGTTCCGTTAACAGTGATTGGATTTGTAGCATGCAAGTCAATGAGCCTTGCAGTCGTTGATGGCAGATTATGATGGGTTTGGGTTAATGTTTGAAACACAATAGTTAATGTCATCGGCATTGAAGTGAGAGTAAATTTGTAGGTTGTCAGCGTACATGTGGTATTTACAGTGAGTGAGAGTTGTGCCAATGTCATTGATGTACAGTACAAAAAGTAAAGGCCCAAGGATTGACTCTTGAGTCACACCACATCATCTCCCAGTCTGATCTCAAGTCATCAACCTGAACACACTGTCGCCTATCTGACAGATATGATCATAACCATTCAAGAACACTATCGACACTATCAGAAAATCATATTGCCCTTAATTTTTGCAATAATAGTCTGTGGTTTACACAATCGAATGCTTTAGAAAAATCAAATAAGGTAAGAATCGTACCCTGTCAAAGTTCCATTGAGAGTCTAATGTCATCTGTAACTCGAAGAAGTGCTGTTTCTGTGTAACCTTTGCGAAAACCAGATTGATAGTGAGAGAGGATGTTATTTTCAGTCAAAAAGTCAGTAATTTCACAGTGTACGATTCTTTCTAGGCCTTTAGATAGAGCGGGTAAAATGCTGGTCGGTCTGAAATCCTGACAGGATGATGGTATGCTGCAATCTTATTTAATCTTATCTTATTTTAATGGGCGAATGAGGGCAGACTTCCAAGATGAAGCAAATGATCTTTGTCTCAAAGACGTATTGAAAATATGAGTAATAGTTGGAAGGATGGCAAAAAGCATATCTTTGATAAATCATATTGGTATACTGTCAGATCCGACAGCATTGCTACGAATCCGGCGAATAGCCTTTAAAACATCAGATTGTATAACCGGTTTGAAAGAAAACATTGGATAATCCAACCCTTGGTCCAAATAGTTAACCAACTCATTATCGTAGTAATTAAACTGGTTGATGGTTGATATTTTGACTATACGAAGAAAAAAGCTATTCAATTCGTTAAGAGAAATATTAACTGGTTGTGAATCAGTTTGCTTCCAAAGCCCAAGACTTTTTACATTGCGCCATAAAACTCTAGAAGACTGATTTTTATCTGCAAAAAGCTTGTGAATGTATCTTAATTTTGAGTTTCTCAGCAGTTGTTTGATATTCATCCAACAGACGGCGATATTCATCCAATTCAATTTGATCTTGGGATCGTCTTGCTCTCCGATAAAGACAGTCGCGTCTGGCCATCAAAGAGCGTATTTCAGGCGTCATCCATGGTAAAGGTTGCAGTTTTGTTAAACGTTTTGTAATTATAGGTGCATGTTTATCAAGGAGATCATTTATGGTACTATTAAGCTCACAGACCATTAAATCAACAGAGTCAAGATTTTCGATGGTGTGCCACGGTATTTGCTGTACGTATAACATTAACGCCCTCATTCATGCCTGCGTTCTATGCCTCATTCATTAAAATCGTGTTTTGTGTATTTAACGACTCTTCCCAGTTATGAAGAGGATTTGGTTGAAAGTTTGGAGTATGTTTTAACTGGTGACACCTTGAAAATGAACCTTTAGGTTCGAAACCTGGGTCGCTGACCTAAACCCGGATCACCAACAGTACTACAGAGGTATTCAAACTTTTATTTGTAAAATTTATGATCCAGAGGCTAAAAACATGTTACTGGTTTTGTTGTGCTACAGCACAATTTTCTTTGGGGTCAGAAGATGATTGTAGATGATGGGTTATAGCCTCTGGTAGGTTTAAGTAATATCACCTTAATTTCTAGAAATTGAGTTCAGAAAAAGACTATCTAAAAAATAGGGTTTACCTACTCATTGAGCTGTAGATGAAAGGTAAACCCTATTTTTTAGTTACATCACAGCTCAGGGGCTAAAAATTTATTTTAATAAAAGACTATCTTCGTCCATACATTCTGTAATACCCCCTAAAAATTGGAGATTTTATTTTTATTTTGTTTTATAAAAGAGGTTAGCTTTTGCTTTAAGCATTGCCCTTCCTCGTAGGCCTCAAATACCTCCGAAGTAAAGCATAACAATGTCAAGTAAAGGACGCGCTGATACTTTACATATACAAGAATGAGCTGCTCTGTCCCAGGAAGCAATCCTTTGCTGCCTTGATTTAACATGCCTGTAAACTGGCTTAATTAATTATGATTAGAGCACAAATCACTTTTGAGATTGAAGCTACAAGGAATAACAATAAGAATACCTTTATTGTCGTTAAATACAAAAGTACAATAGACAACGTCAGAATATATACTACTTTTCTATGAATTAGGTATATTGTAGTGATAGAAAATAAGTTAAAACAGGAATACAAAAAACAAAAAACTATATATTAGATATTTGGCATCCAAAAAAATCTTCCATTGAATGAAAGCTTCTGTCAAGAAGCCAATCAGCCAATCTGTCTTTAAATTTATCAAAATCAAGCTCTTGAAACAATACAGGTAGCTTATTAAAGAGCTGTATTTGGAGGAATTTGTGGCTATTGGTTGATTTTGATAATCTTACTATCGGAATATCTAGCTGGTTACATGCTCTAGTAATATAACTGTGAAAATTGTTACGTTTTGGGAATGATGAAAGATTTTCTTTTACATATAGCAAATTTTGAAAAATGAATATACATGGTAGAGTCATTATTCTGTGTTTGATAAATGATAAATTGATGAAGGAATGGGTTATTATCACTAATAATATGGCAGGTAATAATTTGTTTCTAATAAACATGCTAAATAATTGATATAGAGTTAGGAATAATTCAGATTTGCATAATGGTAGGTTAATACTCTAAAAATAAATAAAAGGTTGAATGCAAATTACCTTAAAAATGTTTAAGAAGATTGCTACTTGTGTTTTTTTCTATTTTATATCTGTTGTAAGAGTAAAATTTACTTAGCTCAGCAACACAGCATTAAAAAAATTAAATTAATATAACGATAGTAGTAATAATTTAATAAATAATCAACTTCAGTAAAATATCTGTTCAACAGTTCAAGCTCCAGAAATATTTTCTTATACTGCTCAACAAAGCATTGTTTTGGTTGAAAATTTAGTGGTCTTTAAAAAAAAACACACAAACACTCATGTGCAGTGAGAATGGTCTACACGGAGACCTCGGCCTTATTCTGAGCTAAGAAGTAAAAATTTTGTATATGTGCCATCCCAGTTGATTTTGTTGCCTTGCCAACAAGTTTCCTCCAGACTATTCTATCCTCCCCCACATGTCTACTTCTCTCCTAATTCTTCTAATATCTCTTGGTCATTCCAACTATATCTTGGTTTTTCTAATGGGCACCTTCCTTCTCACGACCTCTCCACACCCTTCTTATTGTTGCATTCTCCTCTCTTCATCTCACATGATTAAGCCACCTAATTCTCCTATTTTTTATCATCACCACACACCACAATATCTGATCTTCTGTATAGGTTCCTGATTTCTCTGTTTTTCAGTATTCTCCAAACCCCAGAAATAATGGCCCTTAAATCCTTCTAAATACCTACTTTCTTTTCAATCATTATTATAACTTCTTCTGGATCTGTTTTGTAAAGCCTAGTCCACACTTGGCGATTTGTTTCCAGAAACATTGTTGACCGACTGTCTCTGTAGAGTTGCCTTTTGTATCTCAAGATGTCTCCGGGTGAACGGGCGACTGTCGGCAGACAAATTCACGTGTTTCTGTTTCCCATACGAATGGGAAACACGGATGGAAGATACAAGCCTTTTGTCTCAAGTCTGCATGTGTGGACGGACGTGTCTGGAGACAGGAGATCGGACACAACCCAAACTCACTGCTGTTCAGCGGGAGGTCAGGGCAAAATTGCAACCCTGTAACAAGTACATTTCTTTGTTATCTTTGGCCCAACAAAGCCTTTAACAGAATCTCAAAATCCTTCGGAGTCGTTCTTATAAAATTTCTAAATCCTGCGCCCTTTTCTAATCGAAGGTCTGATAGAAGGTTTTAACAAAAGTACGAATCTTCCTAGAGAAATTTGCGGGTCCACCATTGTCTCTTCCTCGGTACATCAGCCACATGATTAAGAAGTAAGAAGCATGCACAGGATAAAATCACGTTCTTTTCAGTCGCCATACCACAAACACTATGGCTGGCTAGTGTTGACGCAAAACTAATCGGAAACTTGTATCCAAAACTGTGTTGACAGACTGTGACGGTAGACGATTGGCACGCTGTCCGCCGACTTTGTCTCTAAGTGTGGACTAGGCTTAAGTGTCCATATCTCTGAACCCTACATGAGAACTGGCTGTATTATTGTTGTACGTATTCTAATTTTTGTATTTCTCGACAGTCTAGTTTTTGTATTACTCTTCAATACTTTTGATAGACTCCAGTAACATCTATTAGCAGCATTTAACCTCATTAGTATCTCTTCTTCTATTTTATTTTTGCTGTTTATCTTAACCCCTAAACTAAATATTTAAATTCTTTAGTACTTTTGAAACTCGTCTCAGTGGCTTTATATCGATTACAGCAGGGTAGAGGACGTTTCACTCTTTAGCATCAAAGAGTTGGAATCATCTGTTATTACCCTGAAAAATAGAAGAGCTCCTGGTCCTGATGGGATTCCTAGTGAGGCCCTCAAGAAGGTACTCTCAATCGACCCCCCTGTTGCTGCTAAGAATGTACAACACATGAATGTCTGAAGGGGTTTCCTCACTCTCTTTGAAAAAGGCTAGACTTTACCTAATCAGCAAGGGGAAAGGTGACTCAGATATGCCGTCATCCTACAGACTTCTCTGTATATTTGAAATAACCGGAAAAATATTTGAAAAGTTGATCCACTGACGACTGATGTCAGCCGTGGAAGCTGCCAGAGATTTCCCCCCCTTCAGTACGGCTTCAGAAAGGGATGGTCAACAATAGATACAATAACCGAGGTACACAGAGCAGTCGAGCGTGCCGAGAACTTCAATTATTTATCTCCCCGAGTCGTGCTTCTTGTTACCCTAGATGTCAATAATACCTTTAACGAGATGGCTCGATATGTTGAACGCATTGAGGAACAGCTTTTGCATACCTACGTATCTGTTGAGGCTCATTGACGACTATCTGCGCTGCTGAACGCCCAACGAAAAATGGATTGCGGACGATGGATGTCACTTCCGGTGTTGCGCAAGGTTCAATACTCGGCTCAGATTTATGGAACGCTGCCTACGACAGCCTTCTGAGATCTGAGATGCTTGAGGAGACCGTTTTAGTTGGGTACGCTGATGACGAAGCAGCCCTTATTGATGTACAAAATGTTGAGACGGCCCAACTGAAACTGAACTAGGTCATGCGCATAGTTAATGCCTGGATGGCTGATCATGGTCTGTTACTTTCTTTGAGCAAGACAGAGATCATTATCCTTAAGAAAAAACTGACAGAAACCATTGTTTTGCTATGAGTGGGGAAATTAATTGTCCAAACCACTCAAACCGCCAAGTACCTCAGTGCCATGGTGGACAACAGGTTGAGTTGGAAATACCAGATTCTCCACACGGTGGACAAGGCTGCTAAGAGTGTCGCTGTTCTTAGTAACCTTATGGCCAATGCCAGGGGTCCTCGGTCAAGCCGTGGAAGATGCTTGATGTCTGCAGTCCAGTCTTTGCTTCTCTACGGCTCTGAGGTGTGGGAGACGCGCTCAACAAGAAAGCGTACAGGTTGAGTCTTGCACGAGTGCTGCATCACGAAGCACTCAGGGTCGCTTCCGCACGGTGTCCGAACCGGCCGTTTTGGTGATTGCTGGAGTTATCCCTGTCAAACTCTTGGCAGCGGAGAGGAAGGCATCTACCAGAGACAAGGCTACATCGGAAAGGACGCCACAAGAACGCAAGAGCGCTCCCGCACTTTCCAGATGTGGCAAGAGATCTAGGAAATAGAGACCCTATTGGTCGTGCTTTATCCGGTATATTTTTTTAGTAATAAAGAACTATCTAGATCGGATTGCAGTCTAGATCTATAAGTGCCAAAATTGATAACCCTAGTGAATAGTTAACTAGTGGGTAGCAAAGGCAGTTTGCACTCGTGTTACACATTATATTTTTCCTACAGTTACTATAAATCATATGAATAATCGTCTTTCAAGCACTGTAGGCCTACAATACGTTTTTTTGGATAGGTTAAATAAAAAAATTGAACCATAGATAAAAGGTTTTAGCCATTTTATTTATCTATGATTGAACGAAATAGGAAACGCTACACCGCTGATCGTAGTCGCAATATCTTTAAATGTTTCAAGCGTATACGGATTACGTGCATAATAAAAGCACGCTGTTTTGTGTTGTTTGGTTGGAATACTGGTGTGCGACAAAGAAAGGCTTTCTGTACTGTGGTCGCCATTTCATTGAAAAGTATTAAAGTATAATCTGTGCAATGAAGTCCACATTGCCGGATAATAACCAAAGCGAAACTAGTGAAAAGTGACATCACTTTAATTAAAGTTTAGATAGTTGTAAATAAAATTGTAATGTTCTGATTGTTAATAATTACGTTCCACTATTGCAAATTCAAACTGGCTTACAAGAAGATTCACTGTTTTAATATACGGTAAACAATAAGACAATTCATCAAAACTAATTAATATCACTTACAAGATTTATGAGACTACTTATTACCTTGGAAAGATATATAACGACATAAATACTGGCTATAGCTCATATCCTATTATAGATGATTTTCATTTTATTATCTTTTATTTTTCTTGGCCTACAGGTAAGTTTTTCTGAAGGTGTAATGTATTATTATATTATTAATGTTTAAGAATATATATTTGATTCAAAAATATATTTTAGTAAAATCAAAATAACATTCTTCGTTGCAAAATTGTTTAAAATTTGTTGTGAATTGTAGTATTTTCTATCAAAATCGACAATAATTTGTAGGTATTGTCTATATGATTGTTTGTCTGTGTTTCATATTTATTTTTTATTTTGGTCATTTGCTGTTCATAATGATCATATAAAAATATATTGTAATTTCCCTGTGTTCATAGGCATTTTGGCATTTTGTTGAATCAAAATAGGTCATAAATGATCAAAAATATAAAGCGGATTGTTTTTACTTTTATCAAAAAATAATAATATAATTTGGAACTAATTATTCCCTTGAATAAAAACCAATTTTAAAAAACAAGAACAGGTTATGTAAAAGTTGTAATCTTTTGTGCCAGACTTTGTTTTCAATCATGAAATCGTACATAGCTGTTCGTTTTAGCAGAACAACACCAACGAATAAAAATGTATTATTACAATAAACATTTCGATATATAGTCAATGATATAGAATGACTGCAATCTACTGAGCAAATGAAACTCATGCCAACAACAACTACAACCACAACAACAAAAACTACAATTAACTCAACGCCAACAACAACCACAGTGAACACATACTGACCAAACCACTTATCCGTAAAACCTAATCACTCTAACCATCACCAGTAGCTTCGACTGGCCGCTCATCACTAATTCGTAAGACAATGGATTTTCTTCTTATTATATTACGCTCTCGTCTAAGATTCTATTTAAGAGTCTTTGGAGCCTGGACTTGCTAACTCATAAAATAATTACAAAACTACAAAGAAAATGTATAATCTCATTGTGCACTGGATATTTAAATTACTCTTACTTTGGTGTTGAAAGAAGGTTTTGAGATGGTAACTAGCTCTTCAGCGGCTGTTTGAAATTATAAATTATTATTAAATTAGTATTACTTACTTAATGCCAATCCTTGTATCCAATTCCTTGTCCAATTCCTTGTATACCAATCGGTGTCGAGGTTACAAGGCGCTTCCATGTCTTCCTATCCGCAGTGATTGGTAGAACCTCTCTAATAAAAGGGAGACTCCCCTTTCCAGCAGAGCTTCTTCCACATCGTCCATTTCCTTCTCGGTCTTCCTCTTAAACATTTCCCTTCCTCTCCTCTTTGACTATCTTAGAAATCCGTGTTGGTGGCATCCGTTGTACGTGTCCAAACCACCTTAATTGTTGTTCTTGTATTGTGGCTGATAAAGGTTTAATATTTCATGTATTTCTAATAGCCCCTCCTTACTCTGTTCCTTCTTGTCTTGTTTTCTATTTTCCTAAGATATCTCATTTCCATAGTCTGGAGCTTGCTTTTGTGCCGTTTTGTTAAGCTCCAGGGTTCACATCCATAGGTTAGAGTGGGAATAAATGTTGACTTGTACATTGCCAACTTTGTCTTTTTGGAATTTTTTTTATTGAGGAACTTTTGTCTTATGCTCCAAAGAGCCTAAGGATTGGATTTGCTTGCCAGCCCGATTCTTTCATTTACTACTTCTTCCATTCTGCCGTCTTCCGCAATCATTGAACCCAGAACATTGCTCTTATGGTGGGAAAATCCAAAATGCCGTTAGCCTCCAAGGACGCGTTAGGAAAACAATTACATCACAACAAAGCAATTTTCTGATCTCCCTAGATATTTAAATTACACTTAGTTATTTAAAAAAATGTCTATGATAAATAGCTTCAGCAGCTGTTTGAAAAAAAATCAATAATCCAATATGGCTCTGTCCCTTGAAAAATAAGAGAAAAAGGTTTAACAGGCTTCAAAACGAATATAAAAATGTGCTCATTTCATGCATAGCTTTTAGTCTTATGTACTTATTTTGGTTTTTAATTGTTTGTTAGATATTAGATGACGAAAGTTGTAAGAGAAAAACATTTTTGTAAAATTGACTTAACGCTTGAACCAATAAAGACAATTTTATTTATTTATTTATGGCCGCTAGCCTCCAAGGACTCTTAATGCTAGGCTTGGGGGTTTCAAAGAAAAGTATCAGTGTTTCCACCTACCGATGTGAAGAGCTGTTTTCAAGCTGGTAAAAATAATTACTATCGACGATTCACATTTTGAAATTGGTCAAGTCGTTTCAACTGCCAACTTTTGTATTGTTATTTCAGGGGCTGGAGGGTGGTCCTCCCAAGAAGTGCCCTGTAGGTGAGTATTTCTCGGACCCTGACGACTGCCGGGTGTTCTACCAGTGTGACCATGGAAGACCTGTAAGGAAGAGATGTAGCCCCGGGACAGTGTTCAACCCTGTGTCATGGGTCTGCGACTGGCCATACAATGTGGACTGTGGTGTCAAACCTGAAAGCACTACACGAACACAAGAAAAGTACACGACTACTCGACGACCAGTATGATGAAAGCATTTAAACATCTTTATTCACAAGCGCTTTTCAATTATAAACTATTTTTCATAGTAACTCAGATAGTAACAGCAGTTTGTTTAATGTTGTGACGCTTTCATATCCCTAAGATTCTACACTCCAGCAGAACGGTTTTACACATTACTTCAGCCTAATCCTCGAGAATCATGGGAGATAGCTTAAAACTATTGGCAATTTTCGGTATTTAAGTCCGTCACTTTGGGGTTGAAGCCCCACGATCGAACACAAGACCAGCTTGTTCCCTGTGATAGTGTAGTAGAATATAGTTAATTTCTGTAGCATGTCCATAATAAAACAAGTATGTTTTTTGTTTGTTAGGCTATTATGAAGGAATAATTCGGTAAAATATATACATAGGTTATCTTCTATTAAAGCTAAATCGGGACCAAAGGTGTTTTGTATTGGAGCACTCCACTTCAAAAGACTTGACGTGAAAAATTCTAAATCGAGTAAAATTGTACCGATATTGTTCAAATTTATGCTCATCGAGTCCAAATAACTACTAAATACATAACGTGTAGGTTTATGTTCGTCAAACACTCGTTCATTATGAAAAAGTGAAAACTTTCCGATTTTGACAAGTTAGTTGTAGATTGTGCTTCAAAGAGATTTTAGATACATTTTCATAACATTTAACAAATGTCTTGATTTCATTGTTATCTTCAACATTCAATAAAAAATACGTTTGTGATCTTTGTGGTATCAAGATTAAGTACTCATTCAGTCACTATATAATAAGCGTTCGTCCATGTGTAAAAGTCCTTTTACATGATTAAGCAGGTGGTCATTTGTTTAGTCTGCAGGTTTGCTGAGACATGTCAAATAATTCAATAAACCCTGTATATTTCCAGATTTCAGAAAACCAGTGTAAAGACGGATTTGACTACGCAGATCCAGTAAAATGTCCAAGTTTAATCTACTACCAATGTATTGGGAAGAAGAAGATCTTGCAAACATGCAAAAACCATTTGGTTTTTAACCCGGACACTTGCCTATGTGACAAGCCCACTAACATCAAATGTCAGGTATGATTACATTATAGGGGAAGATAAAATGTAGTTAGTTATTTACTTTACTCTATTTTTAGTAGTAAAAGCAAATTTTAGATTCTTGATGTCTTAAAAACTAAACGATTTTCATTTTTCCTTCCTATCAAAGGTTAAATAAATGGCTAAATTTCAATTAATTTTCTAAAAAAAAAGATTAAAATTACTTTCTACTTGTTATGTTTTAGGTAATTGAAACACGTTATGATTCTTGATTATGAAACGTTGTATATTTTTGTTCCTAAAATCACATTAAAATCAACACTTAATGTTAATGGATAGTTTAGTGCGATATCTTATAATCCTAATATTGTAATTATTATAGTTTTAAATTTGTTCTAGGTTGAGCCAGGTGTATGTAGAGGAAAATTGGTTCTTTAGACTACTCCTACCTCTGGAAGGAATGAAGATTCCCCTTTTAAAATTGACTTGATGTCTAACAAGTAACTTTATTTTATGTCAAGATTTAGTACATCAAGTAAGCAATTAAGGTAGATCCAGTAAACATATCACAATTAAATTGCTAATTATATAATGTACATACCCTGATAAATAAAATGTATTTTATATTTCCTAATAATATAATATACTTTACAACATTTTATCTTTTTTCTTTCATTTTTTTTTTTTACTTGTTATGAAATATAGTGTATTAAAAAATGTAGTAACCATTGATTGTAATTTCTTTCGACTATGCTGTAAAATGCTGTACCATCACTTCCTGTTTCTAGAAAATAGTGCCATATCGTCCACGTAAAAACTTGACAAGTTCTAATGAAATCCTTGTTAAATAACAAAAGTTATAGTTACTGGTTCAGTAATAATGTTGAATATTAAAGTGTGTAAATAGGCACTCAAATTAACAAGGCCGAAAGACCTCATTCTGTATTGCCGAACTAAGTATGTTTTTTTAAATCAAAACTTTCTATTAACTTGGTTAATTACTGCTCACAACGACTTAAAACATTCTGTAATAGAATAATAGATCAATATTCCAATTTCGATCATAAAATTGATTGTGGGGGGATAAGATTCCGATAATTCCCATATCGGAATTCTAGCCTTTTACATGCCACATACCATCAACTAGGAGTATGCTCAAAACTAAATTATAAGTTACATAATGTCCAACACTTCTGTCTATAAAAATAACATTATGATCAAGACAGTGGAATGGTAGAATAATTTCTATAACCCAATTTTTTACAGTTTCATAATCTCTTACACGGCTTGTGGGAAGTACACGGTCAATATTATTAATACACATAACTTAATATTGTACAATAGTTATGGCACGTGTATGGGCCAGACTGAACGCCCAACAGATTGTGCAAATGCAAGTGAATTTAGAGGTTTAGAAATATTTTGCACAGTTTTCAATATATTGAAGTGTTTATACTTAGTATTTCACAATATCCTGATAATATGCAAACTTTCTGTTCATCTGTTCAAGATATATTTGGAGTTTTTTTTAAACATAATTTTGCTTTTGATGTTGTGTATTTAAGTGAAGAAGTAGTCTATAATTTCTAGTAAACATGTCGAATGTTAAAGGAAGGGAGTTTTTGTTAGAGGTGATGGAGTTTTATTTTATTTTTAATGTTCCACCAAATTAAAAATAAAATTAACGAAATTCGTTCAAGAAAGCTAGTTAAGAATCATATTCAGAAAAAGATATATCGTTTATTCGAAGAGGTCTTTTTAAATGTAAGAAAATTTAAATAATTTGAGATACTGTGCTAGAAGAAAAAACTGTATAATATGTAAAATTTATATTTTCTGTAAAACAAAAAAGAATTTAAAAACTGTAGATAGTCTGACACTGACAGTTTGACGCTATTAGGTACACAGGGTGTTCAAAATACCCCCGCCGCAGCAAACCTGCCGTCTAAGCGAATTTCCATTTGGCTGAATCGATTTTCAATTGATCTATTTAAATAACATTAGGTTTAACGAGTACCTAGGTTTGCTGCTACAAGGAAACTAATAAAGTGTGTTTTTAGTAAAATATTGATAGCTTACTATAAAATAAATAAATTTGCCAAGTTTGATCAAAATATATCCATAAACAAGCAAACTACAACATTTTACAATATTCTCCATAAGAATAACATGGGAATTTTAAATTTACAATTTTTTTAGTTTTCTCCGTAACCAATAACCGTACAAAAACACTTTGATATACTGAATTGTTTGTTTTTTTAAGCTCTTTAAGAAGGTTTAGAGAAAAATTGGGAAATTTTGTGTTTTGAGGGTAAAAAGTGAGAAAAACCAATTTTTACCCCATAAAACCCCCCATAAAACCCTGTTCCCATGGTCCGATCATGCTGGATCGCGAACTCATTCAAGTTTATCCCGCCTTACACCTTTAAACCAAATTTCATCAAAATCGGATAAAAATTACTCAAGTTATCGTGTTCACGGACACACATATATATATATAGATATATATAAATCTATATATATATATATATATATCTATATATATATATATATACATATATAAAAATTTGAACGAATGGTGTTTTTGGCCTCTGGGGACATCAAAATGAAAAAGTAAATCGGTCCCGGGCCTAAGTCTTACCATGAGACCTACGGTAATAGCTACTTCCCCTATAGGGAAATTCGCTAAAAGGTGGGGAAATAATTTATGTAGTGATTTCTTGGGTCAAAATAAAAAGAAAATCAAGAATAAAATTTTTTTTCAAAATCGTAATTGAAGTTTTAAAAATTAGTATGGCCGCCATATTTAAACCTTAAGTTGAGTCAAGATGGATGTTTTTTTAACATAGGTCTCGTCTACCTTAACATCCATACTAAGTTTCTTAAAGATTGGTTGACAAAACTCAAAGATAAAAATATTTATTTAAAAAATACAAAATGGTGGAAATCAGGTTAACGAAGAGATTTTGGAAAAAAATATTATCCATGATTTTTTCTATATTTTGACCTAAGGAATCACTACGTAAATTATGTACCCACCTTTTTCGAACACCCTGTATATAACCTGGAAAAACCATGATATAACCACAGTAAACCAAAACCAGCTTTTTATGTAATTCCATTTGTGTAATGATCTTCCGAGTATTTAACACTGACAACTTAAGCATGCAGAATATTGTTAGCGTTGTAAATGATGATCAAACATAGATATTATATTATGAACGTGATATTATGAATTTTATAAACGTGGAACAACCATTGTGTTGCTGATACTAGATGCTGTACTGTTCTGTACGACCGATCACCACATCGATATATAGCGACACAAATCTTATCTTATTATTATCAATAAGTTCTTTCAATAGACACAGTGTGCTGAAAAAAGGTACTTTAACCTTAAGTGAGTTCAAAGAACATATATATATTGCAAAGTTATACGATTGATGTTTATATTGTACACAACCAATTGCAAGCCTTCGAATAACTTATAAATACAAAAAATGTATAAACTACTTGCTTGTAGTCATCTACAGATAATAAACACTAGGTATTTACTCTAGTTTGTCTAAAAATAATGTTGATTAAACTCAATTAACTAAATGAGTCATAGCTGATTACTCCATTTATTTTCTCGTCTATTAAAACTGTTTACATTTGGAGTTGACAAACTGTCCTAAATATTGTAGTTAGACTTAGTTAAACAGTTGGTATTCTCTTGATTTTATTGAAGTTGGTTGAGTGAACTTTCTGATTACGTAGATATATTAAACACGTTTAACAAAGTAGTTTGACGTACTTGTCAGCCAATAAACCCATAATATGCATACACTACATTAGATGCGATCATTTATACATATATTTTGTAGTACTAATTGAACAAATACAATTTTTTCAGACCATATACTTGTAATAAAACTCTCTCTTATACATCTTAGTTCAACACTGTTGTTGGCTGGTACTGTTCAGCCAATATAACCCATACACTTACACAAATACTGTGAGATACGACTCAAACTCATACTTCTATCTATAACTTATAAACTATACTTTATAACTATACTTCTCATCCAATAAACAGTATGCACTACTTTAAGATACAATACGGCTCTACTTATTCATGTTTATATATATATACCAGTAAAAAAATACTATACCCTACATCTAACTCTTTCCATATGACGTTTTGATATTCGTTGAAATTTATACAAAAGAAAACATAACAACTGTCACAGATGGCTTTGATTCAACGGGATTGGAGTGTGAACATATTTATAATAAAGAACTCAATTTGGATGGCCGATGGAAGTTTTCCGATAGCGATGGCAATTTCAAACGGCAAGGGGGTTTGGAAGATTAATGGTGAAATGTTGTCAATAGCTTTGCGAATGAATACATCAACCCCCCTCCCCCAACCATTGGACCCGGTCAGAAAAATATCCGCATCCACGACCATCGCGGATATGCGTATATTTGGCAGTCGTCACACATAGAACCAATGCGATCGTTGTTCTAAATAAAATCCAACGCAAAAGTATACTTTATATTCTTTATAACGTAAAAGTATACATTTGCAGGTGTCATGCGTACGTTTGGAAGTCATCACACATTTTAACCGATGCGTTGTTCTACAGAATAACGCATAAGTAAACTTAAGAATACATTTGCTGGTGTGGAATACCTTGGTGGTGGAACGGACAAAATTGAGTAAGGATTAGTTGACATTGAGACACATCTCTATGTGTTTGTAGTGTTTTTCTAGGTCCATATTTTAAAATACCCCCGCCGCAGCAAACCAGCAGACTTATTAATAGCTTAGTATAACATGAATAAATTTGCCATGTTTGATCAAAATATATCCATAAAAAGGCAAATTACAACACTTAACTTATTCTTTATAAGAATAGCATGGGAATTTATAATTTATAATCTTTTGAATTTTCTTCGTAACCAAAACCATATAAAAACGCTTTTTAAGCTCTTCAAAATCGTTTCGAAAGAAGTTGGGTTTCTTGTTTTGAGGGTCAAAATTGAGAAAACCCAATTTTTACCCCGTAAATCCCCCCCATAAAACCCCGTTCCCATGGTCGAATCTCGCTGGTTCGCGAACTCGTTCAAATAGCTTATTTCCTATATGGGAAATCTCTAAAAAGAGAAACAAACGTATAAAATCTACGTCCAAACGCAAGGTAGCGGATATTTTTTATGCAATTAATTTGTATGGTACTGGTGAAATTTCAAGAACATGGGTGCTGTGGGTTGAAGGGAGCATAGTCTGAAACTTCAATGATCTACCTACATGATTATTCATAAATAGAAGCGCATATTAGGTATAACATAAACAAATCCTAACTTTTTGGTAGTTGTGATCAAATGGCCGTTTATTTTTTTAAGTATGGGGTAACATACCACACTGTGTGGGCTGCCATATAGGTTCAAACTTATTAAAATATCTGTCATCAAATATCCGTAACATTCAGTATACCTTACTCACATTTAGATCTGCCACAATTTGATGCATATCAAGCATTTGGAGTGTAATGCTCAAACGTTTAGAACAATATATTGAAGGAACGTTCCCAACTTATTGTATAATCCAAATAAACATATCCAAAATCCAAACTGATTTAAATTTGATTCATGTGGTTTATGGCGGCCAACTAAATTTCCTTTTATAGATTGTAGTAACAACTTATTACTCAACAATATTAATTTCAAATGTTTCCAAATAATTGTTGCATGTGCTAATGGTTTTTGAATATCATTATCTTCCAAAACATACAATAGGATTTTATTAACTCCCTATGCTCAATAAAAAATCTTTAAGTTCCAAGAATCAAACATAGTCTATCAAGCTTTCTGTTATGGTTGGAAAATATAAGTCAAATCTTGAATATTTTGATGCGAAAACTTTTTTTCGTGTGACAATGACAGCGAACTACATATTATGATCCCATGTATATTAATAATGTTTTCTATACCTCAATTAATCAAACATGTCGGTTTAATTTAATACAAATAATAATAATACCAATCTAAATTAATTATTGGTTTGGACATTAACATACATAGAAAAAATACCATGTTTATAAAATATTAGAATTTTCTTGTATTGTTTCAAGAAAATAAGTATTGTTTCAATATACATTCCCACACTAACGCGAGGTTGTGTATTTAAAAAAAGCTGTTGAATTCTGTAAACTAGACATAAATTAATTGAAAAATTTTTTCTATAACTACTTTTAGTTAATACTGTAATGTGAAATTATGAGATGCCAGTTTAAGCGGGGGGATCAGTTTAAAAGGTATAATTTGACAAATTACGTATTTTACGCCATATTTAAGTTACGGAATAAACATATTTATCACAACTGTATTCCCTAAATCCAACCATAGTACATGCTTTCTGGAAATACAAATGATTACGTTTGTTCATCCCTTACAAAATAACAATAAATACGAGTAAAATAATTACTTTTCTAAAAAATAATCGGTTAGATTTAATATATAATACCAACTAGCCTGATAGTACCATAGATCAAAACGACACATCTTTCCATTAAAACATAGAGTATTAATTCTTTACCAAATCGTATCCCACCCAATGCGCGAATTGTATTTGAATGTGTTTCCATGTCTCTTATCAATGTAATTCCATATTGTTGAGTCAGACAATGACCAATAGCGATCGTAGGATTGGTTACAACTCTACGCTCTGATTGGCCGATTGGACCGTTAATCGAACGTCTGATAGTGTGGCAGCCAGTTACATATAAGGTTAGATGTCGAAGATCACGACCCTAGACCTATAGCATTGCTAGTTTTGTGTATTTTTGGTTGAAGGACAATGTCACCGACTGCGCAGTTTCGTATTTTCCATGACTAATTCCATGGAATTCGCACGTATACGTGCAGGGACATTTGGAATCCACTAGCAAAATCACCACAACATTGCATCATGTTTTGCGTCAGTCGGACGTCTACTGACATTATCACCTCTTGGATAAGAAAGAGAAATTATGTGCAATGTTGTACCAATCTACGTATTTTTCTGTTTCTAAATTTTTATACAATTATAACGTTGTCGTTGTTTATTGTTGATTTGTTGTCAAACAAACGCCATCTCAAACTCCATTCACAAAATCATCTTCCGTGTCTATAGTCGTGTCTACTTTTAAAATTGTGCAACGGCTTTTTTTGTCGAAACTGGTGTTTGATGAGAAATAGGCAGGCAAATGCTAACTTTATTAGGGAAATTTATACCACCCTTAATGACTATGTGACCATCTTGCTACAAAATCAAATCAAATAGTTAATTTTACCAAATTTAAAATACGAATATTTGCGTTATAGTCCAGGACCTGACTAGGGTTCTGTGTGCATGTCGTGTATAGAGAATTTTGCTTTTGCATTTCAATATAGGTGTCTTAGGAAGTGTTTTCCACTCGGGTGTCAAGTTCGCACCTGGTACGTTTTCGAGCTATGACGTCATCAAAATGGCGGCCATTGATTTTTTTAAATCGTATATTTCGCAAACTATTTGTCGGATCGGAATGAATTTTTTTTTGTTTGAAAGATAATTTTAAATGCTACCTGTTTTACATTTACACATTTGTTGTATGTTTAGTACATTCTTCGTAATTTTGCAAAAACCTGTATTTTTTAAATATTTTTGAGTTATTTTTGTTTGTAACGTTTTATTGATACAATTTATCAAAAACCACCAATGAAAAAAGTTGTAGAACGTTTAAAAATCTTTACAAAAATACCAAATTCGATATGTTTTACTCAAAAGATTACGTCAAGAAACTAGATAAATCTCATAAAAACACCAATTTTGGCGCAAAAACGCCTATTAGTCCGGCATCTAGGGCAGTTCGCAAGTCTTATAAAGACAGTTTCGCCATTCAATGTTGATGTATGTGTCTAAATAAGTGTTTTCAACTCGGGTGTCACGTCTGCACCCACTGCAGTTTCCGGCGTCATTAAAATGGCGGAAAGGGCTATATTAAAAATAACGATATTTTACATACCATGTATCGGATCGGAATAAACTTTTTTTGTTTGAAAGATAAGTTTACATGCTATCTTTCTTACATTTGCACTTTTGTTTTATGTTTAGTACATTTTTCGTAATTTTGAAAAAACCTATATTTTTAAACATTTTTGTGTTATTTTTGTCGATAACGTTTTATTGATACAATATATCAGAAATAACTTAAAGACAAAGTTGTAGCACGTTAAAAGAGCTTTACAAAAATACCAAATTCGATATGCTTTCAATTAATCTATTAAATTAACATTAAATTAACAACTCAAACAATGTTAATTTAATAGATTAATTGAAAATCAATCCAGGCAAATGGAAATTCGCTTAGTCGAAAGGATTGCTGCACCGGGGGTATTTATATAGTGGAAACATTCCTATGGACTAATTACATTGATTTGTTGTGCTTTTATTTGCATAAAAGAGGGTAATGGTCTTATTTTAAGTAAAATTGCTGGTGAAATCGTAAGCAATTTTAAAGACATCATAACCGGAAACTGCAGTGGGTCCAGACGTGACACCCGAGTTAAAAACACTTCTTTAGACACATACATCAACATTGAATGGTAAAACTGTCTATATATGACTCGTACACAGCCATCGATGTCGGATTTATATGCGTTTTTGCGCAAAATTAGGTAGTTTTGTACGATTTTCTAGTTTCTTGACGTGATCTTTTGAGTAAAGCATATCGAATTTGGTATTTTTGTAAAGCTCTTTTAACGTGCTACAACTTTGTCTCTAAGTTATTTCTGATATATTGTATCAATAAAACGTTATCGACAAAAATAACACAAAAATGTTTAAGAATATAGGTTTTTTCACAATTACGAAAAATTTACTAAACATAAAACAAAAGTGCAAATGTAAGAAAGATAGCATGTAAACTTATCTTTCAAACAAAAAAAGTTTATTCCGATCCGATACATGGTATGTAAAATATCGTTATTTTTAATATAGCCCTTTCCGCCATTTTAATGACGCCGGAAACTGCAGTGGGTGCAGACGTGACACCCGAGTTGAAAACACTTATTTAGACACATACATCAACATTGAATGGCGAAACTGTCTCTATAAGACTTGCGAACTGCCCTAGATGCCGGACTAATAGGCGTTTTTGCGCCAAAATTGGTGTTTTTATGAGATTTATCTAGTTTCTTGACGTAATCTTTTGAGTAAAACATATCGAATTTGGTATTTTTGTAAAGATTTTTAAACGTTCTACAACTTTTTTCATTGGTGGTTTTTGATAAATTGTATCAATAAAACGTTACAAACAAAAATAACTCAAAAATATTTAAAAATACAGGTTTTTGCAAAATTACGAAGAATGTACTAAACATACAACAAATGTGTAAATGTAAAACAGGTAGCATTTAAAATTATCTTTCAAACAAAAAAAAATTCATTCCGATCCGACAAATAGTTTGCGAAATATACGATTTAAAAAAATCAATGGCCGCCATTTTGATGACGTCATAGCTCGAAAACGTACCAGGTGCGAACTTGACACCCGAGTGGAAAACACTTCCTAAGACACCTATATTGAAATGCAAAAGCAAAATTCTCTATACACGACATGCACACAGAACCCTAGTCAGGTCCTGGACTATTAGCCATGCAATTACAAACGATTATTCATTTACAATAAACACGAACTCGTGTGAGGCAACCCCACCACTAGTCAAGATTGTTTACGGTGATGTCTTTTGTTTACAGTTTTATCTTTTGCATAGATATCGTTCGTAACAAGGCTTGTGAATAGTTTTAGTGAATTCCCCATTATAGGTAACTAGCTGTTACCCATGGGCTTCACCCCGTTTGACTTCATAATAAAACTATTGATTGGTTAAGTTAAGCTGAAATAAACAAAACAGAATACAAACAAATAATCACACCTGATTTTAATAAGGTAATAAATGGAAAAAATAACATACACATAAGTACAGCTGAGGTATTTTTAACATTAGGTATATGGAAAGTCCCCTTTAGAAAGCAATTACGACCTTAAAGGACAATTTATGAAATAATGGATTTTGCGCAAGGTTTCTCATCATGACGAACATTTTAAGTATATGGTTTATGGGGGTGTGACTTTTAGTTTTCTCAAAAGTTCATGGATAGTTTTGGCTTTATATATAGATAAGCTGTTACCGTAGGGTAGGTCTCATAGTATGAGCTAGACCGGAGACCGATTTACTTTTTTGTTTTGAAGTCCCCAGAGACAAAAACACCACCCGTTTAAGCTCATCTACAGTATACAAAGATATGTGTCTGTAAGCACGATAACTTGAATAAGAAAATCTGATTTTGATTACATTCTGTACAAACGTGTAAACCATATATATTCAAATGAGTTCGTGAATTAGCATGATCGGACTATGGGGACTTTATAAGGTAAAAATTGAGTTTTCCCGTTTTCATGCCCAAAAGAGAATTTTTTTCGATTTCTTTCCAAAACTAGTTTGTAGAGCTTACAAAACAAATAATTAAGTACATCGAAGAGTTGTTATATGCCTAATGGTTACGGAGAAAAAAAACTATTTAACTAAAATCCCCTGGTTAATCTTAGTAGTTCATAGGAAACTGTTGTAGTTTACTTGTTTAAGAATACATTTTGATTACATTTGTTAATTATTTTAAAATACCGAGCTATTTAAAACACGCTCTGTGACATTCCTTGTAGCATCAAGGTACGTAACCCCGACGTAGATCTGATTAAGTACTCACTAAACCTTAAGTTATTGGAATTGGAAATAAATCTTCTATGGAGGGAATATTTAAGACGAAATTAAAATTTATGGAAATTTGCTTAGTCTGCAGGTTTTCTGGGGTGGGAGTATTTAGTAATTTTGTAATATTGATATTTTTGTCATTTGAAAACCATTACACAACGATTCTTGAATCTTGGAGGATTAAATTCCATAAAGTGATGATAAGTGGATTGATCTTTAAATGTACTGGGGGATGTGAACGTTTCTTAAACTCTGAAAAATGCATGGAAAGTATCAGGGGGTTTATTACGTGGGTTTATGATTTCATTGGGATGGAGCTGTGAGGCCCTTTTAATATTTTTTACTGTGTGGCCTCAGAACTTCGTAATCAGCTCTTAAGGGGAAGGTTGAGCATGTATGTAACAACAATAGTAACGATGATTTGAAAACTGAATAAAAATCCATCAAGCAAAGACAATCTTTGACCACCAAAGTTATAACTTCTTGAAAACTTTGACCACCAATCTAATCTTTGATTTTGCTCACTAGAGCCCTTTGAAATGCAATTTAGCGGTTTACACTCATAGATCAAGTTTAAAGTGTTTAATGAATAACATGACAAATATCTTACAAAATCCATCAATAAGACATAATTTATATTGATGCACTCTGTCCCACTCTGTGCCAAACACTTTAGATTAGTCTCATGCATGTATACAAACAGGCCAAGGTTCGATAAACAAGTCAGTTTACGTTTGGGTGTCAACATATTTAGATCATTCATTACTTGCAAGTGATATGTTTACTAAATCCTGTTGACACTGTTGGGACTCTTATATAGTCTACAACCTTGTCCCTTCTATATTAACCCCTGACGTACTTTTACGATTACAGCTGTGTTAACTGTTAAGTTCTATAATGTTTAAGGTTCTCTTGGTTCATGACGAAATCCTTTTTCAAAACGCTAATAGTACACCGGGTTTCCGTAGGGGTTCGTACTTTATCCATGTTACCTAAAGTTAACGTTGATGTATTCCTATCACTTAGTACCAAGTCATATACTTAGGTATATGAAAAAAATTGGCTAGGACCTTAACTATGGAAAACTATACATCCCATTCTAATTTTAAAGTTGTAGTCAGTTTAGAACAAAAATTAACCTGGTTTAATGGGGCAACTGACACAATGAAATGTTGTTAATTATTGATTTCAAACGATTTAACTGTTTTATTAAGCCACACTGAATATTTAACTTATTGTAAGCATTATTTCAAAACAACTAATTCTCCAAAGAAACAATAACTAAAGGAGAAAATACAAGTTTAGACTGTACCCCTCTCTGAGTTGATCATTCAACCATTTTAGACTATACCCCTCTCTGAGTTGACCATTGAACTATTTTAGACTGTACCCCTCTCTGAGTTTATCATTCAACCATTTTAGACTGTACCCCTCTCTGAGTTTATCATTCAACCATTTTAGACTGTACCCCTCTCTGAATTGATCATTCAACCATTTTAGACTGTACCCCTCTCTGAATTGACCATTGAACTATTTTAGACTGTACCCGTCTCTGAGTTGATTATTCAACCATTTTAGACTGTACCCCTCTCTGAGTTGAACATTCGACCATTTTTTGTTTTAAAATATTCGCATCAGCTGGTGCCATGGATGGGATATCCAAAAAACGATGCTAAACCATATGACTAACAAACTAGGACTAAAGTAGTTTGCATTGATCTAGAAGCCACTGTTGTTACAACTGTTTTTACTTACTATTGTTAGCAAAAAAATAGTTCAATATTCATTCATAGTTCATTATTCACCTACTGGGTCTCTATATGTATTTACCGTCTTGTGAGTAAACATTATAAGCGTAAATATATTATTATATGTGTTATTTGATGTATTTTTGTGATTTCAGGCAAAATAATAGTTAATTACAGATTGTGGATATTAGAGGCATTCGATTGAATTGACTAGAGGACTGGACAGTGAAACCGATTTGTCTGCAAACAGGTGTTATTGTTTTTGTTTTACACGATCACACAGCCAGTTTTTGGTACATGACACTTGGCCAGACATAATTCAGATTTTTCTCTAAGCTTTTGATATCTTCCTTTTATGCTCGATAAACGTAAAATCGTTGTAAGTTCAAAACAAGAACACAAATTAATTTCTTGTAATAATGCGCTCTATATTCCGAGTTTTATTTTATTTTATAACATGAAGAAACAAAGCTACTTTTACTCGATAGCTGAATTTGTATAGTAAGATTTGTGCTTACTTCATTTTGTGTAGTATTTTATATATTAAATCTTATTACAAAATCAATAAAATGTTTGAAAGTACAGGCTTGTTTTTACGTTTAATAACTATAATTAAATGCCAACCCAAATTAAAACCACCGCGAAACACCTTTTAAAGACAGAACAAGCTTTGGTTACACCCACTGGTTACAGATGGTAGCTCTGGTTTCTTAACTTCATTGTTTATCAGCATATATGCGTTATTGCATAGGTATCTATGAGGTTTAGTGTTTTGGGCATTGACTATTAAAAGACTCAACATGGTATTAACGAAATCTCAAAGAGAATGTATTGTAAAATAATATGTTAATCATTGGTTTTATGCATGAAAGGTTTAAAATTAAGTTCCAGGTGTAACTCCAGTACCTAATTAATCAACTACAGGTTGTATAAACTGCAAAGATCATAAAATCAAAACTTTTTTTTTCCATGTACTGTATCTGTATTATCAATCTTAAAACATGGGTTTCGTTTGGGAGGAACCACACTCAATCTTATTCATAATAAATTTATGAGAGACACCATAAACCCCATAGTTAACCATGAAACAATGCATATCAGCTGAAATGAAGAAAAGAAAACAAGGATACCAACATAAAACGTTTCTTTTGTTGTCAAACAGTGTCTCACAGTACTTGTAATTTGGGTTGCATTAAATCAACTTTGTTTTGGTAAATAGGTGTAGAAATCTTGCGATGCTTCTATTTAATATAGTTTAAAATAATGCTTTTCATGTAAAAGAAACGGCATATCGAAGAACGGTGTTAAATATCTACTTCATGTACATGATGTGTCCCCTTAAAGAAAAATCCGAAGAACCTTTATTGCTGGATTAAAAGCATAAAATACGTAGAAAGTCAAGTAAATACCAAATAGTAATTAATCCTTCTTTTTCAATTCCTTCTCTTCAACAGTTTGAATTGTAAATGCTTTTCATAACTAAAGGCATTTCTGTCTGCTGTTAATTTATGTCTAGGTTTCTTCAGGAAGAACGATAATCTAGAGAAACTAGGTTAGTTCTTTCCGAAGTTTAACGTCACGATTCCAAAACCAGCTCTTTAATTTAAGCAAATATTAAAATCTTTAGAGGCACTTTTGCTTTGAGGACTTTCAAATTTAACAGTGGGTACCATATACAAGTTAAAATATATTCAAAAGTAATCAGATCACAAGTGATAGAATACAGGGTGTCTCACAAAGTGGTCAGTATTTTCTTTATTGATATATCGGGTGAGGTTCATAATGTCCAAATCTCACAAACTCCAACGTCTAAAATATTAAATAAACAGTGCGTTTCATAATGTCCAAATTTCATAAAATCCAAAACTATAACTTTCTAATAAGCACCGATTCACAATGTCCAAATTTCACAAACTCCAACATTTAAATATCAAATAAACAGAGCGGTTCATAATCTCAAAATTTCATGAGCTCCAAATCTATAACCCGTTTATTCAGCACTAGGACCACACGATTGCGAATAAGATTTAACTTCCGGGTATTCTTACTGCTATGGTCGATTGATTTTGTAATATTCGGAAGAACTTTCGGTCAATGTACAGAGCGTGGCACATGTATTTTCAAATTCCGCATCATTCGAGTTAACACATGCATTGAGGGTTCAAAATGGACATTAAACCAAGACTAGTACTATGATTTTTCAAAGAATTTAATAAAAGTCTTCAATTTAATATTTTAAATAACATGTATAATAAATTATCCTAGGCTACTCATCAGAAGTATTTCCCTTCAATAAACTGGCGATACTTAAAGGTCAAAATCTTACTTCCCACATAATGTTGATGTGGCTGTAAGCCTTTACGAGAGTTACGACAATTTATTACATCACACATCCAATGTCAAGATTGTGTTGACAATTTAACGAGCACAAAAAAGAAGCAACATTTCCAGTGGTTATAAGATAACATAAACAATAACTGAGATTAGGAGAAGCCAATAATTTTGAAATATCGCCCCATTACGACGTATCCACTAGCAGTGGTGATTCGACAACCATTATTGTAACTACTAGAGATAACGCAAGCGCATTAATGTCTTCAGCTGTCTACGAATCCTGAGATACTTTTGATGGATTCAATTAAATTTTTAACTAGATAATCTTTATAATAATCTGTTAAATATTTTGAACACATTTCTCAGAGATGAGTTACTTTGTTTAAGCTAAATACCAATTTTACAATATCTCTAGTTTATCCAACCAAAAAATACTTTTACTTGTTTATACATTTAAAGTTACGATGGGAAAATACAGGGTGTTCATTTGAAAACTTTCCATATCTGTTGTGTGCAAAGGTCTTTTAGCACTTGTTTGTTCTCATTTCCCCCTAATTTGGACATGCCAAATCCAATAAAATTATTTTCAATTTTGAAAAATGCCCCAAAACACCGGTTGTGTGATACATCAATTTAAAGGTCTAATCACCCCGATCGTTTTGTGCAAAAAGAATTTAATTCTCTTTAACCGTATTTACAGAATGGGTCAAAACGTTTTAAAATAGGACTTTGAAGTTAAGTACCGTATTACCCTAACTACTGAACGGAACAGTGCCAAATATCTTTCCAAACTTATTCTTGGGCTACTCTAAGGTAACTTGTAGTAAGGGCATTGTCCATGTTATTTTCTTATTTAAAAAAATTCTTAAATTTGAAGAATAAAAGAAAGCTGAAAAATCAAAATTCTTAAATAGCAAGGTATAACAAATTTCATATCATGTGAAAGGTCCTTTTTTAACAAACATTTTACGTATTTAAGTTTTCTTTGTGTCTCTTATCGTTTAAACATTACAGTAGAAAAACAGAATTTTCTATGGTAAAATGATAACTAGTTTTCTAATAAAACAGCCAAAATTCGTCTCTAGACACATTTAATGGTGCATTAACTGAAGGAAACAATTCATAATTATTGATAGACGGTTAGACAAACAAGTTCTTACGTTTTACATTGTGAAAAACAAGTCTCATATCTGATGAGGAAACCCCAAACGTGGGCCACTTTCTGTAGTACCTTTGACTAGTCAATGCTAGTACTAATTTCAAAAGTACTATTTTCTGTAGTACCTAATCAAATATGGTGTACACTTAAAAAAATAGACTTTATTTTTACTTATTGGACAGAACAAAAGTGTTCCAGGATAACAAAGTGTTTAACAATAAATATCCAGGTAAAAACTTGAGTCATATAGCTGTAAATGATTTAGTTAGGAAGTTTACTGAAACTGTCTCAGTTACCAACGACAAAAGAACAGGATGAAGGGTCCAAGATGAACTCACACAAGAAAAAGTAGTTGATCAATTTGCAATGAATCGTACTACAGCGTTGAGCAAAGTTCAATGTGTTTTATGAGAAAACTAGTTATAATTTTACCATTCTCTTTTTCTACTGTAATTTTTAAACGATAAGAGATAGAAAGAAAACTTAAATACGTAAAATGTTTGTTAAAAAAGGACCTTTCACATGATATAAAATTTGTTATACCTTGCTATTTAAGAATTTTGAGTTTTCGGCTTTCTTTTATTCTTCAAATTTAAGATTTTTTTTTATAATAAGAAAATAACATGGACAATGCCCTTACTACAAGTTACCTTAAAGAGTAGCTCAAGAATAAGCTTGGAAAGAAATTTGGCGCTGTTCCGTTCAGTAGTTAGGGTAATACGGTACTTAACTTCAAAGTCCTTTTTTAAAACGTTTTGACCCATTCTGTAAATACGGTTAAAGAGAATTAAATTCTTTTTGCACCAAAATGATCGGGGTGATTAGACCTTTAAATCGATGTATCACACAACCCATGTTTACGTTTAAAAATTTCTCGAAAAGCACTTCCATCCGCAAAATTGGGCCCTTTTGGGGCATTTTTCAAAATTGAAAATAATTTTATTGGATTTGGCATGTCCAAATTAGGGGTAAATGAGAACAAACAAGTGTTAAAAGCCTTACCTTTGCACACAACAGATATTGAAAGTTTTCAAATGAACACCCTGTATATAAATATTTGTTAGGTGTCCATTTTGCGTGATAAAACTTTGACAATTGCATCTACAACTTCCAGGAACTTAAGAATTGAAACTCATACTAGTATTATATTAATTCACTGTTGTACTAATCATAACAATGCATGGATGCAGAATAATATTTAAAGTAAAATGGTAACATTTACTTTATGATATGATACTTAGTAATATGAAAACAACCTTAGCGATGTTTTCGAAAGACTCAGACAGCGACTATAGATTTGTTGTTAGCAACCTATATCAATATAATTTACTGTAAATTATTCTTAAATAATATACGTATAAAACAAAACAAAAATGTGTCCACTTGACAAAGCTAAATCCAAGGAGCCATCGAAGTCCACTTTAGCTCATTCTACTTATACTTCCCATCCAAAGTAAAAATTTGAAGCAAAAAAACGTGGTGAAATCTGTTTAGATGGTCTACCAACTAATGACAAAACTCTGTGGCAAGTCAAGTAATAAATCGACCAGCTGTTGGCATGGATTTCAATTAATATTTAACCCAATACACCTGAGGTGGTCCTAAACTTCATCTATTTTCTTAGCTTCAAATGTTTACATTGGATGGGAAGTCTACTCTGTGTATAGTCAATGCTACTACTCACAGAAAGGCAATAAACCAGAATTGTCATCAAAGGCAAATACTTGTATTGACTATATGATTTATAGTCATTAAGACTGTTACTTTACACAGATAAAACATTTACACTATTGACAGTAAAATTAATGTAAAAATATGTAACTGGACTTATGTGACTCACTAAACGACGGATCCCACTTCTAGACATGTGTGGAAATTCAAATTTTGCATGATGATGGTCTAGTGCCCTATCCCTCAAGAAAATTCAAAAAAATACAATTTTCCTGTTCCAACCCCTGAAAATTTTAAATCCCCCCCTTTACGTGTGCTCACTAAAAATATATAAAAAATAAAATACTATACGTTGACAAATTCACCAAGTTGTCAAACAAATTGTTTCCAAACTAAAATCACCCATCTCCCATTTTAAACGCGAGGGTGCAAGAGTCTCTTTAACTTATCCGAACCCATCAACCCATCAAAATCCATCACCTT
The DNA here is from genome assembly GCF_028750875.1 of Macrosteles quadrilineatus. NCBI lineage: Eukaryota > Metazoa > Arthropoda > Insecta > Hemiptera > Cicadellidae > Macrosteles > Macrosteles quadrilineatus. The sequence continues at coordinate 57,545,709 of NW_026542600.1, forward strand.
AAAGAATTGCCTCCTTAAAGTTATCACGAATTAACAAAGCGTTGGGGTCGCCTGAAAAACGGGGTTATAACTCGACTGTGTAAACCGACGTTAGATTAAAGAGCGTAGTAGCGATAGAGTAAACAAAACTGTGATTGGAAGGAGACGAAGACGAAGTGCTAGGACGTAATGAGTCCCGTGATGGATACAAATGAGAGAGGGCGAGAAAAAGACAAGAAAGAGAGAGAGAGAGAGAGACAGAGAGAGAGAGTGAGAGAGTGAGAGGCACGGGCCTCGACGAGTTGTTCACAGCTTCATTTGTCAGACCCTCAACAAGAGACAAATCTTAGTCCTACTGAGCAGATAAACTGTCTTATTGTTACTCGTTTATTTGTGGTCCAGATACGCTTGCAGGGGCGATAAATTGATTGAATCATTCCAAGAATACTTTTAGGCTAACCAAAAACTATTATCTGGTTCAGTACTTGATTAACTATTGCCATCCAATATGCAAAACCGTAGGAATCATAAGGTTATTATACCGTATTTCGCTAATATCAAATATTAGAATAAGATGCACTGTAGCAGATGAGATAAATTAAATTAATATAAAAATTTCAGTTCTTGTGTTTGCATTTAATATCAGAATAACGAAGATTACAATGATTCAAGTTCTTATATTTCATTACAATATCAGAGGAAACATTAGATTAGGATATACAGTTGCAAATGAGATGAATTAATTGAATGACGCTGATAAGAATGATTTGTGTTCTTTTAATAGCCTGTATGATCAGAAGAAGAAGGGAAAAGGTTATACAATAGCGGGTGCGATGAATTAATTGAAATATGATGAACAGAATAATTTGAGACTGATGACCTTATCTGGCTAAGTACTTCAGTAACTTCAAATACTGTTATCCAGTATTTAAGCAGTATATAAGTATTGATAAATATGCTTATCAGGAGCAGATCCTTCAGTGTTCTTATATTTCACTACAATATCAAAAGCTACGGTACGATAAGTCGTATAATTTAGTATATGTTATATCGATATGAAAGATCTTGATAAGAATACTGTAATTGAAGACTATGATTATCTTTTGTGCCTGAGTGCTTGAATAACTAACGATGATACTATATGCAAAACCACAGGTGCGGAATATACGATCTTGAATTTCACTACAATATACGAAGAAAAAAAGGGTAGGCGCAATTTTCATATGCAATGATTCGATTAGTGACTAGAACAATTTAGGATTATAATAACCTTATCTGACTTAGTGCTTAAATAACCTTCCTCCTACTGCTATCGGATATGCACATTTAACCGCAGAGCAGAATAATGTCAAAGTCAAAACATTCTTAAATTCATTATAGTTTCACATTACATGAACTTGAATAGAGTCATAAGCTAAATTCAAAATTGCTTACTTAAATTACTTTACTTTTACTTTTAACAAAACCATGACTTTAAGGATTACAGTATTTGGAATTCAAATTAAGTTAGGCCTAACTGTTTTTTACTACTAAAGAATTCTGTTACTGAGTAGCAGGGAGTTCTTAAAAAATATTCTTTTAAGAGCTGCTTGAATTTATTAAATTTTGTTTCTTTTCGGATGTGAGCTGGTATAGACTGGAGAAATTTTAGCCCTATGTAAGATGTCTTTTTAGTGTAAAATTCGAGGTTATGCCGAGGTAGGTTAATTTTTAATCTGGTGTTACATACTAATTGTTCTGTTGAGATGGATGATAGTTGGATCTGTTTTGCATAAATTATTGTTTCATAAATATAAAGACTATAAACTGTTAATATTTGTAATTCACGAATGATGCTCTTGACTGGCTCTTTCTTTTTAAGATTTTTCATCACCCTGATAGCTTTTTTCTGCTTAATTAGTACTTAATCTAAATTAGTTTTTGTTGTATAGAACAATTCCATATGAAATATATGAATGTATTAATGAGAAATAAACAACTCTTATAGTGTCTAAGCTGCATATTCTGGACACCTGTCGCAGAGCATGGATACCGGAAGATACCTTTTTAACCACATAATTTACATGGCCCTCCCAAAATAGATGTTTATCGATAATTAGTCCAAGAAATTTTGTTTGCTTTACTTGGTTTATTCTTTCTTTGTACTTTAATATTTAACTCATACTGTGATCATGGCCTTAGTGCCGAAATACGTATCAAGCAGGAAATATATACAGGGTGAGTTTTAATTGTCCCTCCCCCCAACTTTTTTCTACATTTTTTAAAATATCAATCCCAGACCATTTCCAAACATTGTTGGAAGTAAGTACTTCATTTTGACAAGGTGGTCATTTCCGGCCGCCATCTTGGATCCACCATATCGGTAACAAAATATGTTTTTCAAATGTAAAGGTGGGGTTGTGACCCATTATTTCGAACTAGATTTTTATTTTGATTACAATGCCACAAACCGTTTCTAAAAATCTTGATCCATTCCAAAGTTATGAGGCCTTTTTACAACTTTATTTTTAGCCCATTTTAACATTGTGCATTTACAAACTAAGACCGTAATCTCAAAATAGTGCTAGATAAAGATAAGTATACATTACCAGTCATTGTCGACCTATTTTCACTTGGTTATGACGGATGTATTTTTTTCATCCGCCATCTTGGATCCGCCATTTTGAAATGTGATAAATTATTTTAAATATGAAGGGGGTGTACCCATCATTTCAAAATACTTTTTTAAGATGAATTAAATTCCATTATCCGTTTTTCATTTTCATATTTTGATTTTGAAATATTGATATTTTTAACAAAAACATTGCAATATTTCATAAATAAAACTTTATAACAAAAAATGGATTGCGGCATTGAGTTTAACTTAAAAAAGTAGTTCGAAATGATGGGTCACAACAAATAAATAAAAAAAAATAATCATATTTAAAATAATTTATCACATTTCAAAATGGCGGATCCAAGATGGCGGCGGAAAAAAATACATCTGTCATAACCAAGTGAACATAGGTCAACAATGACTGGTAGTGTATACTTATCTTTGAATGGATCAAGATTTTTAAAAACGGGTTGTGGCATTGTAAGCAGGGTAAAAATCTAGTTCGAAATAATGGACACAACCCCGGACCTTTACATTTGAGAAAAATATTTTGCATCCAATATGGCGGCCGGAAATGACCACCTTTTCAAAATGAAGATCTTACTACCCAACAATGTTTGGAAGTGGTTGGGATTGATTTTTGATAAAAATGTAGAAAAAAGTCGGGGGGTGGGGGACAATTAAAACCCACCCTGTATATACATACTGCCAGAATAACAGGACAATGAAACTATACTTTTGCAGATACGATGTTTTGATGATGATTAGGCCTATCTTACGTAAATACAAATGTTGGAAATGCTTGCTCTTCTGTCGAAAGTTCTTCATTTTTTTAACGCGACCATGGTTTCGAACCCAAAGGATCATCTCAAGCTGGATACTCAGTTAAAACAGATCTTCTTCAATACTGGGTGTTTAACGGATTTTTACAAAAACAATAGCGAACATGAACAGACTCGAAAACATAGACTTCATGGCATAACGATACCTCAATTCAGAAGAAGATAACATGGGAATTGGTTTGCTAGGTACACTATTGCTTTAAAAGATGGCTTATCTCTGTCTATAATATTTGACTATTAATACAACTTCAGTATCCAATAGTCAATGCTATAATGCAGGCACTGGGACATAAAGACATAATTTAACTTAAGATTTGATGAGGGCTTAAGATGCCACACGTTTAATCTGCACATGAAAAGATTATTTTGTTAAAAGTTTCTTTTCAATCGTGTTAGAAAGATTTGTATTATGAATCTCATGGAAACATTTCCAAATGATACTTTTTACCCTTAGGCCTTAGTAGAATCGTAACACACATCTTAAGTTTTAAAAATCATCATTATAAATTATTTACCCTAAAATTATAACCGTAGAAACAAAACTCATTAGTCATTTTAATATAAGATCTCTTCTCCGAAATTCGCAACCAGGAAAAGCCATATTTTAACAATACATATTTTAAAATTGCTTCTCTAAAAGACAAAATCAACACAAAAGACACAACACTCATTTTTAAATAGCTTTCTCTCAAGTTTCGACGAGTAAAAGAAGCCAAGACACATATTTAAAGATCACTTCCCCAAAAGTGAAAACCAGGAAATTTGTACATTGATGCTATATGCACGGTCATATAGAGGGTAATTAGAGACCATGAATTAGCTGGTTGTTGAACCAAGAGTTTGGGCAGTTTCGAACTGCTCATAGTAGCAGAAGTGAGATAACCCTATCCCAAACTGGCCAAAACTTTACATAGATACAGAGTAGGAGGTTTGATGAGAAAATTTCGACTTTACACTTCATTTTTTAAAGTTTTATTTTTTTTAAAGATATTGTTGTAAATATTTAGGACACATACTAAAACAATTTGACTCAAGAATGATAGATAAACTCTACACCAAAGGTAGTTATGTATTATCAAACCAACGATGAACAAAACTATGGTTTGGTAATACATAATCGTAATAGTGAAGAGTCAAGAGTATTTATTCCATTCATCTATAATAATACAGAAATAGGAACAGCCAAATAATGTTACTAAATAATTGCTAATACATTAAGTTAAAATTAAATACAACTATGTACAATAGGTTAAAACTTAACATTAAAACCTGACATATCAAATTCATCAAACGAATAAAAAGGGTTTTCAACTTGCCAATTCGTTTATAGTAGTTTTAAAGTGCTTAAATTAGATAAGTTTTGCAATTTGAGGGAGCCTATTAAAAACTCTAACACGGTTGGCTTTAAAAGATTTGCCTGTTTTGGCCAACCTGTGTTGGGGTAAATCCAGCTTAGCCTTGCCTCTAGTGTCACGTGCATGAAAGTGGTCTCTGATGGTGAAATCTGAAATATGTAATTTTGTGTGGATTGGAGGAATATTCCAGTCTTTCCAATTTCAAGAATATTATTCGTGTTTTAAAAGATAATAAATTATGTTATGGTTAGGACTGTAGAAAATATGTGCAGTCCATGTTAGAAACGGTGATTTCAGTGGATTTACAAAATGAAATCATGATTGATTGAGCCATTAAATAATACTGGCAATAAGCAAAAACAAATAAAAATGGTAAACATTGGTTTAGTCTTTTACAGTTTCATATAATTTATTCACCGAATAGAAAGGGTTGTCCAATAATTAAGTCTTGATTTTCTGCAGTCCGGAAGGGAACTAACGCCTGCTAGTAGGTTGTTAAACATATTTAAATGGGATTGATTGGCAGTCTGTACCCAGGAGCATAAAGATTGTTACTACTTTTAGCGACATACTGATTTGTTTGGAAATAAATAAATAAACCATACATGTACCTAAATATTACACCTAAATTTGTAGAAGTCCAGATTAAACTGTTAGAATCTGGAATTCCTTTATAAAACAAGACTAACGATGCTCCAGGGGTCCCACACCTGAAGGTATTCTGTGAGTTTTTTGAACGCCGGAATTAGAATTTTTGGCGTTTAAAGGATAAATAATGTTTTTTTAAAGTGTACGAGTGGAATCACTTGTGGGAAACCTTTACGCCCCCTGATCGTCACTAATCTCTAGAAACACTTGTTCTCTGTTCTCACAAGTGGTTGTTTACTCATAGCTAGTGACAAGAGTCTTTTATCTCTAAGGACAGTTTCTTATCATTGCATAAAGGGGCCGCTCTGACCTCGCAATCAAAGGAACCCTTGTTTCCAAGCCTAAGGGATGACCACTAACTCAAGCTGTGGCTGGGGCCGACTTTGGACCATCTAGTATTCTGGAATAGTTTGATTAGTGAAGAGCAGTTGTATCTGTATTGGAAGTTGGAGCTAAGTGTGGTAGTTACCATAAGGTGAGAGGAATTTGTTAATACGTAGAATAGTGTTAGAGGTTTACGTGTATTTTGGGGGGGTTTTAATTTCAGGCTAGGATGGGTTTTCTGTAAAAAAAAGTTGGAATGGTAATTACGTTTTGGAAAAAAGGGATTGATAGAGCTCAATGTAATGGATTTTCAAACAGTGAAATTTTGGGTTGGACAGTATCTGCTTAAACAAAACTGATTTACGTAAAACCCTCAACCTGTTATCAAGCATTTAATGAGCCAAAATAATCCTTGGTGTAGCAGCATGCTGTGGATATTTTAATTCAACTTTAGAATTCGTGCATTACAGTTTAACGGAACAGTCGCTACTATAAAAGGAGAGATAGGATCCATTCTTAATGGACTTCGTTTATTGTTGACCAATTGCAACGCATTTAGTAAATCCACAGTAATGTGGTCTGATAAAAAAATAAAATGTTCACTTTCATAACCTATAAAATTTTTACACAAGGTTGGCGCAGTATTAAATTTGTACAGAATATTTTACTAAACATAATTCAATTCAGGCCTGTACAAAGCATTTGCTAGATTCTAATATAAATGTTCAAGAAATGCTAGTCTAAAAACATGCATTCATATATTTCTCACATGGTAAATAATGGTAATGAAAAAATGTGTCAATTTGATGAGATAACTACTAACGTTGAAATTAACTAACCAAAAGAGGGAATTTTTATTTGTGTTTTAATGTTTGACTTCGACGATCCTAATAAAGTTTAAATTGTATACTTGTAGTAACTGCTTAGAATATTGCTTAGGTTATTTTAGTTAATGTGGCATTAAAAGAATGAAGATCCTATACATTTTAAAGTAGACTAATCTTGTAGGGAATTCCCACCAATTGGGAAAGAAACTATTACCGTATGTGTTACGATTACACCCAGACCGGGAAAATGTTTGCTCTTTTATTCTAATGACTCAAGAGGGCATCACAATATTCGTTTAATTTGTTATCTAGGATGGTAATATTAATCATGATGTTCAACAAAGAGATGTTTTAATTTTATAGCACATATTATTTACTTATGTATGTATATAAGCTTTGGTTATCATAATAGAGAAAACTAACGAATACACTACGAAAAAAAATAACTCGGATAATGTTACGAAAACAAACTGGAAAATTATAAATAAAGAAGTAGGTAACAAGGAAATTAACTTAGTGAATGATATGACCATTTAGTACAATGGAACAACTATTAAAGAATGGTTTTGTAAACTCTAATAAGTTGCTAGATAATCAACAGCCAGTGCTAACAAATTGTGTAAAATCTAAAACATTATTTCGATGTGAACAGTCTGTTTCATGTGAGTGAAGTAGAGAAATTGGTAAACTCCTTAAGTAACAAACCTTCACGTGGGCACGACGAAATTCCCGTTAAAGTAATAAAACACAAACCAAGAACTAGTTCCAATTTTGACTCATTAAGTTAACTCGTCTTTTATATCCGGCCATTTTCTAAAATTATTAAAAGTTGCTAAAGTTGTGCCTAAGCTCAAAAAGGGGGGCCCTCAGTGCGTAGAAAACTATCGACCAATATCACTTCTGCCAGTTATTTCAAAATTATTTAAAAAGGCAATGAAAATTAGGCTAGTGTCTATTATAGAAATTAACCACCTTCTGTTTAGTGGCCAACATGGTTTTCGCTCAGGCAGATCAACAATTACAGCTGATTCAAGTTTTTTAAAAGTATAATAAATTTAATTGATAGTCACGAAAGCGTTGTAGGAATATAAATGGACTTTACGAAGGCTTTTGATAGGGTATGTCACTAAACCCTAATACTCAAACTAAAAGATATGGTAAGAGGTCACATTTTGTCGTGGTTTAAATCATATTTATCGGCTAGAAAGCAATATGGTGAAATCATGTCTAATAAAAACAATTGGCTGGTAAAAAACAGTTCAGAAATAAAACCTAATCATTTTGGCGTCCCTCAGGGTTCCCTCAGGGCCCTGTATTATTTCTTTGTTACATAGATAAGATTCCAAATGCACTGTCGTGTGTACCTTGTGGAAATATGCGCTGATGCCATTAACTTATTAATTACAGGCAAAACAGTAGAACGCATCGAAATAGTTACCTTTATAAACTTGAAAATATAAAAAATTACTTAGGTACTATCTAATATCTCGAAATAAACAAAAATTAAATTAAATTTATGTCATTTTCAACTAAGTAATGTAGAAAAAATAGAACCGTGGATTATTTTGGATTCTGATAAAATAAACCAAGTTGAAAAATTAGATTTTTTAGGTAAAAAAACTAATAAACACCCATCCTGGCAGGACCACGTCGATCATGTTTGCACAAAGATAAATGCAGGGATGTTTGCATTTAAAAATATGTCTTTTACATGTAATATCAGTAATTTATCTATATATAATTCTCTTGACCATAGCCACATTTCATACGGTATATCTTTATAATATGGAGCTTCAACAAAGAAAAATCTTACTCGAATCCTAAAATTACAACAAAGGGCATTAAGAACAATGATGGGACTAAAAAAAGATGAAAGTGTTTAAAATCTTTTAAATTTTTTTTAAATAATAACTCTTTTTGCCAATACATTTTTGAAACTGCTCTCATTTGCTAGAGAAAGTATACTAGATAACGCACAATTATGCTTCAATACAAGAGGAAAAGCCCTAAGAGAAAATAGTCGCAACCATCTTTTATTTTCAAATTAAAAAGCCCACCTGTGCCGGAAGAAGATTTTTATGTTTTCTTCCAAATAATTTAAAATCCATTGGCAGCATCAAATTAAGAAAGAAATTAAAACATTTATTAAACAGAAATCGCTCCTTATTTTGGACACTTTTCAATGTACAATGAATAATTATTGAATAAAGATATTGAAATTAAATTAAATTAAACAGGAGTTCAAGTCCTCCTTTATAGTATTTTTAAACTAATCCAGTAATATGAAACGTTTCATTGATTTTCAAATATTTTATTATACGTGGTCTATGACGTTAATATGTTGTAATCAGTATAACCAATCACTGTCATTATATTATGTAACTATAGTGACTGACGACAATTATCTGGGAATAATTGTCTTGACCAATAACATAAACTTTCCTTACAAACAAACTCCAAATAAAATAATTTAAAGGGTGTACGAAATGGCGGGGGACATAATTTATGTAGTGATTCCTTGGGTCAAAATAATAAAACAGTTTATATTTTATGTCCTATCCCGCTTCATTTTGCGTCTGTCTGTCTTTACGTCTATTGTACAAAAAAAATGACTCCTTAACTGCTACAACAATGAGATCACGCTTAAATGTTCACCTTAATGGCCAACATCTTTGTGTGAATAGAGAGTTTAAACTCTTAAACCATTTCAAAGTTGCGGTTTTTAAAAATAGTTTAGCCTATGCTAAATTTCCAAAAACCATTAATTCGTGCCAAAATCTAAATGGTGTTAAAAGATCTCTCAGGAATCCGCCCCACGGGGTCTCAAAGTTTCAATGTAATCCTTATCGAAGCAGTATTTGACACATAAACAAAGGAATAAGATCAGCTGTTGGCTTTTGAATGCAGTAGATCAAGAAATACCTGATAGCATTATTCCACAGATATTAGAACAGAAACTGTATGGATCATAACTATAATCAAATGACGACACTATATAAATGAAATATAAATCTTATACTAATAGCCTTAACATCTTGTTTATTGATGTTTCCATTTTGAATAACAAAACAAACATGTTTGCTTTCGGTCCATCCAACTACACACACAGTTGAACAGTTAACAGTTGAAGTTGTGAATGTTCTAGGCTTACTTGGAAACGCTTATTTTTTATATTGTTAGTAGCCCGTATATTAGGAATGAATTGGTTTGTGAATTAGTAAATGAATCTTGTGGGGCTTAAAGAACAGTACCACTTGTTTTAGTGCGAACAAAGCTGTCGTGCTTACATGGTAATACATACATCTTTTTAAATAATAGTGTCTTAGTTGATATTGTGTGTTTATGCTATAGGCTTACTTGAGAAAAACTAAATTTTTAATATTAGCTTTCATAAAAAAATGATGAATTAGTTTGAATAAAAACAATACAATTTAACCGAGTTTACATATCATCCATACACAGTTTTCCTTGAATAACTATGGATTTTATGGTGCTTTTGAAATACCGCTACGTAGCAAATACTTACATCTTGTCAAAATCAACAAGGGCCCCTAGGAAGCACAATTTTTGCCAAAACTTTGATCGCTTTCCGATTGATTATAAAAATAATCCAAGTGTAACACACGGGTTATGGTTTAAACGCTGAAATCAATGCGAATGTGAATTTTAATATAACTATTGTAACAGTTTTTATTTTAAAATGTTCACATTCATTAAAATAAAAATAAAGTAAAATTTGTTAGTTTTACTGAGTATATCTAGGTGGCTAGTTAGTTATGTTTTAGTAGTTTTGAAGGTCTCAGATTTAAGAGAATGCCTTGTACTTCGTGTTTTCACTTATATAATCACCATCACATGAAGTCCTGTTATGCAGTTGTCAGTAGCCAAAGTAGAATAATTCGAAACTAGGGACGATTTCTAGGTTGTCACTAGCTGGAACTGTACTGCCCTATTTGAGAAAAAGTTGATGACCAACCCAGGAGGGTTTAAACTTAAAATGTAAATGCTGGTCTTCGAAAATTCCTAAAATTACATCTCTGTGTTTATTACTCCCCTTCTCTACGAAATAATGTGTAGCCAATCTAATTACCACAATATCTATCTCTACACAAAAATGTTGTCTTTACACTTAAAATTGTAGTTAAAAATAATTATGAAGCTCGATGGAGAAGGTCAATAACAACATGTATGGAACCCTGATGCCTCTGCGAACGCCACTTAGTATAAATTGTTTGTACATCGTGGAATGTGACATGAAATATTTCAAATAGCTGCAGTTTTGTAACTAGGAGTTTTTGTTCACTATTTGCACTAAGATAGCGGCTAACAAAATGGATATATTTTTGCAACATCTCAACACTATAGCTCAACCCATTAAGGAATTATAAATGTTTATGAAAACAAAACATACATACAGACAGACGGGAAACAAAACGAAATAGGATAAACATTCCTTTGCTCATTTTGATCCAAGAAAATATCAATCAATTATGTCCCCACATTTGTTGAACACCCTGTATGATCGAATATTTGGCACATTCATGAGACTTTTGTATGTATTTTCAGTACTGTAAGCCATTGCTTCCAATTATAGCTATTGCTAAAAGCAATTTTAAATACTAAACTAACGATATTGGGTTTTATCAACCTACACTTTCAACGTGTATGTGAGTGTAGTATTTAATCGTATCCTTTTAAGCTCAGATCCTAATTAAATGTATACAGGGTGAGTGCAAATAATTCAGGATGATAATAAGTATTAAATAAGCGTACGAGAGACAAACATGTTTATGTTAATGTAAAAACATTTCCTCAAAATAATATTCCTTTATGTACCACATGTTCGTGTATGTACCACATGTTCGTTTTAAATTATAAAAGAATAAAAGTTAACGTTGTCCCGTAGTAATATATAAATATTTCCGAGACTGTAGGAATTAGGATTTGTTAAGTAAGAGGTTAAATTAAAAATTAGATTTCACATTAAAAATATTTATCCCCAACTTCTAAAAAAGTCTTTGGTTGCATTTCAACACAAACACACCAACTTTAGCATGTTTACTGATTATCTTAGTTATTTTATTATTCCAGAGCAGTTACAAATATTCATTATGAAGGAGAGTTTTTGCTAAAGGAACGACAGGTGAAAAAATACACTAAACGTTTCAGAAATTTGCATCAGTTTACGGTTAAGAGAATCTGAACAAACCCACGATTTTAAATCTTTAATATTTGACTTTTGTACTGTTCAGTGTTCATGGTTATATTTTAACTGATCCAATAATTTCAAATTAACAATTTCAACGGTTCCAAGTTATATTGGGGTGAGGGCGTCCTCCTTATACCTTGACGACAAATAAAAACAATTGTTTTATAAAACTATTTAATTTTTACTACTATTTGATTAATACTTGGGGACCAGATAAATTGAGTAATATTGTATATTGCCTTTGTGGTGTTTTTCATTATCATTTTCGTATGCCGTTATCCTGCATATTTGTCAAATTCATTAGACCTCCAAATTAAAAAAATACAAATATCCATTTTGATTGACCATTTTCGTAAGAGACGACGATTAAATTCCACTCAATGTCGTTTAGTTTATTACTTTTTTGTTTTCAATGCTACTAGTTTTTCAAGTACAACACATGTTTTTAAGGGAGAGCAGCACAAACAACTCAACTTTTTAAGGATACGGTGGATTTTATTACTTTTCTTGTGTCAATTGGATCTCACCGACATGTTTTGTTAACTTGGTAAGGCTAAGCTGTTTTAATATCTTAAATAAATATATTTAAACTCAGTTATCAATGTATTTAGGAGAAACAAAAAACATAAGAACAATATGTACCTAACTGATTATTGTAGTCGTTTGTACGGTTAATTTATTATTATTCTATTACATTACTATCAAATTCATTACGAAAACCTACTATTACAATATTCACTTTGACGATCCATTATCGATGGGCAGAACGGTTTCTCACTCTTTAATTATTTTGTTCACTCTACGATTTATAAATTATTTTCGGTCTGCAATGCAATTATGAGAAATAGGAAAAATCCCACGTTCAATTGTTTGTTGTTGTTGACCAAGTCATCATTTTATTGAATTTCTATCAAATTCATCACGAAAAATCTGCAATATATTTACTGAGACGGCGCATTTTCTTTAGCCAAAAAGTTCCGTGATGACACGTATAAATTTAACATATAAGTTTCAACGATGGACGGTTTTTTTGCGACAAAACCGCTACACGCTAGACGTTCAGATTGCCAATGTCCACCGGCGACTGATACAAGCCCGAGTGGCCGTTGGATTATTGTTCACAGCCAGTGCCCGGGCAATAGAGACCGGGTCATAATTTATGATAATGTCTGGGACGGGGACGGGGGGTCGGTGTGGCGGTGTAGCGGCCCTATCCGTCGTTCCCCGATCCACCGTCCCGCGACTACGACTAGTACAGTACTGTAGTGTAGTGCTCTCGATGTAGCTGCTTCCACAACGCTTCTACACGATTATACATCGCTACAATGTCATCTTCTTATCTGTGAGTGTCCCATCAACCTTATCACCGCTCTTATCTAATCTTAGTGTCCAGTTTGTTCCATCCGGAGTTGACATAACCTCAAAATGAGCACTCCCTTGTTCCAGCGACTGTGTATCGAGCGCTTTTGTTTAAACTCCTTGGTAAATTTAGCTCTCAGAACCAGGGATTTTTGAAATAACTAAAATTTATATTGATTTTTATCTGTCTGTTGCAAATAACTTGGACACAACAAACATATCCCACTGTTTGTAGGCTGCATTTAATATTTTGCAAACTAATAATTAAATTTTCAATTTATGCTCTTATATTCGAAACTAAGTTAGTAGGCCTACATAGGTTAATTGTGAAGAGATCCAATTAAAAAATTTTAATGCATTCTTACTTCGTATTCTTAAGCAGTTTCATAATGAATTAAACATAATATGTAAACAGTATCGCTAACAATGAATTTCCATAATGGTCAACGGTTTGAAAATGGAATAAAACATGCGTATCGACCATTTCATTGGTTTCTAGTTTTCAATTACCAAACCAATTTGCAAGATTGAATAAAATGAGTTAAAAGCAACCTTGAATGCCATATGTTAAGTAAATGCGTGGTTATTTTATTGCAATACGTATGTAGTGACTTACAAAAACAAAACATTTTTATTTTGTATTGAAGTGCATAAAAATGTTTAATTTCTGATTTAAGTTAGTATGAATAATTATTCGAAGATAACATTTTTTTTTCGAGAAAGCTGCATTATTAGCATATATTCATATATAATTAACCATCCCGTTTATAGACCGTACAAATTCTACGTTTACATGAAACGATTAATAAATTGCAAATCAATACAATGGCTAATTTACGATTTTATTGGAACATCTAGGACAAAATCCAATTATTATAAAATAGAAACAGTGTTCAAAAGCGAGGTTTGGCCGGTCGTCGCCCTTTTCTCGCTTGGCAGACGGACGGTCGTTCATTCAAGGTCGAAGGACGACCTAAGAACATCGATTTCGCAGTGTTCGCTGTTGGCTGTTGGCAACGCACCAGAACAGTGTTGAACACATCAACAGCCGTAACCATGGTAACCAAGTAGCGCCGCGATCGAGACTGCAAATCTGTTTTAGGACCGATTTTGTTTAAAAACCGGACCGGGAAATGTTTTATTATTGTGATTCCGTTTAAAGGCCGATTTTGTTTGTAAAATATGAACGGAGAAATTTGTATCACCAACAAAATGCTTCAGGACCGGTTTCGTAAAACAAAATCAGACCAGGAAAATATTTTATTGCTGGTGGTGGCTTTTAGCACAGCGTAGTCAGTATATAGATTGGGGGTATATTTGTCACTATTCAGCTTAAGCTAATTATTTTAATAGTTCCACATTTAAAGTGTTATTATAATCGTTATTTGTACTTTTAAACATTGTTTTTTAATCTTGGAAGTGAAAGAGCCTTGCTGAAAACTCAGTGAAAAGACAGTGCTGAAGGACTCTTTCTTACACAGACTTAAATGTGTGATGAATATCTCCAATGTTTTATTATGTTATGAACATACTTCCAACCGACATTTTCAAATACATTTT
>NW_026542600.1:57560507-57615612 GCF_028750875.1 Macrosteles quadrilineatus
GCACAGACCACTGAGGTCCATGTAGACTCATTTCCATTATCTATTACATTAGTTATTATTGAAGCCGGAGCAAACATTCAACTAGTATTTAAGTTTTTACTATTATAACTTTATAAATTTAATTTTACTAGAATTAATTTACGTAATCAATTTACTCTATAATGCTTCAAGACTATATATATTTGTATTTTAATTTTTTGAAAAATTGTAAATTTTTAATATATTGTGGAAATAAAAGTGATTTGATTTGATTTGATTTTTCTTATGAAGAAAAAGTCCTAAGTTGTGGTTTACTTGTTTATAGATATATTTTCAGTAAATTTGGCAAATTAATTTATTTTATTCTCAAAACACCTTTCCCCTCACAAGAACAACAAACCTAAGTACTGATAAAATCAAATGGTATCCAAACAGAGAATAAATATGACTTGTTTATGGAAATATTTTAGAAAAAACCTAATCAGACAAATAGAAATTCGTTTAATCGGCAGTTTTGGTGCGGTGGGAGTATTTGATATTAAAAACAATATATCTAAATGTATTTCGATAATGAATCCAAAAATAGTGGACTCATAACATAAATCGCAGGAACTTAAGTAAATCAACACTAGTTTCAGGTAAATTGTTTAGTGATCAATAACTTACATTCAGTTATAAAGCGAAAACTGACTAACGTAGTTTTCATACAAGCAAATGTAGCTTACTTCACGCAGTTTGTGATGTTCACGTTTTGAGTATTGACAGCTCTTCTTCAGCCACAATCACAATTTCCAAATGCTGTTGAAGATGAGCTGTCATTGCTAGAAACGAGTAAAGCATATCTTCTTAGTGCATTCTCTTTTTCATATCAATCGACGAATTCATTCATAAAATATGTGGTAAGGCTACAGCATTCTTAATTTTCCTTTGTGGTTAAGTATAATTAATTTTACAAACTGAAGTTATTGTTCCCGATAAAAATGAACAATTGAAGTATTTGGTTTTCTCATAATATCTTTTGATAGTTAAGGTCTTGATTTTGGGACATTCCATTTTTTAGAAAAGTAAAATTTACCATGACATAGAATCAATATTTTTAGGATTTTTCAAAGGGTGATAAAAATATTTTTTTTAATATGTATGTAACCTTTACAGCCGTTTAGTATTTTTGAGGACTTTGAATTCGGAAATTATATTGCCGAGGTACCAAGATAGCACACTTGAAACGAAATAATTAGTTTAACATAGGTCCTTTGCGTGGTAAACATTAAAAGAAAATAGCATTTACTTGATCAGAGGTTCTACGTGATCACGAATTTCCTTTATACCTTCTGCAGTGACGTTGCAGGTTCGAACCCAAGCATTGTCCATCCCTGTATTATTCCAACCTTTATAGAAGCTTGAGTTGCTTAGCGTTCCTTGCAGAGACCCCCATACCAGCTTGTATGTCTTTGAATTGGTAGATGGTTTGTATTCTTGGATGTAATAAAAAATATTAAAACTACGAAAAACACATAAAATCACAACCACGCATCAACTAACATTTTAACTTTGTGAAATCACAATCGTGTGGGCTGTTAAACTTAATTCAATTTATAATTTTTATTGTTAAAAGCTCACACATAAAATGGTAAATTGACAGTTTAGTACTACAACCATGAAAGTATATAAATGTAATTTAAAATGTTTTCGTCATAATCTTTGACCTAAATTGTATTGAGTTAAAATACTTTGAAACGGTTAAATACCTTGTTACTAATACAAAGTCCCGTTTACTTATACCTACACCAATGTGTTTTTTTTTTATTTATAAATGTTTAAAAACCTGTTAATAGTATAGTTTTTAAAGAGAGTACTCCTATAAATAGAAATGTCTCTTCACCTGAGGAGTATATCCTCCATGTGTAAAGTTTCTAAATAGATGTGACTACAGCTAGAAATGGATTCCGAGCCACTGGAACTTTCACGTAGCTTACTAATGGTAATCCGTGTAAAACTGTCATCCAGAACAAAAGTCATGATCTCTAGCCACTTTAGCATGCCGTGAATCTAGCAAATTGTGGTATGTAAATTTTATAATGAGATTCGATATTTTCATTTACATATTTCGCCCACAGGTAACACAGTAGGTAAAGGTATCACTCAAACTGTTCCTAAACATTAATTACTCCTTTGTAACTGCAGCACTGCGCTAGTAATGGATTAGTTCAACAGTGTCTTGTGAGTTGTATGTATAGCAGTCTCTATTCATCCTGCCTTGCAAATATCATACAATTATATCAAAGCAGAATGTGTACACATCTAATGCGTTACGCCACAACAAACATAATATTGTGTATTTGACCCATTTTATGAATAAAATAATGATTTAAAATTGTTTTGTAAAGATTGATTAGTATCAAATTTGGAAAATAAACAATTCTATAAGAATAATTTAGGCAACATGTGAAGACACCATAGCATGTAATGTTTTAATGCCCTAATTTGCTGAGATGACACCTTTTTAATGTATTTTTCGTCCAAGGACGATAGGCTCCTGCCGGAACCGATTTACACATTACTGTACTTCAGTCTAGGCGTGGGTTCAGTATTTACACATAATTAAAGCCATTGGGGATTTGCGGGATTTGAACCGGAGACCTTGGGGATAGAAGGTCCGTGCTCTACCGCAAGTGTAAACCCCTTGGAACCATAATAAGGAACCTGTGTTACGCGAAGCTTATAGACAAGATCCGACAGTTTATCGGGTACTTTAAGTTTGATGGGCTTTTTCTGCACGAAAAAAGAAAAAAGTGATGGTGGTTGGTCCTCACTGAGTCAATCAAATAATTAGAATATAATATTATGAAAAACAATGTCTTCTCAGGTCCGTTTTACAGTTGTTACTATTACATGGCAAAAACAGTGCCTGCAAACATCGAATACTGTCTGCCTGACTTTGGTGGATGTAAAAAGTCATATCTGTAAAATGAAGGCGCATTGATTGATTTAAAAGAAAAATGAGGTCTTTTTAAATAGCTTATACTTATTGTTATAGTTTGAGTCAGAATAAGTGTAAGAAGGGATGTGCAACGATCGCATAAGACCAAGGGCTATGAAACCCTTAGGAAAAATTAGCAGGATTTGATTTTTTTTTCAATTTAGCCATTTTACTTAAAAGTTAAATATATTAAAAAAATGTCTTTAAAAAATATAGAAGTAGTCTTAGTGGATTTTCAAGGAATGTAACAAATTTGATTTTAATATTTCAATTCACCCAATGCCTTGATGTGTTGATGTGTTGATGCGTAATCTTTCACACCAGAGCGGTGCGGCACCGTCCCGCACCGTCGATGCGGGACGACCCGCAAGGCCCTTTCACACTAGCTGCCCGGATCCGGGCGTTTCCAGGCTGAAACTTTGTGATTTTTTTTATGTATTTCATTTAAATAAATAAAAGAAATGTGGCTATGCTACTGATTGTATACGAAAAAAATACAGTACCCCCTTGCTAAATAACTTAATTGGATCGATGCCGTATGTGTAATAATTTCATTTCATTATATTTTTAAAATTTATGGTAACAGCTGTGGGGTAAGGGATCTTAAACTTCTGCAGAATGTCCACTCCATAACTGATTTCAAATACACCTCTCGCCATGCTTCAGATACTACAGCTTAACTAACTATGGTATGCTTTCACAGTTTTAGCAAATTTTTCCCCATAGAGAAGAATCGTATTTCATAGGTTTCATTTTTAATAAAATTAAAAAAAAAATGTAAACATGCAAATGAAAGAAAGCGGGACGGTCCCGCACCGCGCTGGTGTGAAAGAAGGCTTAAATGTGGGATATTCAACTCCTCATTGAAGAACAAATTTATTGAATGCCTGTTTTAAACCTAATCTTTAGGGCATATATTGTAAGCTTGAACTGTGATCGTCCCCTGTGGACTGCTTTTAGATAATTGTTTACACTACAGATATTATTTAAAAGGATATTATTTGATACACAAATACATTTTATAGGATTTTGTGATGAAAACCAATGATTTTATGGTTGAGTAATAATAAATATTTAAATGATTCGAAGTATTAAAATAGTGTTCAACCATTAGAAATAAATGTACTTTTGTTTAAATGATTTATACATTATTATGTTGTATAAGTTTTAGGTATAATTTGTGTTTTTTTTGCATTGGAATGTTGAGGACTTCTAGAGAGACCAACTTTCATATATTCAATTTTCAGATGTTTTGGGGACAACCGTATTGAAAAAAAAAAACTGATACGTTTGGTAAACTTTACTGAAAGAGCTAATTAAATAGTACAATCGGATGATGATAAAGCTTGCTTTTTATTGTTATCATATAAAAGTGAAGAAGCAGACATACTATATTATTAGAATAGACTGTTGACCCTCTACTGTCGGGGAAATAAATATGTGCACTCGAGTTTGAGCCTAAATATCTCTGAGATGAATTATCCGATTTTGTTGAAACAAACATTAAATGTAAGCTTGTTTAAATACATTTTACGTGGTAACAATTTAAAAATTTTCCGTTTACCAGAAAAATTTATATAGTTGAAAGATCCTAAAAAGTACCGGTTTTCAAGGAACTCTGCACTAACACTGAAGTTTAAAAATTAATTGTAAACAAACCACTAAGCCAATCTTTCTGAAATTTTTATGGCTTATTGGTAGGTTTATTGTTAACATTTCCATGCATTTTAAAATTTTTACTCACAAAAGTTTTTATGCTGCTGTTAATTTTTAAAACCTATGCTAACATCGTTAATAAGACGCTAAAAATTTCGTTCAAAATAGCATCGTGTTTGTCGTGACACAAGAAATAACACCAATATGATAGATTTATAATGCGAACAAAGGTGTTTTTTAAACAGATTTATATTTGTAAACAAAAATTTCTCCCGCGACTGGCAGCGGGCCGCCTGGTGTGCGTACGATATTTCCCAGCCGGGCGGGAGCGCGGCGAATCTGCGACGTTGCCGATGTGTATCTGGCCAGTGGCCACCACACTGACATTGCATCGGTATTAACTCACGGCAAACAACTGTGTATATCAATATTTAGTTTGAAATTTACATAAATTTACTAACAAAATATTCTAATTAACTAGTCATGAAACAAATACATTATAATAAGTTAACTATGGTGGTATGAAAAATTAATTTTGTATTACAAGCAACAAGCCAACTGTTTTGTGTTGATTGAGCTAGTTAAAAAATTATAACAGCTAAATGCCAAGTAAATATTTTCCACCAGTATTTATTTTATGGTTTCTTTAATTTGCCACTTTTAAATATACAACTGAGAGTAGAAATCGGAGCGGTCATCACCCTTTCCGGGAAGTGTTGCGTTAAGCTGGAATATCCGATGAGTAATGGAATGTAAACATTAGCTCCCACCTTTCTTGAACTATGGTCGCTATGAGAGATGACTAACCAAGCTAACCAGTTCGTCTTAGATTTTTACACCGGTCGGCAACATCTATTCGAAAATGGCTCCTCGCCGGAATTTTTTCGATGGTGAAATACAGATGATAGTTAGTGCGATTTGTTTCTTTCATGCGGAAAAAGAAAAGTGCGGTGACAAACGTTATCCCGTGTATGATCATGTGGCCAATTGTTTTAACATCGGAACAAGGATAAATATGGACCAATTTAACGTGGGAGCGATACGAAGGTACTTATATGATTTTTACGTGCAAAAAATGTTTCCAACGATCGAAAAATTAAGGCAGAAGCTAAATATTGATTTTCAAAGTTGCCGTGTGTGAATAGGCTACCGATGCAATGTCAGTGTGGTGGCCACTGGCCAGGTACACATCGGCAACGTCGCTGATTCGCCGCGCTCCCGCCCGGCTGGGAAATATCGTACACACACCAGGCGGTCCGCTGCCAGTCGCGGGAGAAATTTTTGTTTACAAATATAAATCTGTTTAAAAAACACCTTTGTTCGCATTATAAATCTATCATATTGGTGTTATTTCTTGTGTCACGACAAACACGATGGTATTTTGAACGAAATTTTTAGCGTCTTATTAACGATGTTAGCATAGGTTTTAAAAATTAACAGCAGCATAAAAACTATTGTGAGTAAAAATTTTAAAATGCATGGGAATGTTAACAATAAACCTACCAATAAGCCATAAAAATTTCAGAAAGATTGGCTCAGTGGTTTGTTTACAATTAATTTTTAAACTTCGGTGTTAGTGCAGAGTCCCTTAAAAACCGGTACTTTTTAGGATCTTTCAACTATATAAATTTTTCTGGTAAACGGAAAATTTTTAAATTGTTACCACGTAAAATGTATTTAAACAAGCTTACATTTAATTTTTGTTTCAACAAAATCGGATAATTCATCTCAGAGATATTTAGGCTCAAACTCGAGTGCACATATTTATTTCCCCGACAGTAGTGTCTGCTTGGTTGTACCGTAGGTGGCAGTCTAGGAGGATTTACGCCTCTTTCACACGACGCGGCGCGCGCCGTGCGGCGCCCGCCGGATCCGGCGTAGGGCTATGGGAGTATATGAGTCCTTTCACACTATGTCCGGCGCGCGCCGCGCGGAGAATTCGCCGCACGGCGCGCGAGTTACCGCCGGATGCACCTTGAGCCGGACGACAGCGCCGCGCGGCGTCCACGCCGGACAACTCGGTGAAGGTGCATTGGTTCTTATGGGAGCTTTCACACGGTGCGGCGCGCGCCGCACGGCCCAACCCCTACGCTGCCTCATTTTAGGCAAACTACCTGACCAAGAGGGTGCAACAGTTAATTAAGAAATTATATATCGTTGTATCGGAAAATAATATATTTAAAGTTATTACAAAACATACATTTTTATGTTAATCCCATGCAAATCGACCAACTTAAAGTATTAAAACAAAAATTTTCCTTTAATCAATAGAGGAGAATATTTAGTATTAAATTAATTATTTAAAAAATTAAATTAGTAATTTATACGTAATGAAACATTTTTTTTTACTTCTAGAATACAATATTTTCAGATATGACGAATACTTATATATAATACGTGAAGGTGATTTCTACGAAATACTACTCCTCCGTTAATAATGAACGGATTTTTACAAACGATGTGTCAAAATTAAGTATTTGTTGTGTACACGCCCCCTTTCACCAATTCCTGTAGTTAAAGTCCTCGGGCTTTGCCCCTCAGGCCATCAAAATCCCAATGTATATATTTCCCAACAGACTAAAAATTGTGAAAGTTAACTCCCATACCGATTTGCATAGTTTAAGTTACATGATATGACTATTTATTTTTCCAAGATCTTTCACTGGGGAGATTCTTGGTCATGTCATTTACTTATATTATGCCTTTTACTAATTGTTCACAGTTGTACTGAACAGATTGTAAAATAAAATAAAGTTAAAAAAATCTTATGAAGACAAGATTTTGTTTAGTTAAACGGACGAATAATTTGTATTAATTACAGCTGTTCATAGTACACACATGATACACACAAGAGTTTTCGTTTTCAGTTTCGATAGATGGAGTGGAGTGAGCGTTCGTTTTCAGAGTGAGTTCGTTTCCAGTTTCGATAACTGGAGTGGAGTGATTGGTTACATTATCTTTGAGTTGACTCTCACACGTCAACGGAAATAGTGACAGTTATTCGTAAAAAAAAACTCCTTTAATATTTTGCAATTGCTCAAATTCGAGCAACAGGTGCACTAGTTTATTATATTTAAAATTATCCTATTCATTTAATTTGAACTTTTAAGTGGAGTATTCATTTAAAAGCCACAACTGAACAGAAAATAATAAATATTTAGGAGTGCCGTACGGCGCGCGCCGCACGAAACCGTACTAGTGTGAAGACACACGCTTGTCCGGCGCAGCGCCGCGCGGCGGACGCCGTACGGCGCGCGCCGCTTCGTGTGAAAGAGGCGTAGGTGGCAGTGGGGGTGAGCAAGAGAGTTTGGAGGAATCAAACTTTATGTGCCTATATGTGTAACTGCCACTAAGCTGTAACTTTTAACAACACGCGATAAAGAACACAAAATAATATATATAATTATCAATATTTATATAATGGTTAGAGCTGTTAACAGACATACTTAGGTTTATGTGAGGTATCCATACATGTTGTAATTAAATTGAGGTTATAAGTTTATAAAATCACTATATTCGTTTGTGATGAAGTTTGGTTTCGCCTATTTACACAATACAGTACATTTGATGTATTTTTTTAGTACATGTATTTTATTTGCATCGACATTCCATATTTGCAGCTAGACATACTAGTGAGTGTAACGACAATAAATTTGAATTGTGATAAATTATTTGTACAACTTCTCAACTTAAGCAACATAAAGAATTTTTAAGTGGGGTTTGGATACGTTATTATTGCCCATAATTTCTTGAACAAGACGAAAAGCAAGTCTTTTGTCACTTGCCAAACTCATCAGTAATAAAGAACAATAAATATAACTTAAACGTTCAGCTGTGTGATTCGTATAATATTCTACCGGAAAATCGACAGTTTTGTCGTATTTACATATTCATCTAGGTGTCAAAACTCTAAGGGTAAAATATTTAGGGAATTTGAAGAAAAAAATTCTAACTGAAAACTCAAGAGCTGCACTGGGAAGTGACTCGGCCCGGGAGCTATGGCGGTGTGAATGGATCTGGCGAAACTGTATTGATCGGCGCAAACCCTACGTCCCCTCTGCGTTTAATTATTCACCGAACCAACCATGGCCACCTAAAACATCTCTCTCTCTCTCCCCCCTCTCTCCCTCTCTCTCCCCTCCCCCTTCACCACCCGATGGACAGTTTGAATGTGCCTATCGTCATAGTTGTCCGATTGTGTTCATAGAGTTGTCTCTTTATGAACCAAAACAATAGCGCTAATGTGTTGTTCAGAATTGCTATTCATTAAGTATATCGTCGAAAAGTACAGGATTTCATTGTTCTGAGCTACAACAATAATGGAAATTGATAACGTATGCTAAACTAAGAGCATATTTTACAATATTTCATAATATTGGCATATTTAAAGAACATTTTCTGTGTACAGGACATTAAGTTTACAAATTAAAAACAAGTAGGTAACTTTAAAGTATAAGGAAAATCTTGTGAGATAAATCTAAGAAGAGTGGTTTTATAAATCGTAAGCATAAAAATACTAAATCCTGATTTTTCTGCGGAGACTCCAACCTCCAATTTTTAGAATTTTGAGATACCAATTTGCTAAGCTCCTGTAAAACCTAACGCCCTTAGAGTGGCATAAAGTAAATCCATAAAAAAAACACAAGAGACTTAAAGGCCTCTTTTAACTTTTCATATACTCGTCCTTATGGCCCTCCTAATGGTCTGTGCGTGGAAGTTATCCGGCAAAGCTTCAGTACAAGGTGGACTGTATATGGAATACTGTAGTATGGAATACTGATTTTTAATTGTCGGTACAGGGGCTCGAATGCAAAGCATGCTGTCTTGGTGTTACAGTCCGTTCTACAGACTGAGCCACCAACTCACCTACACTCACCACAACACAACCTATAGCAGACAGCTCGTATACAGACTGCATGAAATTGAGTTTGAGCACAGAAAACATACTGAGTTGCACAGTGCAATTCAAGGTTACCATGTCCACCCGATCTTTACATATTAGATCAAAAAAATTACACTAGTACCAGTTTTTGCAATTATGCTAGTTACTCCAACAAGTGTAAAATAGTTTTCATTAACATTATGTTAACTATTACGCTGTAATATTTTCAGAAATCACCGGGATAAATCAAAGGTTTAGGTAGCGCCAGTAAAAAAGATCATCGTTTAGTTGGATGTTGGTCCATTGTTACTGTTCTGTACATAAAACTTGGTGTGTCTTTTTTTAAGACTAAAAGGTAAATGAAACGCAAAACAAAAGAAAATTTACATTTAAAACATCTCTCTTTATAAAAAACTACGTGAAACATAGTACAGTATATATACAGTATAGTACAAAAATATGGACAAGTTTGTTATAATCAAATCTATGTGACCCTAATAAGTGAAATATAATATATAACTAAATATCTTACCACAAATATATGACTAATATTATTTTTATTTTTATAGTATGCTAATAAAATCATATGGTAGTATTGTATCTAATGATGTAATTTGTATATATTTGTTAGATCCTACTTCTAATAAGCTGCCAAATATTCTGGTAAGACGGAAAGCGAATACTAAACATTCTTCGCCCCTGGTGAAACATTTTTTCCCTCTAGTTTCCCTCTGATTAGAATGTAGACTAATAATACTTGAAAAGTGTTTTCACCCAGCCGAAGGTTTTTTATATTTTTTATTTTGGTATGTTTCAAATCACTCCTTCTTATTCAAAGCTCTAGGCCTACGTTTTTATAGTTTTTTGTTTTAGGACGCTAGGCACAACTTAAGGGTTGCGGTATTATCACTCAGATAAAATCCATTGGTAATTTGGTGGAATTTGAACCAGGGACCTCAGGATCCGAAATCCCGCACTCTATCACTAGACCAGCTCACCCCATCAAAGTTATACAGTACATATGTTTAATTGTTAAACAATAATTATCGATTTCACAGAATCATTTAATTTTAATTTTGATTTCATATTTGTTAATTTGTTGTACAAATTTTTCCGTTTTGTGCTTAGTAAAGTTTTTATTGAACGAAAATGTACATTATTTCATGTCTCATTAACTCGTTTCTATTATAATCGTGCGAAAATAAGTATTAAAGTAATTAGGCATTTGCATAAAGAAAAAACATTATTATCATCAATGTTCAGGACAATTCGACTGAGGCGTTCGTTGATTGGAGTAGTATTGTGGAGCAGTTGAATTTTAAGGGTTGGTGGGGGTGCTGTACATTGGTGGAGGGGAGGGGGGTAACATGGTTCCATGATTAGATACATGGCCGTCAACAAAGTACATGCACCGGTCATGTGAATAAAAACGAGCATGGTCATGCCAATCGAGATGTATCTACATACTTCACTTAACCCTAATTCAAAACTTTACAAATAAAACATAATGAACATATATTATCATTCTCCATATAAATAATAATTGCGTCAATTAATTTTATGTATTCATGGCGCACCAAAATTCAAACTGTAGGGCATATAATTTATAAGTATACAACGACAATATACGTTAAATATTATCAAGTAAAATATATTCGATGTATAATATTATTACATATATTTATGTGTAAACTAAAAATTATTTGATTTTATAGTCAAACTATACAAATTCGATAAATTGTTTCTTAATTCATTGAATAATAAAATATATTTTGACATATTTTCTGAGCCAATTAGTTAAACATTGAATCTACTCGGATAGTGGGAAAATAACAATTTTAAGTTTATTAAACAATATTAAAAAATGTTAAGTGAATAATTAGGAAAACTAGAATTTTAAACTACTGTATGCTATTTCTTATCGTACTAACATTACTGTTTTTATAAAATTATATAAATAAAGATATCTTTTAATTTAAATTCCATGAGCTAAAAGTCCATCGAGAGTCCATAAATATGATAAAGTATTATTTAATATACTTACATGATTTTTTCTTTTAAAAAACCTGTTGTTCACAAACTATTTCGATAAACCGAAAGAAATAATATGATTTTTCATCTACTGATATGGCTTTGACCTTATGTATTGTTACAATTGGGGATTGAAAATTTTTATTGCTACATACCCTACCCACAAAATCAATTATGTATACAATATTGTTTGTAATCCATTGTAAATGTAGGATTGTTTCATCAGGATTTAATTTAAATTTCACGTAGGGGAGTGAATAAATATAATTTACACGGAATGAATAACTATAAAGGGTATAAAATGTTGACTTAAAAGTGTAGTTTTTCATATAATTTTACACTATTTTTGTGTTTTATATGGTAAGGTTGTGCTTAGCGCTCCTGTCGGTGATTTCGACAACTACAACGATCGATGATCTCAACAGTACGTTGTAAATTGGCTCAAACCCGCAGATTTACACGGAAATTACTAAAATACGTAGTCAATTCAATGGTACTATTTAATGATGAAAGTCGGTAAACATTTACAACAGTACACATATCATACCTGACGTACATTGTCATTTGCCTATAAAGCCGTTGCAAAAACATCTCACTTGTACAGACAATTATGTTCATAAAAATACTTGAATTTCAAGGTTTGAATTTAAGTGATATTATATTATAATTTTTCCTATTAAGCCCATAACCGTTTTTATAGTAACTTTGGAGTTGTACTTAATGAATTAATTGCGCGACATTTTATTAACTTTTGAAGTAAAATTGATTTATTGTTCTCTGGTATTTACTTAAGATAGGCTACTGAGGTATATATAGCATACGAACAGCTGCAGCCAGGCGCTTACTCAAGTAGAACATCAGTTTAAATAGCATCTGATATGTTGCTATTCTCTAACCAATTAATAGATATAATTTGTATGATTTTTGTATGTATATAATCATTTCTCGTGAAGGCTTATGATCCTGCTCCCACCCCACCAAGACCCACCAATGGACGAGCGCATGGCTTCTGTCCACGAGGTCCCGTGTTCAAATCCCGTCAATCACCAATTAATTTAACAAAGTCGTAGTGTCGCAACCCTCTTTGCAAGACGTAGCCTAAAGTCATGTATTTTCCTTTGGTTTAACTCGATTTATAAATTATTTCAACTGACATAGTGTTATGCAAAATTAATAAGACCCTACATCAAACTAAATGAATAGCTCAATAAATGCAATGATATATAAGTCTACAGGTGTATACATTAATTTACAAGTTTTAGGCCTACATAACCTAATGAGAAAATAAAATAAAATCACGAAAGACGTGAGTGCCGGGTTTCTCCCATGGTAACGCAACGCAAGATGCAGCATAGTTTACTAGTAGGGTTGTGGGGGTGGATAAGGTTGGTGGGGGGTGGGGGGGGGACAGGTGGCTTCCGAGACACCGGGAGGCGCTCCTTCTGTCGAACTTTTGATTAATCACCAAAATAACAAAGCTCATCGCAACCCCTAGGACCAAGTCAGACTGACCCAAAACATCCAAGGCGCGATATAGGCTGCACATCGGGTTAGGTTACAGAAAGTCGAAATCAGGGTGTTTGGTGGACAACTCAACAGGTTTAGCAAACAATAAAGTTTAGTGATAAGTAGGCTACTGTGAATATAATTAATATGGAGGAAAACCGTGTTAAACATAATGATGAATCTTTAAATTTACAGTTATGTTTTAGTAAAAATTTTTTAAATAGTCCTTAATCCAAATCGATAAAATTAAACTCTGTTCCATCGTGTTCGCCAGTACGGGTATTGCTAGTCAATCTACGAGCTAAAGATGACAAAACAGCTGTTTACTTTATAAGAAACATTAAAGTATACCGAGTAATATTATTATTCGACCACTAGCTAACTTTATGGATTGATACAAGAATATATTTAGATTAAATTTGTTTAAAAATCATAGTCAATAACAAAATATAATTTTAGTATGGCGTTGTTCGTAGTAACTTAAAAAGCTTTGTTAAATTTGTATTCAAACGGGTTTACAATACAAGTAATTTAGACATTGATTTCACTCTCAGTATAAATTACATTGGCTCTATGAGTACTTACGCTAGCTGCTACAAGAAATCCGAAATATTTTGATTTGATACGTCTCAAAAACCTAAACTAAAATAAAGATGTGTCGTGCAGACGTACCGATAAAACCGCAATATGCAGAAATGCTTTATTCTCTAGACAAACACGTCAGACAACTTAGTACGTCATTTAGGACAGTAAATATCTCCACGAATAAGCGTAGAATGTAACCATAGTGTTCTAAAATAGGCTAGTAAATAGTTTATCCTTTTTCAATTATAAGCGGTAGAATATTTTTTTAACTAAACAAAATGTATCAAATAAAAAGCACAATTTTCCGAGACCTAAATTTTAACACGGCAATAGCTAGTAATATTGACTAAGCCAATGCTGGTGGATAAGTTTAAATTAATTTTCTATATGCTATTTAGACCACCCTCAAGCACTAAAGAAATAATATATTTGTAAACAGATTTATATGGTTTATTTATCATTTACCAGTTAAAAAATCAACTATTGAAGTATAAAAAATAAGTTTATAATTTCCTTACCAAAGTGGTTGGATTGGACCATGTTGACTTTTCGAAACCCGGAACATGACTAATCTAGTATCCCGAGGAGCCCTTATTTACTAGAGCGGAAGTGGTTGGAGGGGGGAGAAGTCTATATGTACCCCCCTTATCTAGATATATAGCACTGTAACTCAAACTGATTATTTTTTTACTGGATGTTTGTAGGTTTGTACTCGGGTGTGATAGAAATAGTAGGGGATTTGGAATTATAACATATATCCTAAAACCTCACAGAACCTCTATTTACCATTATTTTTATATTTTTATGGAAGTAGGCATGATTGCAGTGTTAATTGTATTATCAAATTCCACATAGAGAATAAGCTATTACCGTAGGTCTCAAGGTAAGACCCCGTGGTGGATTTACTTTTTCATTTTGATGTCCAGAAGTATAAAACGCCATCCTTTTAAATTTATATATTTATAAATACAAACGTGCAAACATACGTTTGCGAACACGGGGTTTTACGAGATAAAAATTGGGTTTTAGCTTTTTTAACTCTTAAACATGAGTTTTTCAATTTCTTTCAATACTATTTTATGCAGTTTAAAACACAAATAATTTAGTACACTGAAGCGTTGTTCTATGGCTTACGGTTTCGGAAAAATTGAAAAAATCGTACATTTTAAATTTCCATGTTATTTTATGAAGAATAAATAAGCCGTTGTAGTTGGTTTGGCGACATATTTTTATAAATGTTTTCAAATGTGCATATTCCATACCAAAGTATCGACATAAAAAAAAAACACTTCTTTCCTTTCTACGTAGCAGTAATACCAAGTACTCATTAGTTTTAATGTTATTTAAATAGGAAATAAATCTGTAGATTTTAAGAGAATATTTTAATGAAATTCCTAATAGTTAACATGGAAATTGGCCCAAGCTGGTGCCAGAGGTTTGCTGCGGCGAGGGTATTTGTCGTTGCAATGTTAAACGTAATTAATTGAATTCAAACCCATAGATAAAATCTTATACTTATATACTAAAATTTAATTAATTTGTTATATTAAATTAAGATAAAATTTAAAAGATGCCTAAAAGACCAACTAATTTACATCTTCTGTTAAGGGGTTTTTATATCCAAGGGGTTTTTTTACTGGCACAATATTTAGTAAGCCCTGACATGGAAATATTAGGATTAAGATATAAATACCTGTGTATACCTAGACTTAGATCTGTTAATCAAGTGTATTTTTATGACATAGCTAATGCAATCAGTTGTTAGCTTTGGCAGAATTGAATTGTTTGATTTGGTCTACAGCTCAGTTATAGAAAGTGGCATTTGTTCGCTTGAATCAGTTTAAAGAAAGCTTGTTCCTCTCTCGTTTCTCAAAATTGTTAATTCCTTGCATTTTACGTAAATACTTTGCTCACTACTTTGCTCATCCCATATTACAACTTTAAAATAACGAATTCAGACCTAACAATGTTTAACCAATTGTAATCATTTAAGCCTGATGCATCAACAAATTTGGCTAAAATATAAAAATGTATTGCATTGCTTATTAGAACGCTGTAGTAGTAAATTATTGAATTATTAAATTATTGTATTAAATTGTGTGCTGAACTAGAATTATTAGCTGTAAAATAATAACAGCCGTCGATCAAATATAATGTGCAATTCTTACACAAATTTCTTTTAAAATGTTATAAATTGTTTTCTCCGTTTTAAGGTTCCAGTTTGCCCACTAGTTGTGTGAATAACTAATAAACAAATTGTTAATGTAAATCTACTGATTATATTTTAGTATTCCAAGAGGAAAAGTTTCCTTCATTCAATATTACACCTTTGCGGAATTGTCCTTGAGCGCTTTTATAAAACACGATGTACAGACCAATAGAGATTGATGTTGATTTATGGCCGCCATGTCTGTGGGTCATGGGGTCGAACCCTCGCGGGGTCGTCACTAGGGGTGGGTTGCACAAGGGAGAGGGTGGATTAGCGGGCAAGCAGCGAAATCGGCGCAATCGGCGCATCCGTCCTACAACGCACTGTACAACTGCGAGCTTCAAAAAGTTCCTACTAGTTCCCACAGGTGTCGCTAGTGTCTACTTTTTGAGAAATTTCTAATAAATTGATTTATTTAACAAATAAATTATTTATTAGGCCTATGGCTATAAATCGTTATACAATTTAATAGGATTTGATAATGAGTTTTCTTTTTTCATAATTTCCGAGTTCGAGTTTCGGGTGCAATATCAGTTGTGGGTTTGTACCCCTGAACCCAAAAAGTGGTTTTGAAGTGATGTATGTGTTCAGATCTGAAGACTAGTCTGTGGCCTGATTTTAATGAGATTTGGAATGTGCCACTACTCCATGGTAACTCCGAGTGTTTCTTTTACTGTTTTTAATATTATAAATTGTATTAATGATTTTCACATAAAACCCAGCAAAATAACGGAAATATGATTTCACTAAAACTGCTCGAATGAATTTGATTACAATTTAGTATAATATAGCCCTATTAGTTCTAAACAAAATAGTACCACCCATTGCTGTAAAAACTGCGCTAACAAAATTATTGTAACCCGTGTGATTTGCCAATAAAGTAACGGAAAAAATAGCTTCTCTAAAGAACAGATCGGCCGATTTGGATTAAAATGTAGTATGGTATGGTCCTGGTAGCTGACAAAATGGTACAACCCCCAAAGCTGTACACATTATTACGGTTCAAAGGTGATAAGGCAATTGATGTGATTTTACCCATAAAATATCATAGTTACTACCACTGCTTACCCATCATAAGGGGGTTTTACAAGATAACGGGAGAAAGTGTGTGTGTAATATCGTTTATTATACTCTATTGGTTTAATTTCAAATACATTTCAAGTTTTCTAAATTACTACTCACTCAACTATAAATTATACATAATAATACAATTCCCTTACATTATAAATAGTAAAGCAAATCGTTGAAAAATTCTGTAGGGAATGCAGGCTATAAAATATTATCTGCATTCACTCCTTCTAGTTTTAATATTAATGAATCTAAAAAAAGTTAAAGAAAAATATTATTTGTAGTAATATGATTTGAAGCTCTCCAATTGTTGTATAGTTTAAATTGAAAAAGCTTAAGGAGGCCAAAACGAGTTGCCAATAATAAATTAAAAGTAATTTCTGCAGTTATAGCCTGATAATTTTGCTGAGTAAGTAAGTAAAATAGGTTGACCCAAGTTGAAATTGAGATGTTAATTATAAGATACAATATTTATTAAAACATCCGGTACGTATGCATCCACCTTAAATAGGTGTTTAAAATGTTTAAACTATTGTACATCAAAACCTATATTTTGACATTGAACTAGTTTCATCTAAACATTTATAAAATGTACGTTTGTAAATTACACAAAAACCAAGAAATGAATGCAAGCACCGTTTATAAGCATTTGATAACAAATTGATCACCATGGATTTAAAATATAAACTTTTAAATCGATCTTTATACTTAATAAAATAATTGTTTTCTTTTTAACATGCCTTTTTCAGCATATTTTTTCAGCTCTCCTACTTAACCACTATTAAGATTGAGGTGTCATTTTAAAGCTAATTATCTAGCGGAGGGGCAGATGGTAACCAGTGTGTAACCCAAAAGCAATTTGACATAGGGCTTCGCCCCCCAGAATTTAAATTATTTCCAGAGTTTGCTTTTAAATATTCAGTGATGCTGACCAACATTCTTTATTTCTTTATTCTTAACGGTTAAAATGCGAATTATAATTTAACAGCTGATCGTCCAGTTAAATGTTTATCTACAGCCATATTGTGAGCAAGATACAAGATAGTTTATACAAATGAATTTATCAACTATTTCGATACATTTAACTAAGATACGAAGTAGGTAAATATCTCTTTATGGTTGAATCTAAAATAAATAAATCAATTATTGCTAATTAGTATTTATATTCACCTAATAATTGTCTTACAGTAAACAATCATATTCTTTGAATAGTTAATGATTATCGCATAATTTGTTTTGCCTGGGAAACAAGTTTTGAATCCTATTAAAATGCTCAATTTGCGCAACTGTCCTCTCATTATTTGTATCTAGGGAATATGAACAGGAGTATGAACTGGTTATAATAACAATGCCACAAATGTTAGTGCAATTCCGAAATAATATGTTAAGAAGAATATTATTTTTATTTTTATTTTTTAATTAAGCTGTAATAACTATTTAAAATCTAAAAGCGGTTCCTCCAACGACAGTAAATCTTTTTGGTAATTTGTGTATAAACAGTAAAAAGAAAATAGTGACGAATATTCATTATAATTATTGTTTAATGTTGGCTTTTAATACATTTAATGAGAATATTTCTCAAAACCGATCAACTCTACGTGTTAAGTTGCACATTTGATAGAACATTTTAATCTGGTTTATAGAAAAAACAACATTATTTAGTAATGTAAATTCAAATATTTTCAAATTAAACAAACTGAACTTTAGGAAATGTAAACATTCGATACTCACCAAGAGACCAATAAGGCAAACCCTTCAAACCGACGTCCAAAACCTAACTCCCAAAATTCGACTCAGGTTTTTTTATAAATGACGAAAAATATCAGTGAAACATATCATCACGTAAGTAATGAGGTTTTAAACACCATTAGATAAGGAAAGATTACACTTGGTTTATGATAATGGCAAAGCGATTGAGATAAAGAAGCTGGGGCTAAAACTACTCGTAAATAGTTATGACCAGTGTGGAAATCATAAATTTAAAGAATGGGGTTCAAAATAAAAAGTAATACATTTGAACGAAAGGTGTAAATTTAGTGATAGTAAATCTCCATTTTCTAGTTTATGATAATGGGAGAGCGATAGAGATAGAGTCGTTTTTGGGCTAAAACGTTTCATTATATCAAAAGTTGTGTTCAGTGGCTGGGTAGTAAATTTCAAGATTGACTCAAAATTAAAATTAAAAACGTTTTGAACGAAACGAGTAAGTGCATACTAATGGTAAACCATACTCACACATTTCCTAAAATAATGTAATGATATAAAAATATTTCACAAAAATCACACTTTTTCCAGTTTTAGATTTTTTTTCTTGACACAAACCACTATACACACTAGCTCACCGTTGCTACACTGCACCACTGAACCAACGCTATAGCGTATACTGAGGGGCAGATGGTTCGAGCCCCGAGCCCCACAGCTATAAAGGCACATGTCACCCCAAAATTTATTACTCCCAGTCTATTCAGCCTCTGCCCCATCCGAACCGTGACTTCACATAATCGCAGACTGCGCCGTTGGTCAAATATACTACGATTAGTCAGGCCCTGAAGTGAAGAAATTAAAATAGAGGTTTAATCGGGTTGTGGAAACGGTAATGTTTGAAATATTTAATGAACTTTACATTTAACAATTTTTTTAATGTAGATAAATAAGATATCACGTGTAAAAGTGTATTATATAAGGTTAACAACTATGGCATCCAATTTGAAGATTAAATGATTATTTTTATTATTAATTATTAAATGATTAAGTAATTTAATTCCCCAATTTTTTAAAAATTTGTACATAATAATACAAAATACAACTTAAATAAACAAAAAGGATAACTATAATAATATTACGATTATTATGAAATTATATGAAGAATTAGATATACTGTATAGTTATTATTTATGAACGAAGTACATAGCATGTTGAAAAACAATCTGAATTAAGGCTATAAATGGTTTACAAAATATTTATCTAATTAAAAGAAAAATTGTTTAATGTATTGTACTGGTAATTGTAGATATTCGCAGTTATATATTCTATAAAGGTGGGTTCGCACAATGTACTCTACTGTCTCCAAACAGGTAAACGTAGTTCTAGATTTCACCGATAGGTCGCAGAGGAGTCTTTACCGAACCAACTCCTCAATTTATTATAATATCGTACCTTGTAGGAGACTCAAATAACAAACAAAAAATTCGTTCACATTTTTCTGATCATAGATTTGAAAAATATACGTTTTAATTTTATATGATGAAAAATATTGTAGTTGCTGCATTGGTAGTTTCGATTATTGCCGCTAGGTTGTGTAGGTATTTAGAATGTTGACAACTACGACTTTAAACTGAGGTTGTATGAACTTTCATTGGTAAATATAAAAGTTTCATATATAATTGTTGTTCATACAAAATGAGCGATTTAAATAAATAAATAAATAAACATATTTTTATTTGTGTTCAGGAAATAATGTTGTCAATTTTTTTTTGTGTTAACCTCATTTTAAACTTATCAAAACACGAAACTACATAAAACTACAAATGCATTTAGAGGTATTATTTAATAGTAATTTTTTTATTAATCATAATAGTTTACATATTTATTTATTTATTCATCAACGGTTACACCATAAATAAAAAAAATCATGGATACATATACATGTTTGTTTCTGATACATCACAAAAGTGCTAATGTAGCAACAACTATATGTATTCACATATATATTCATTATTTATAATAATGACAATTGGTCTAAATCAATTTAGCCTAACAGGTGATTTGTCCCATAATCTAATTATACAAGCTAATCATATAAGCTATCACTAAATATATACTCATGTGTGAGAGAACATAGCTGCATATTTAAAATATATTTTTTCCATAATGCCCAAATACCATTTCCGAAGGAAATTTATTCTAAAAGAGTTTAATTTGACATATATTTCGTCCCAATATAATTAACAAATATAAGATTTGTAGAAAATAGGACACGAAAAAAGACTCGATATAAATCGAACACCCCCAGCAAAGTTGCCAAAATCTGTTCATTAACATGTTTAGTAAACAAGTGTGGGACACACTCGTTTATTTCATTTCAATCTAAATAGCTTTGGTCTTGGCCAGTTTTGGTATTAATATTACATTTAAATAGGCAAATATTTAATAAAAAAATACATTTTTCTCAACCGATCATCGTAGACATTAAAGATAATGCCTGGACTTTTAACACTTATTTTAACAACTACTACAATACGCATGATGTAATTTGGTAAATAAATATTCCAAGTTTCCACATCATTTTATTTTTTTTTTTCAAGATCTCCACATTTTCTTAGTCGAAGTAAAATAATTAAAACTAAAAACGTACATTACTGCTAGGATTATTCTTAAAAAATGATCTTTGTGAGTTAAGACAGAAACGTATCGACGTGTTAAGATGGCGAAAAAAAAAACTGAATAAAAGATCGTTGACGACAATACCAAAAGACCTGATTGGTTCAGAAACGTAAAATGAATAATATCACTTCACTGATCATATAATTAACATAAAAAGTTCCTTGATAAAAAACGCGATGTAACCAACACATTTCTGCCCGAATACAAAAAAGGTACAAGAGGGAAATTTACAAAACATATTTTCCCAGGAATACATCACGTTTCTCCTCCAGATATTTTGCAAGACCGGAAGGAAGAGTTGATAAGAAAACTGGAAACAAGGTTGGCAAAAGCGCCTGTTCTTCGCACAACTTCCTTTTCCTCAACCTTTTCTTAACCAGATGATAAAATTCCCCCGGTCCTAGGCCGGGACCCGGGACATGGGGTTGTGGGCCGTTTGGTTGTTTGTGTGTGTAACTCAATTTCCCGTAGTTCTACCACCCCCTACCCCTCATACCCTCGCACATCCGATAAGGGTGATGGTGACGTCACGGCAGACAACAGGAAATGACGTCTTAACCAGCTTCCGGCCTCAGCTCCTTATCACTGATATCATAGCTGGAATGGTCACAAAGGTGTACAACTCCGATCGCAGGGACTTGTGACTTGTCATTGTAGATAGTAAAAGAGGTGTGTAACAAGTGTAAGATTTACTCTTCGAGGTTTTGTATTTCCTTATTTTTTACATCCGTCATTTTTATTTTGGCTCATTGGAATGACCCTAATATTCAACCGCTTGCAACCACAGTAAGGGTTACAATGTTCGTACTGGTATTATTAAATAGTACTAGTAAACAGCAACACCAAACTAAAACTAGTACGTAGTAGTAAACTAGCGAAGCAGGCTGTTAATGTTAGTTCAATTTCAAGACCATTGCATGTTTTTTTTCTTGTTTGCCGATCTTGTATGTTCATAGTATATATATATCTGTTTTTCATTTTTCATTACTCAGTTACGAATAATTAGTGTTAGCATGTATTCATAAAGCATGACCAAATAACAAGATGATGTAAAACTTATAGCATGTCAATAGTATTTATTGATCCACAAATTGTTATGCATGTAATTGATTGTACAAATGGCGATTTTGCCGTAAATAAAATAAAATAAATAAATAAATAAACCTACAATGGTATTCTGGATTTTAACAACTTAAATTATTTGTAGAGGATTTTACTCTATGGAATTTTCGAGCCAATATTATTTTTATTTGGTGAAATTTTAGGGTAGTTGCCTTTGGTAGACCTTTTTACATATATATTTAACAAATAAACTGAACATTTTCCGTAACGGGGAAATTAGTTTACACTTATTACACTTTCACCTATTCACTTGTTCTCCATTACAAAATAATCCTTTGAAGACATTTTGACATTTGAGACACCGATGTATAAAGATAAGTACAATCGTACGGCTACTAATAATAGTTGTACCTCAGTACATAATAGAGCACTATTCTGAACAGCAAGTTGAAGACAATAGAACGAGAACGTTATCCATATTATTTAGAATTATTTGTGGTACTTAACGAAAAAAAAACTTCAATTACGGAATAGGCCTATACCTACAGGACTTTTCCAGCAAATTTTCTTTTAATTAACGTCAGAGAATGGAGGCCAAATTGTGTTATACATATATTTCATGAAGAAGTAAAGAATTTACCACAAGTTTGTTTATGTAGATTGTTCTTAGACTGAATACCTTACATAAAAAAAATCAAAATTTAAGCTAACACGTATGTTATAACCATTTTGGTTAACGGTTTTGTAGGTTTCTTCAACAAATATAACGCTTCGGTGGATATTTACTTGATGGAATTGGAATGAAGTTACTCTAAATTTTGACCAATCTATCAAATAAATAATAAATAATAAATCTATCAAATATTACTGCTTACTAAAAAAAAAATATATACATATATACAGTAGTATGATTTTACCTGGAGGTGCATGTCCAATATATAGACAGTCCCCCATACCTGAGGGGACATCTTGTTTTCTACCTTACAGCTTGAGATCCAACCCATTTAGGCGCAGCATTATAACAAACCAAATTACCATTGGTTGATACAACTACCTTTGTAGCAAATTCCCGTATAGAAAATAAGCTATTACCGTAAGGAAAGACCTAGACACGGGACCGATTTTCTTTTAATTTTGACATCCCCAGAGGCCAAAAACACGATTAGTTCAAAATTGTGTATATACTTTATGGGTGTCCGTAAACACAATAACTATTGTAAATTTGTCCCGATTTTTATGAACTTTGGCATGAATGTGTAGAGGTGGGAAAACTAGATTGAGTTTGCGAACTATCAAAATTGGGTACTGAGAACGGGGTGTTATGAGATTTTCGGTATGGTTATATCTTAATAGGTGTACTACAGTTTGAGATGGACTCTAAACCACAAAGTGTGCCGTATTATCACAGAGCGAACTGTCTTTAGTGATAGGCGGGGTTTGTACCTGGAACTTTAGGCCAGATGTTCCGCACTTTCACCACTAAAAACACCAACCCCTTAAATATATTGCTTATCTATTTAAACATAGGATAAGCAAGAAATGGAAACACCTTAACATGATAGTTACGAAGATAGTGTAAAAAACAGTCTGAACATAAAAACGTAGAACATAGCATGTATTTAGATTATTCTAAGAGCAAGGTGGATTGTATAGTGTGAGTGCGAATGTAGCACTATCGTGCGTGTGTGTGTGTGTGTGTGTGTGTGTAAAGGGGTGTAGAAAACGTAACCCTTTCGCCTTTCAATGAACTGTAATCCTTCCAACCCCACCCCGAAGCTCTACTTACGCTAAACCTCCCTCGCTTTACTCCCCTTAACCGCACAAAACAGTCTGAATTGATTTCCGAACCCCCGTTTAGGTTAATGCTCCTTATTGAAGTGGGTGGGATTTCGACTTCAAACAACAACTTATATACTTAGTACCTTTGTGAGAAACTTGGAGATTACAAGAAGATCATGGGATAAATGAGTAGTGTCATTGACTATAGAAGAACTCCGTAAAGTGTGTTATGTCCCACCTTCACATCCTAGGACGCTAGGTTCTAGCCCAGAACCGTTTTGCTTATTACCTTAGTCTAGTCCTAGAGGTTCTTGGCATTATAACATAGATACAATCCATTGGTGATTGGCGGGATTTGAACCCGGGACTTTGTGCTCCGAAGCCCCGATCTCTACCATCACAACACCAGTGGTAGACCAGCTCGTTCTCCGACCGTAAAGTAGACGATTGAAGTATTTTTTAACTTCATGGCTTGTTTTATAACTGAAATATTTTAAGTCGATAATAGAGTAGGCGGCTTAAAATATGCATGTCGTAATCTTTGACGTAACCATTTGAAAAAAAAAGTCAATTATGAAAACATTTAGTTCATAAAAAACATTTCTTAGTAAATTAATCATTCGTTTTCGTTCATGAAATATACTTTGATTTGCAATGCTGAACTTCAATATACGACTAGAATGAATACTATACCAAAAGAATTTAATAAATTCAACGTTTTAAAGCTTTTGGTTTTGCTAGATTAAATGTTTTAAACTAATGTTTATATGTAAGACATCAGGTTCAATACATCACTGGCAAAGTATACAATCAGAAATTATATAGAATGAATAGGCATTCTAACAATAGGGACCTAGAATGAATCAGGCACAAAGTATCAAATAAAGTTCATTAGGTTCGCTGAGCGAAATGACCTGAGTCAGGTAGCCGGGGTGTCCTGAACTGAGCGAAGCACTTCAGGGGACCACCAGAGACGTTCCTTAACTGAGCAAATCGGCGGCCCTCTTTGACTTTACAATTCTTAGAGGTGACCATTTAAGAATTTATCAAAACCAAAACAGTCTGGAGAGTGTACATTCATTACGAATCCTTCGACTTGCTATCAGCTCCACAATAAAGCACTTGAAAAACATAAGTTTATAACGAACATTGCATTCCCACCCAACATGGTGTAAAATATGAATTCTTGTATATTTGGTCACTGCTGTCAGGTTAGGTTAGGCTAGTTTAGGTTAGGTTAGGTTGCATGGAAATTCCAAAATATGCACACCTGAGAGCTTGCATTACATACCACGGGGTACTGCGCGCCGGAGCCAGGTGGTTGACCACCCGTGGTATGCGGGTGGGATATGATTCTACATAAACAAGAACATTCCTAGTCCCGACAACTCGCATATACCTGGACCGGGCTTCACTCAGTTAAGGAACATTTTTGGGGACCCTTCGAGGGCTTTCGCTCAGTTAAGGTAATCTTCGCTCAGTTGATGCGAGACCGTTCGTTATATACTTTGCCTCTGAGTCATTCTATAGAATGCCCGTTGGCACTGCAGGTGGAGTATAAAATACGCTGTTGTAGGACTTGCTTTAGGCTGTTGTTTCCACAATTTGCCTAAGCTAATCTAAAACGAACCATCATAAACTAACGTAACCTAACGATTAACAAAATATTTCACTATTCTAAAGGACGTTTTTAAGCTTTTGGTTCTGTTTTGGCATTGGCCAATCTAATCTAAAATAGAATAACCATAACTAACCTTACCTCGAAGTACAAAAAATATTTCAATATCGCAAATACGGAACAAATATCTTTATTTTATACTTTACATCGGTGGACATTCTATAGAATGCATATCTTAGTTATTATATACAATGTCTAGTCAAAGTGAAAAAATTCTATTGTTATTACTCCATTTAAAAATTTCCTAAAAGCTTCTGGCAAAATATAGAAACTCTAGTATTTTTTAGAATGCCTGCATTTTAATTTGCAGGTAACATATATAC
Organism: Macrosteles quadrilineatus; assembly: GCF_028750875.1. NCBI lineage: Eukaryota > Metazoa > Arthropoda > Insecta > Hemiptera > Cicadellidae > Macrosteles > Macrosteles quadrilineatus. The sequence goes on from NW_026542600.1 coordinate 57,586,629, forward strand.
TTTAACTGAAACCCCAGAGGTTTATCTCATGCAACACCCAGCAAATCTCGCGAAAATGATGAATGGATTAAACAACAATTAGCCTACTACGTAATTAATAAGTAACGACGACAATAATGCTTAATAGTGCCATCAAACAAATGTTCTGCCACATTAATTGATTTTCAACATCCATCTCTCATCTCTCTAGTTGTCTTTCGAATGACGAAGTGTGAAAAGTGAAAACTGGTAACCCGGTCTGCGTATATTTTTAAGTTTTTTTTACTTGCCTAACAGATTTTTTTTTTATTTATAGAATATAAATTATAGTAATCGTTCCGTGATTTTTTTCTTCTAAGTATTAGTTGTGAAGTGTATTAATATTTTTCTTTTGTGACAGTTTTACAATTATTTGTGTCTCGAAGGATCCTTGAAATTTATCAATTAAACGTCAAGTGATTAAATATGAGCAAAACCGGTGTATCGTGTGCTTATGTTTGTAACGTCCAGGTGTTTAAATCTTTCAAAATCACGAAAAGTCATGGTGGAAACTGCTTTTAAGCCAACGGAATATGTTTTACTATAAGAAAATGTTCATCGAATTTGTTTGAAGTCTAGTTCCCGTCACCACAATGGAGGTATGGCGAAACAGTGACGCAAGTCGAAATTCTCTTATTTAAAATGTTCGTTGCAAAACTCTATCAATAAAATTGAAATGTTTTGAAACTGAGCTAGACATTTTAGAGGACCTTTAAGAATAAATCAAATCATCATCGGAACCAGGACATGATGACAATAGGTAAGGAACATATAATTTGTATAGATTTAAGCTTCAATGTAACTATTCACATTTTATACTTAACTACTGTATTTCTAATTTTACATTTGATTTTATATTTATGTTTTTGACTCATTTTCCATTAAATTATAAATAGTATTTCAAACCAGGCAGGAGATTATTTATTTTATTCTTCTTATATATATAATAGGTCAGCCATAAAGTAGTCAAAGGGCACAATATTAACTCTTCATATTAAGACATACCTACATTATTGTTTTTAAATGTTAAACAATGTTTATTTTTTACTTTCCAGATTAGGAATCTTTTTTATTATCTGCATCACATTTAAGTACAGTCAAAATAAAATTAATTACCCCTAACTTATCTATTGAGTACAAAAATAATGACTTATATAAAAATAAATTTGAAAAACAAGCGTCGAAAAAAAGTAAAAAAATACTGCTAGCGTTCCACATTTCCTTGTAGAATAATGCGTTTTACAAAGCTAAAAGATTGACATCTCAATCAATTTTCATTCAATGTACATACACGGAATCGATTGAAGGAACGCCACAGAAATAATCAATAAACTATATAGACTTAAATTAAGGATGGCAGATTTTTGTTCGATTAACATGCGGAGAGTTGATTGAAGAAGGAACAGAACCAAAGAAGTTACATCGTATAGTAATGCAGTTTATGCGGTCAAATTTTCGTTTTATGAACGTACAAAAAGAACGGATTCCACCGAAAGAACAGGAAGAATGGCAGGACATAAAATGTTAAAGAAGTTACATGGTACATGGTATATTGATGGAATTCAGGATGGGCAGTTTTCGCGCGAACATGCAAAGAAAACGAATAAAAGAAAGGACAAATAATAAAGAAGTTACTCGGTGTAATGATGGAATGAAGGATGGGCATTGGGCATTGACCTTGACGTCTCCCCTTGTCACCCTAACCTAGAGTGGGCATAATTACAGCCCTTACGCTAGGGGAGGAAGACACAGGACAACCATTGTTCACTGCTGTGTTGCCGTCACAAAATAATCTCCTCACATTTCATCCTTATATTCTTTAATTCGATCTCTTTGATATTTATTCAGATTATAATGAATCATGAAAATATGTCCTGCATATCTCGTTAGTTATTTAAGAGTCTTAATCATTTGATTTAAAAAAAGTTGGGGTGATAAAGCTGGATAACCGGGAAAATAAGAGGAAAATTTTTAACTTGTCTAATATTGTTCTTTCGTGGTCAAATATATTGAAGTTAAGGAGGTTTTCAGTTTAAATAAATGTACTTTTCTCTTTTGTAACCACCATTAACAAAATGAGAAAATGACCGTCATAAAACGGGTCGCCGGAATTTTACCCCCCTGGAATTTTACCCCCTGGGCAAAGCTGACGTCACTATGACGTAGTAACCTGAGTGGCCAAAAGTTTGTTCGCGGCCGGAATTTTACCCCCGCGGATTTCGAAGTCTAATGAAAATAGTCAGAGCGTGATTAATTCAATTAGCGATAAAAACCGGAATTTTACCCCCTGTCTATATAACAAGTGTTTAGACAACTGAAATGTACGGGCCGGATTTTTACCCCCCGGAATTTTACCCCCCGGAATTTTACCCCCGGAATTTTACCCCCCGGAATTTTACCCCCGGATTTTTACCCCCCGGAATTTTACCCCCTGGCCGATTTTAGAAATTGAATGATTGGTTTTATTATTTCTGTTTTTAATTAATTGTAAACATTTCATTATTTAGTGGCCTATCTTTATTTATTTATTTTGTAATCTCAACTAGGGTAAGTCAAACGAATTCGAAAAACAATGTATTGTTTGATAAAAACACGAAAAACAATGTTTTACCATGGTTGTATAATAAATCGTTAAAGAAATATTCGAAACAATTATCATTCAGTTGATTGTATATACGTCATATTAACCAAAAGCTGGCTTCAAAGATCGAATCCTAATACTTGAATCTCAAAATTAAAATTAATAACATGTTCGATTAGTTAATGTCACAAATAAATTAAGATAGGCTACTTAATAATAAAATGTTTACTATTAAATTAAAACAGAATGAAGATAATTAATCATTCTCACTAATTTTATATCTAGCCAGGGGGTAAAATTCCGGGGGTAAAAATCCGGGGGGTAAAATTCCGGGGGTAAAATTCCGGGGGGTAAAAATCCGGGCCGTACACTCTAGGTTTTTATAATTTGATGTGTTCTGATTAAATTCACAACCGTGAAAATATATTTTTAATTCAGCGTTTAATCCATCGAGCTGATGTCGCGAAACTCACAAGTTCGCGGCCGGAATTTTACCCCCTGGTTTGTGACGTCACGTTTGCCCAGGGGGTAAAATTCCAGGGGGATAAAAATCCGCTACCCCCATAAAACACCACCACTGCAATGTTCGTTATGTTAATTTTTGTTCACAGTGAGTTTATTTATGTTATAGGAGAAACTTTCCATCACGATTCATAATGAAAGAGTTTCATGACGTTTCGGAATCTGAAATTGGATAACTACCTCAGATGAGAAAATACCTGTAACATATCTCATTCATGCACAAACCCATAGAGAAAGAGCTACATAGAGAACTGTGCATTGTAGTCAAACCAAGAAACAAAAAACCCCGAAAGAAAACAATAGTTGGTACGACGTAACAGGGTAGGATTGGTACATGATAGTTATTAGGTTTTAGGTGCTCGTACCTTTTATTTTTACCAATTCTTTTTTTTTTTAGTTTTTTTTTCACTACTGTACAGCTCTCTAGACGTGGTTGATCTTTTGTGCTTTCTAGCGTCGGTTGAATTTGTTCTCTATTAAACGAAGACTAATGTTATATGTTTTGTATTGCAATATTTTGCAAAGACCTAAATACACTACAGGAATCCCAAATTGAGACAGTAATGTTATGAATTTGACGCGATATTTTCTTTATCAAAGTACATACTGTTGTACCAATTTCATGATGCAAGCTTGTGATCAGGCAAATTGTTAAATGGAAAACAAATATTTAACCCTAAAATATCAGTTTGAGATTCTCATTGTCTAATCAAAGCGATGGAAGGCTAGTAAATCTTTGGTTTATCCGGTTATTAGTACTTCCTGTGATAACGGCAAGATAAGTGGTAATGACGGCTGAATCATTACATGATAACAGCTTGAGAAACTGGCTACAATATGAGAATTGCACAATGTTAGTAATCTGTAAACTGAATATCTTACTCATTGTTGGCTCACTTTATCCAATGACTATTGTTTGTCATTGCTTCAGTGTTTCAAATGGATTTATTTTAGGAAATATAATTATTGAGGAGAAACGTATACTTTTTTACATTACAAAAACTACGCAACATAAAAAAAAAATGCTCACGACATGTGACAAAATATAGCCTACAATAAGAGCAGTTAAAAAGATTAAAATTTCACTTTTCGCAGCCATCTGCTGTGACTTGGGGCTGATAATATCAGCTGATAACCTGAGTTGCTTTGGAACTCTTAAAACCATAGTTTAATTGGGTTTATGTAAATACAAAACATGATAAAACCCATTAATAAAAAAAAAACAAGACTGTAGTAAACCTGTGAACACATTATACTAATGCGAGTATATAAAAGTATACAAAATGTTTTTAACCAAAAGAAAATTGCTACACGTGATTTAAAAAAGGAAAATATCAATAGAACATTAGATTTTTCTCAGGCCATATTCAAATCTCGTATACTTAAACAAATCAAATGTAGATTTGAACGTGCACTTTTAGCAATGGGTCCTGAGCAAGAATTTATCTGTGAAACTTAATCATTACACTTGATGTAAATTTTGTGTTTTATTTGGTACAATAATTACTACATTTACAATATATATTTAATTATTTACATTTTTGGGATAAGAGATTGTAACAAATAGCTAAAGAAAATGCGATAAAAGAACTTTAAATTATTATAACTGAAAATAAAATAAAATGGGTTAAAGTGATAAGTGGAACCAGAGAATAACGATGCACTTTGGAATTAGTCTACCCCATTAAAAAATGGTTGACATTTCTCATTACCGAACACGTAGACTAATATTTTCTTTTTATTCCGTTGTAGTACCATCTACTGTACTTTTGGATACTGAACTGTATATGCTACATAGTCTAGCTGCAGCCTACTTTTTGTTATAAAAAGAACATTGTAGTACAATGTCCGATAGAGTGTTCTAGAGTCTGAAACACCATTAGTTTTTGTTACTGCAAAAGCTGTGACATAAAGGATGTTACGATTTAAAATGCGTTACCTTAAGCTGGGCTTGGTCAATAAGTCGGCATTTGCGACATAAATAAGTAAATAAACAAGCACATACTGACACATACCGTCTAAAACATTAACATTTGAATGGAATATTCAGTTCCATCCGTAGTCAAAATATAGACACGTTTGTTTCGAAGAATATGTTCTATTGATCTTCATTTTAAAATATCAACAAATATGTTATTCATCTATAAAAAATACTAAATATATGCTGAGTAAAACAGGGATTTAAATCCATGGTGTACCCCAGATTTGCATTTTGGCATTATTTGTCTAGTTCACCGATGGTTGAGATAGTTAATTACCATACATTTAGGTTAATATTTACTTATTATATTTAACCATTTTTAATATGTATTTGTTGCGAGAAATACATTGTATCCATCAGATTAATCAATAAGCAAACCTGTACTTTCAGTTTAATTTGAGCAGTCAGATTTTTTTAAATAAATCCTTGAGTCCTTGTGTGGGAAGTCCATAAAACAGTGTAGTGTAGCGAAATACTATATTAAAACATTACTAGTCTGGTAAACACGTTTTGGACGAGTAACGTACGATATTTTTCGCCATACTACTCTAAACTAACCTAACAATAAAAAAAAAATCCTGTGCAAATCCGTTATATTTCCACCGTCTAAAGGACTAACAATCACTACTCAATAATCATAACCTATAAGAGAGGTTATTTTTTTTATAACAAATCATTGTCAAATACGCTGGTGTCCGGTAAAAACTCAATACAGTACAGAACGTGATGAAAAACAGCTGTTTTCCTGCACAAATCCTTGCGTGGAAAGTCCATTAAAACAGTGGTGTGGGGAAAAATATTAAAAGCATTTGATTTCCCCTATCGTGTTGTCATGTATATTATGATATTATGTTGTAGGACGTACAAACTGCATGCACTTGTGCCGTAGTGGATGCTGATTAATGCAAGGGGTGGCTCGCAACCCATTGACGCGCGGTGACGTATCTGTCAGCCATCTTGAATGATATATGGCTGCTCCCCCCTGCTCCCCCGGCTCCTACCCCCCGAGCCACCCTCTGTGATGCCTGTCTTCAACTGTCAAATGCGCCGCGTCTTGTAAACAACGTAGGGATGAAAAAACACAACTCGGTACAATGCCCTGGCTCATTTGACACGTTGTACAAGTTATCTCTACCTTAGTGAGAGATATCTCCAATGAAGAGTAGGTTCTCGACTTAGGGATTTTTTTATAAGTGAACTCACAGCTCATCAGTGGGATAAAAAGATACACTACAAATCCGGTAAAATCTAAATTGAGTTAACGATTGTGAGAACTGTTCATCACTAAGAAGCTTCTAGCGTCCGTGATATTATCGTTAACGAGCTTAAGCGCGATTTTGTTAGTTCTATTACTTTGTATATAAAATTCTTAGTTTCAGCGAATTTCCAATGTAATCTATTTCCGTAGGTCTCGTGGTAAGACCTAGACCCGGGATCAATTTACTTTTTCGTTTTCAGGTCCCAAGTTGTTGACCAAAAACACCATCCGTTCAAACTCATGTATAAGTCGATAAATTGGGTAAAACTCATCCAATATAGATTACATTCGGTACAAATGTGTAAATGTACATTTAGACGGACGAATTCGCAAAACCAGAGTGATCGGACTATGGGAAAAGGGATTTATGGGCTTTCCAAAGTATCTTATTGACCTTAAAAAACTAATAAATGAAGCATAAATGAATGCATGAATAAATTGAAGCATTGTTGTGCGTTTAATGGTTACGGGCAAAATATAAATTTGAAATTCCTATGTTATTCTTATAGGGAATAAATAAACTGTTTTAATTTGCTTCTTTATGGATATCAAATTCAGCAAATTTGTTTATTTCGTACTTAGCTATTAACATTGATTTAGTTAAACATACTTTATTACCTTCTCTGTAGTAGCAAAGATAGGCGCTGATTACAAGTAATGTTATTTAAATTAAAAAAATTAATAAATCTGACATTTAAGGTAATATTTTAGTGAAACCCCAACCTCGCAAATGAAAATTCGCCTAGTCTGCAAGTTTGCTGGGGTGGAGGTATTTAGTATTTTGTTATACCGATGGTTTCCTTATTTAAATACCATTACATCCTAATTTACATACCATTACAAACGATTCTGATTAAGATATAGCTAGAAGTAGGATCCAGAACAACTAGGACGCTTTATTATCACATAGCTAAAAATCATTGGTGATTAGCCGGAATCGGACCTAGACTTCCATGACTCAAGTTCCGTGTCCGACTTGCCCACTGCCCAGTCCCACACAAAAATTTAACCTTGACCTTATGTCTTTAGTGCATTTATTGATTCGAGTGACACACAATTCTTTCTAAGATTTTACTGACGAAATAGATTTGTGTTAAACGCAATTCACTGAGACCCCTCTTACCTCCATTATAATAGATTTATTTAAATTAAAATTTAGTTGAAATTTATAGATTCAGTGTAAGCTGGGAATAGTTTAAACTCCAATCATTTTGTACACCTTCATCTATGCTAAATTCAGTGTTCCAGTGTTAAAAAATACTTGAAAACAGGTACTTTCATCTCAGACATATCAGGGTTGGATTAGTGTAACTAATTTATAATTATTAAATTTAGAAATATTTTTTTTATAGAAATAACAGAATTTCTTTTAGATTAAACTATTTTGTAATTGAACGTTTAGAAACGATTTACACATGGTGCCTTCGGTTACACTGCTAGTGCCCGCAAACCATACATGTCCAGTACTCTCCATACGTCGTACAGAAGGCGCTGTATTTTCTTTGATTTCAATTATTTTTGCAAATGACTGAAGACTTATCCTTTATTCGTTTCTTTGTGGACATGTTTATTCAATTGCATGTGTCCCAATGAACATCATGAGATTATATTTGTTGGAAATGTTAGAAAGTCTTGTCTTAAAAGAGTATACTGAACTATTACTGTAAAGAATTTTAGTACTGTATTTTCATGCAGGTACAAGAAAATCACAAAGCAGCCAGTCGTTGGATCGGACGAATTCGAATGTAAGATTCAATAGAAGAATTTCGACAATCAACTGTCTGCAAAACGTTGCCACATCTAAAAAAGAAAGAAATGTCAGCGACGTATATGCTTTTACACACACGACACGCCGCTAGCGCATACCGTATCCGACTTTAAAAACATTATTTAGTTTTAGCGTAAGAAATGCAGAGATATTACACGAAATAAATTAACTCGATGTCAGACAACGGGTGACCGTCTTGCCGAAACCAAATTGTATTGATTCTGGTAACGTGTACTAATATATATTGATGGAAAACCCTGTACTTTAATTTCTACATAGCAAAATGGAGGCAGGTACAATTAAAACAAAATAAGACTTGATTATGACTGTCAAATGGTAATTTATTTTCTTGGGTTATGATTTTGGGCCTGTGTTTTGTGCGTGTTTGTGAATATTTGTTAAAAGTATCTACTAAAAGACTGGTGGATAGTATATGTATATGTTTTTATGAATATTCCATAAATTACAAATCATATTATGTATTGCTGTCTCAATACGTTTTCTATGGTCAAAACAGAAGCATCCCCTTGTTATGGTATTTTTCAAAATCCCTAAAATCGGCTTGTGATTATTTTTTCTACACGAATAATTTTAATTCATTAATACTTTGGTGTGAATAAAAATACTGCACTTTATTTTGAACTCCGTTGTAATTATCGGCAGTTTCACAGCATGCGTTGAGTACTATTATCCTAAATATAATGTGGATTTCTCACTTAATAAATAATTAGATAAGAAAAGTCTAAAATCATAACATTTGTATAAAAACTCAGCTGAAAATCTTCTTCTGTATAAGTGCCAAATTAGCGTTTTTATGCAACTAATTCTCGAATCTATGCTCCAGGTTGGAAGACCCCTTTATAGGATTCAGCCGAGAGCCTCAAATGTTTTTCCTGGTGGTTTCAATTGGTGGCCTGAATGAGACATACATTAAAAAAAGTAAAACATTATTAACTGGCCCATGTGTATACCAAAATATTTCTACAGTTTATGAATTATAGCTCGTAATAAGGTTAAATGTCTTCATTCTACGGTTTGAGCGAGCTGGTATTGTGTTAGAGCTCGGGACTTCAATCCCCAAAGTCCCAGGTTCAAATCTCACCAATCATCTATATTATAACGTCGTGGGCCTCTAGGCGTAGCCAGAAGTAACGTACAAAATGGTTAGGATCTAGTGACTAGCGTTTTAAAGTATGTTCTAAAAGTATGTTTAGTATGTGAAGGTATGACGATTGTAAAGCGGTATGACTAAGTATCCGTCCTAGAAATTTGATTACAATTACAGGTGTTTTCCTCGTTATGTACATTGCCTAGCTACAGGCTAGTGTATTATAGGCCTATACCATTAATTAATAATATAATATTATTAGCATAACATATTACAAATAATCCGTGAACAATAGTTATTTGTGTAACAAGCATTGTGCTGCACACGAGAGAAATATTTACGCACGAGTTGTTGGCGAGTGTGGAATGTTTCTCGAGTGCAGCAAAGGCAGTTTGCACTCGCGTTACGCATTATATTTTCCCTAAATTTACTTTAAAGCATATGAATAACACTGTAAAACAGGATTTTAGATTAAATCCAAACATTGAACGAAATAAGAAACGCTGCTTAGCTGACCGTAATCTTAATATGTATCTTGAAGTGTTGCCACCTTATTTTTAAGCGTACACGTATTACGTGCCTAATAAAAGCACGATGTTTTGTGTTGTTTGGTTGGAATACTAGTTTGCGGCAAAAGTAAGTAGATGCAGCAATTAGCAACTTTCTGTGCTATAATCAGTGCAAGGAAGGCCACTTTGTCAGGTGACTGTAGGAAAAATATTTTAGTGACTACCAATACAATATGGAATACTAAGATACTTTTCGTTTGGAAATTATTCTCAAAACCTCTTAGACAATAGTAGTTTTACCCTTGGAATTGTTATTTTTAAATAACGGGACAACCCTTCCAATCAATTGGAATTACAATATGGAATATGAAAATTTTTGGTACTGATCGTCATCTGATTTCAATATTTTATTTAATAGAGTACTGAAATATAATACACAATTTTACAGTATAACTGAAAAATATTTATGTACTTTTCTGAAATAAAACTAAACCTAATCTCTTAGTGTCTCTTTAACGTCATGATTCATAACGGTGGTGCAAAATTGTCAATGCAACAATTGTATTTGCGTGTCATCAAACACCGGAAGTAGGTAATTGAGTGAGTAAGATTTCGCAAACTTATCTCCCGATGTCTGATAGTTCACATCCGGTGGACATTCATTCACACTTCTACGAACTTGGGGGAGGAAATGACAGGGTAGTTACCCTTAAAGGTGGAGGATGCAACGATTAACAGTGACTAGTTGAAACTTGTAGTGACATTAACATTAGTAACGAAAAGTTAATTTATAAGTACTTAAAAATATAGGTTGTTGTCAGAACCTAGCAAAACCCTGTTAGGAATGACGGGTTTCAAATAAAGGTAAGAATTAAATATTTAAGCTTACACATATGTTTTTCTTTAAATCTTCATGTGTCATTTTTCAACTTTAAACGTCTGATCTGATATAGAAGAACGTAGGATTTTTTCTTATTTTTGGCTAACCCTTTGGTCCAGTGGGGGACTTAAACATTATTTTTAGCCAAAATCCAACTAATTTTTGACGATAGGATACCCGTGTTTCATTGAACCTTCATAGGGAGGGGTTTTAATGTCAAAACCGTAATCATATTATTTATTAACATATTATACATTAATCTAATAGTCTTATCTACATAAAATTTGTCTTTGATGGATTTCAGGACAACATACTTTGATGCAGATAGCGACATAAAATTATCTTGTGTTGATTTTTATGTCTAAAAACTCATTTTAACATAAGAGTTTATTGCGAATATCAAAATAATACACAATAATCTGCCAGGTAAAGTCAAACTTTACAAAACCTAACTTTAGACAACTTTAGTATCATGTAATATGTTTACAAAATTGTAAATTGGTTTGTTAGACCTTTGGTAGGAAATACGGCATCAGCTCAAGAAAATCATGTAGATCCAGTTTAAAAAATTAAAACTGTTGACTCTTCCTGTTCTTTATATTTTACACTTGGCACTTTTCATTAAAAACAACCTTTAATTATTTGAAAACTGCAAAAAAACTCATAATTATGAAACTAGACAAAATCAACGGTTATTGTTCAGTTTCCACAACTCACCTAAAACGCACTTAAAAACGTTCTTAAACAGCCACAGATTAGCTTTGTTTCACAATGGGCCCTATAATCAATGCATACAAGTCTACAACAAATTGTCCTTTTATTTCACAGACCAGTCTTTGAGCTTTAATAATTTTAAAAAGAAACTTTCAGAAAAATTTATTGCACTTTGTCCTTATGATATGAATGCATTTTTATCCTGTCAACTGTAATATTAATATTTGTATATAGTTATGATGTTTAAACTATTTATAATGCATGATTGTACTAACATATCACACATTCATTGCTAATATTCAGCCTCTGTATTGTGGATTTTTGTGATAAATAAAATGAATTGAATAAATTAATAAACCCCAACTAACAACGAGTTTAATATTTTGATACTAAATCAATCCCAATTATAAATATCTCACGTTTTCACCAAGAGTGCTTGTAAGGTGGAACGTTTAATCAAGCATAACTTGATGCAGCGAACAACATAAATAATTCTATTATTACTTTCTGTGTGCGAAAATTTGGTTTGTTAGTTTAAGTTTGTTCTTAAAAGTTGATAATCAATGGCCTGTTTCTTGGGATTCTTTTTCATCCAAGTAAAAGATTTTACATAAAATATAATGTAAAATTATATTACAAATTACAAATTAATAAATTGATATATTTAATTTGATATTTAATTTTTTTATTGTAAGATCCAAATAAAAATATCCCAAAGCTATGAAAACTTAACTCACACTTTTGATTGAATGAATTTACATACAATACCATGAAACATTCCTGCAAATGTTATAGTTAAAATATACTCCAACAACATTTAGACTATTCAAATCCAAAAACATCTTAAGTTAGGGATAACAATTTTATCCATTCTCTTAATTCAATTAGTTTTAATAGAATAGAATATTCTTGCAAATGCTAGTTAAAATGGATTCCATCTACAGCTATAAAATTGATTTTTTGTAACTGTGACGATCCAAATCCAAAATAGCCTACCACAGTATATGAAAACTTGATTCACTCTCCAATGAATTTTCTGATACCATGGATTATTCCTGCAAATGCTAGTTTCGTATGACCCTATTCATTAGCATAATTACCTAGCCTATGCATCCTAGACGTGCGCTTATCCCTTTTGGTGGCCACCGCCTAATAGGGTAGCTGTACCCTCAATTAATTACCAATTAAGTCCTCCAGTACCGCTTCTGCTTACCATTACGCTTACGACAAGATAATAGGATTTTAAATGTGTTCAAAATTATCTTATAGATATAGAGAGGGTGCTGATGCTTTCGATACTTTCCATGGTCGTTATCAAGTGAAAGAATGTTCATTTGGCTGACACGACGTAAGTGCGCTTCGCCGAAGTGAAAATGGATGTTCGTAGATGTGTTGTGTATTTATATTATCGGAAGGATTTGGATTGGGCCAAGGAAAATTGATCGGTGGTGACTGAATATAAGTAGTTTTCATAGACCTCGCATCAAATTTAAAACGTTTGACTGCTACTTTTTCAAGTTTAAACCATATAAATAGACTTTTTCACTATTACGGTTTGAACATGGTCCAAGTAGGAAAGTACTCGAAAGTAAATTGCAATATTGTTATGTACAATATTGACCTTGAAACTATAATTATTGTTATACTTACCAACTGTAATTATAACTTTCAAAAAATTTAAACCAAAAGCGGTGTTAAAATACTGTTGTTATTACAGGAACTCAGCATTTATTATTACCTAAAAATACTACACCAAACACAAAATATTAAGTTAGCTACTAAATACAATCTCACGTGAGGAAAAGATATATCAATATAATAATATATTTTAAAATACAAACAACATAAATAATGTTACTCAATACAGTTTCACCCTTATAAAATTAACTAATCTGCTCGTGAAAACATATTTCATATAATAATATAACATTTTCGTGTGTTTTGGTAAAGGAAATAAAAATATTAAATAGCAAATGGTCCCAAAAAATTTTATTATTATAAATAATGGTAATTCCAGGCACAAGTCGGAATCCGTACATCTGAAACCATTTAACAGCAATAAATTAAATTTAATAGACGAAATATTTATATATAATAAAACATTATATCTTGAAATAATTTTACACGAATAGGTCTAATACGATAAACAACATTCTAGTTTTCATGGGTTGTAGTGTAGATACAAGTAAATGTACATTTATCATATAGTTTTACACAATAAGACATTTTCGTAACATAAATAATAAACATGTAAGTGATATTAGCATTACACAATCTAACAGAAAATCTACAAGGTACGTATTGGAGTTACGTATTGGTTTCTTCAGTGTAGAGGTTACTTGTCAAATAATAAAAGATAATGATTTTAGAAATTTAGAAGGCTGAGAAGGGGTTTCTTTAACACATTTTGGTAAATCCACCAGTTTCACAGTGTACTTGGGGAACTATTCATTCGCACAGAACCTACTAAATTCAATTACCATTTTTAACTTCATTCATCATTTGTCAAATGATAAAAGTTCTAATTTTGGATATGTAGAGAAATTTTCCTAACACATTTAGCACGAATTGATCAGAATTACCATGCATTTATCAATTGTTTATATCATGTAACCCTTGAATTATAAAACTGTGTTTTGTTTAATTTTGGATACGTACAGGAGATTCCTAACACATTTTGCACGCATCGATCAGGGTTACCATACACTTTAGAAACTGTTTATTTCCACGATACATATTAAAACCCTTGATTCTTTTCAGCCGTATTGTATTATTCATGGTACGGCCCCTAGCAGGGTTCTATTGGGATTCAAGCGCTGTTTCCTTTGATCAATCTGCCGAGTTTTCACCCAGTTCCTTCTCGGCGTCACCTGCATTCTACTGCCTACGTGCTCAACGAACTGCCAGGCTTCAAAAATAAATGAAATTTATCGCAAAACCTTATTTTTCAGAGGCGTAGGTATTTCAAAAAACAAGATTGTGTTTTATTTTCTTTGTAGGGAATAATTTTAATAGACGGGTGCTCTTTTGTTGTATTTATAAGTTTAAAAGCTCGCTGCTTAATCTTTAAATATTAGCTTCCGTTTGGCTATAAAAATATTTTTTCACAATGGATGGATGACTATTATATTTTGCTTTTTCGTATCAAATAAAAAATTACACCGTCGCAGCAAACCTATGGACTTGGAGAATTTCAATTTGTCTGAATGGGTTTTAAGTCGAATATTTCGATAAAAAAGTCATATTTATTCCCTACTTAAATATCACTAGATTTAACGAGTACTTAGGTTTGTTGCTACGAGGAAGGAAAATGTGTTTTATGAAATGGTAACATATACATATAAACAAGCAAACTACAACAGAGTTCCTTTTATTCACAATAATATCATGGTAATTCTATGTGTACAGTTTTTTGGGATTTTCTCCGTATACTTAATTGTATATCAACGCATCAATGTACAAAATTAAAGTAGCAACTTGATAGCAATTCAGCCTTGATAACAAGTGAAACAAGTTCAAAAATTCCCTAGAAATTATATCATCCCCTAATCACACATTAATGCAAACCTCGATAAGAAGTAAACCTTGATAATAAGTCTTAATTAATTATGCATATTAAAGACTTGTTATCAAGGTTCCATTGCATTTGTTTTCCTAAGCTCTACAAAATCATACGGTTAGGCATTTCATGTTTTTATACTTATATATAAATTTGAACGAATTGTGTTTTTGGCTTCTGGGCACCAAATGAAAAAATAAATCGGTCCCGGGTTTAGGTCTTACCGTGCCACCTATGGTAATAACTACTTCCCTATAGGGAACTGCGCTAAAAAAAAGGACGAATAAAGCAACCACAAACAAGTTGCACGATTTGCTTCCCTAATAACAAGTAAGAAAGGCAAAACAGTTATATTGTTTTAATTCAAAACTATCAGATTTTCATAATTTTTTATTAGATTACATGCAATGGTAATTATTAAATATCAGTATAAATATTGTTTAAATGAGTTCCAGAATGAATCAGGGGTGTAACTGTCAGGATGTGTCTTTGGCCGGAATGAATCAGATGCGTTACTCCCTGGATGTGTGTTAGGGGTGGTGGACGGGGTGGGGGGGGAGGTGAAATTCCTGGGAAGATTTCCGTTCCTGGTATTAGGGGTGAAGCAATGTCAAAATACTCAGTATCCTTTACTAGGAAGATCACAGAATGCCATTCAACCTATTTCCTTCATTCGATTGTTAGAGAATGACTGTATCCCGTGTATGTCATAAGCCTGGGTGTGAAATGCCTTAGGTAGCCTAATATTGTAAGTAAATGTGTTTCGTAATGAAACATGGTTAAAGAATCCAACCAACTGACAGGCTTAAAAAATAAATGTTTTTTCGTAGAACATTATTTTTTCAGATGGGTAGGTGTTTAAAAATATATTGGGTTGTGTTTGATTTTTAGTGAATAATTAATTTAAAGAGACGAAAATTTTTGTCGTATCTATAAGTTTAAAAACTCCATGTTTCTTCCGTAAAATATTAGCTTCAGTTTAGCCACAAAAACCTTGTTTACAAGGGATGAATGATGACAAATTATATTTTATTCTTCGTAACGAATAAAAATAAGGTGGGTTAGTATTTTGTTTAATTTGTTCATCTTACGAACTATCAAAATACAGAATTTCTTATGTAACAAAATTGTCATTTTTTCGGTGAGAGCTACGTAAAAAACCAGACGTTTCGCACATTCTATGGTGTGGCGTCCTCAGTGGCAAAGCTGAGTCTGATATGTCCAGGGCGTTTTTTTACCGCAACCCAAATTACAAGTACCATAAGCCACTGTTTAATGACACAACAAGCTCACATAATGGTATCCCTGTATTCTCTATACCATTGCCATTCAGCTGTTATTCATTGTTGCGTAGTTGTCCATGACGTTTAGTGCTATCGGGAATTTATTGTGAATAAGTTTATTGTGATTAACTTTTTCTCAAGCTCTGTTTGAGCATGTGAAAAAAAATCATATTAGGCTACGTCTTAACAATAACAATTATCAGTTATCAATAACACTAAATCCCATAGATAACTGGAACGATGCATAATAGCTGATCGGGAATGTAGTAAAAAACAGGGATACCAACATATGACCTGGTTTTGTTGTAGAAATTGTCTCACGCTAGTTGAAATTATTTGGGTTGTGTTATAAAAACCACCTTAATAATTTTGCTGAGTTTTTCCGAAAGATCCGAGAATTTATTGATAACTCCGGTTGATTAGCCTGCGAAAAGATTCTTCTATAAATTACTAGCCCCATTTTGGCTACAATAGGATTGGCAACAAAAACTTCACTAGAAAATTAACATTTTTGTTTTAATCATGCCCTAGTGTAAACTTAGTAAATTTTCATACAGTGGAAATATTAAGTACTAAATGTATAGTTTGTTCCAAGAATTTCATCTAGTAAACTGTAAACTATAATAATATTTTCTAAATATTGAAAGTAAACTCAAAATTGTTTAGTCTTCGTTTCTTGGGACGAGTCAAGTAGAAATGGTAGGTATGATTATTATTATTACATTATCCAAAAATTACAATAACATTATTTTTACAGGTTTGGTTGGATTTTGTAACAAGACATAAAAAAAAATAGTCTCAACGATGAGAAATCCTATTTTTAGGACAGCCCTTTCCATAAAATATTGATATAAAATGTATGAAATAAAACATTTGTAAAGCAAAGCACCTCGTAAATTGTAGGCATATTATGTTGTTTTTTTGCTATTTCATTATAATTTTCATACTATATTTTACATAAACTATATAAATAAAATAATAAATAATTAAAAACCAAAAGTTTAAGCAATTTTCCAGTCCCCGTGCTTTCATATAGACTACTCGTCGTAGTCGTGATGTTCCAGTCCAGTGAGCTGAAACCTTACTGGACTGAGGCTGTTTAGGACTCCTCTTCAGCCAGATATAGACAACAGAAAACGAATTGCTAGTGCGTCGCTATGCGTCGAAATGCGTCGCTAGTGCGACGATATTATAGCCACAGTACATAAACGAAATAAAAATAGAAAGTGATAAGCAGTTGTAAATCAGCTTTGTCATGTTTTCCCAGGTTGATAAAACACTAATGACATTTTTATCTTGATATTAAGTCCATGCACTAAAGGAAAGCAAGAATCAAAAGCCCTGCTGTCTTGAAGAAGGTTAGAATATGCTGGAATCTCACTGCCAATACCAGAGAATTGTGTTTGAAATTCAAAAAGTCATCATCCAAATTGTTTTTAATTCAATGTTAATATTTTAGATAAGATACATATTACAGGCATATTATTTGTGTTTTTAAGGCTAGTTACATCATGCAAAGATGGTAAAAACAATGCATATTTAAAGATTTAAATGCGACATTACAACCGTAAAAGTATAAAAGTGCTGTAAAAGTGCAATAGTTGTTATTTCAGGGTTATTTTTTGACATTTTCCATTATGATTAATGAAAAAGGTGTTCACCACGAATGGTATCTGTAATCCTGCTGTCTTAAGGTGAGAAAGTACCATAAACATAACATAATGCTTACAACACCAGCCGAAGCTGAGAGATCATGTGGAATATATTTTTTAATACAATAAACTGTACTCTAGATAATTAAATGAATTAATTAATATACTATTTAATACTCCCCTTAACTTAACAATCAGAATCTTTCAAAAATATTTCGAACGATCGTAATTTTTTGCTCGGATTAAACTGACCTGATTTAATACATAATGTTTATCCAGTAAAGGCCTCGGGGTGGGACCGCGTTACCTAATTGTTATAATGACCATCCACTTACATTATCCGATTACTATTAAAGCTATTAGCTTACCAACTTACATCAGATTAACAATGCAGACAGTTAGCCCTGGGAGGAAATAACCACGTACTGACCAGGAAGGGACAAATACAATATTGTACTTTGGTTATAGTTTACCACCTGATGTGGTTATGTCGAAAATAATAATTTCCCTACAGTTACCTAAAAAAACCGGCTTCCTCGCACTGATTATAGCACGCAAAGTAGCTAATTACTGCATTTACTTCCTTTTCCCGAGCTCATTTTTCTTGCAACGCTCATTTTTTTGCTGCACTACAGTATTCCAAACAAAAAACACTAAACAGTGTGTTTTTATTAGGCACGTAATGCGTGTACGCTTGGAAATAAGTTGGCACTTAGATATAATACAACTACAATCAGCTGGTGCAGCGTTTCACAGCCTTTTGAATTTTGACAAGTATTACGACGCAACCTGTTGTTTCGTGTTAACATTCTATTTTCGTTCAACCCTTGGATTAAACTAAACCTAAAACGGGTTGTTTAGTGTTTGAAAGATTAATTATTTATATGCTTTAAGTAACTTTAGTAAAAATATAATGCGTAACGTGGGTGCAAAGTGCCTTTGCTGCACTCGTAACAGAAATCACTATTTCGTTACAATGCAGTGAAAACAGCAAAAAATTATTCTATAGATTTGCCGAATAGTTCCAATTAATAAAAGCTACAACGTATCGGCTTGTTTTGGCTATTATCATCGTCTATATGAATGTTGACACTTTTAAATGTAGATATACAGGGTGAGTTTTAAATGAGTTTCCCCCCTACTTTTTTCTACATTTCTTAAGATATCAACTCCGGACAACGTCAGATCATTGTAGAGTAGTAAGTACTTCATTTTGACTGGGTATAAATTTTTGGCCGCCATCTTGGATCCGCCATATTGGATACAAAGTGTTTTTTTCAAATGTAAAGGTAGGGTTGTGACCCATCGTTTTAAACTACTTTTTAATGCTGAATACGATGCTGCAATTCGTTTTTAAAAATCTTGATCCATTCTAAAGTTATGAGAACCTTTTATAACATAATTGTTAGCCCACTTTAACATTGTGCATTTAGAAACTAAGAACATAATCACAAAATAGTGCTAGATAAAGATAATTATACACCACAAAATATACATAAATCTTTATCTAGAACTATTTTGCGATTATGTTCTTAGTTTCTAAATGCACAATGTTAAAATGGGCTAAAAATAATGTTATAAAAAGTTCTCATAACTTTAGAATCGGTCAAGATTTTTAAAAACGATTTTGCAGCATCGTATTCAGCATAAAAAAGTAGTTTAAAACGATGGGTCACAACCCTACCTTTACATTTGAAAAAAAAAATTTGTATCCAATATGGCGGATCCAAGAACGTATCTTCGGCCGCGCATGCGCTCTTCGCTGAACGACGACCATCAGCTAATTTGTCAGTTCAGTGTTTCTGTCTACTTTAACAGTTAAATACATTTTAAACTCTTCATCGTCCATATTCAAGTCTTCCATTTATTTGTGGTACCCTCCGTATACTGCACTTTTTCTACAAATTGGATTAATTATTTGATAGTGAATACAGTGACAAAAGTTCATAGTCACTCTCCCTGCAGTCCTTCCAAGGCACACTGGAGCTGAAACTTGGCTCAGACCGCGGAACACTCGCCATCTAGTCCATTCTAACATATAACTTGTTAAATTAACCAAACCATAAACTTGAAACAAACATCTAGCTATGCACTCGACCACGGCCTAAAATATGACCAAATAAAAAAGAACTGCATATAAGACGTTGGTTTCGGTGTGAACTGTTCGTAGCTAGCGTTACTCGGGATACGCGGTACGTCGCCCGAAGACATCCAAGCAACGCTACGCCGCCGGTGTGAGAGTGTACGCATATTTGGTTTTATGTGTTCGCTGATTTCAACACACGACTTAAATTCAACACATTTTTAACATTTTTCTCTACAGCTACTCATTTAGGAGTTACAGCGTGTTAAATCTAAGAAAAAATAACATGCGGTGTACATTCTGCGCCATGTAGCTCCTATATGAGTAAGTTTAGAGAGAAAATGCTAAGATTAAATAAGTCTTAAAATTGCAACTTCATTCCCAAAAGACCATTAAAAACATAGACCATAAAAAATAATAATTCCATTATTTCAAAAATGCCCACCATTTTCCAAGATGGCGGAAAATTTTTAATTAAGAAAACTATACGTATTTTATGGAGTTTAGCGAATGTAGATGCAATTTTAAGACTTTTTTACTCTTAGCATTTTCTCTCTAAACTTACTCATTTAGGAGCTACATGGTGCATAATGTACATAGCAACTCATTTATTCTGTTTTAACACGCTGTTACTCCTAAATGAATAGCTTTAGAGGAAAAATGACAAATACAAAAAACGTTTTAAATGAAATTTAATTTATAAATAAATAATAAAATATAGGGCTTCCGTAAGAAATATCAAAGTTGGTGGCCATTTTGGAAAAATTATAGCTAAAATCTTTTTTTCAACTTGACAAAAGTTTTTAAAATAAAAAATCCAAGGCAGTTACAATTTAACATTTTTTGATATCTCTGATAACTTTCGAATAAAACAGCTGGCACACTTATATCAATCACATTGAAATATATTCATACAAATTCATTAATAGCTGTAGTGAATTTCATAAATTTAAAATTACAAGTGTTTAAATATTTAGTTTTACTACTTAAACTATATGCTGTAGAACTACTAAAAGAGTATGAAATATTACAACGATACAAGTTACCATCCAATTGAATATAAAATAATAACCAAAATTGATAGTTTATGGTTCAAGTACACAATACATTTGCAAAGAATAAAGAAATCACAAAAAGTTAAACAACCAGCCTTCTTAATAACAATTAAAACTGGCCAATAAGTCATATTGTTTTAATTCAATACTATTCGTCCTTCGTAACATGCAATTACGTCACAAGCAAAGGTAATTAGTAAATATCACTATATTATTCACTTCATTGTTAAAATGTGTTTCTTTTCCGGAATGAATCAGCTGCGTTACTCCCAGGATGTGTGAGGGGTGGTGGACGGGGGGTGAAATTCCTGGGAAGATTTCCGTACCTGGTATTACGGGTGGTAGCAATGTCAAAATACTTAGTATCCCGTACTAGGAAGATCACAGAATGCCATTCAACATATTTCCTTCATTCCTATGTCAGAGAATTACTGCATCCGGTGTAGTCCATTAACCTAGTTGGGAAATGTATTAGGTAATATTGTAAGTAAATGTGGTTCGTAATGTAATGATGAAGGGCACCAACAATTATGATGAAAAATAACTTACCTTCTAGTAAGTTATTTTCTCCAAATAGTTGGTCTCAAAGTGGGATCTGAACCACTGGGCCTAACACCATAGTTGAAGTAATATAAATATAATATGGTGTTTATTTATTCTATGCTAACACCTTTGATGATTGAGCGGAATTGAGCCCGTGCCCTCTATAATAGAAGTACAGAGTCCCATCTTTACCTACAAGGGGCTTGAAACTGAAGGAAAAAGCCAACAGTATCCTATATTGACATATGAAGTTTGGTTTACAATATAGTTATTATACTTGTTTATACATGTTTTGTTTGCAGTATGTATTAATATTGGATTTATAGTATTTACCGCACTATAAGTCAGATTTGATCTGGAATATTTTAACACTATATTATACGTTATCCAGGGTCAATAATCCCACAGAGTTAAAAATGCTTATGCCTAATCAACTGTTTGTGAATTGATCTTTTTCCAAAATACAGGTGGTCTATTGAATAGAACGCATGACCTTTGTCCTAAACGCCCCTGCTGTGGTTATTCCATTGTCCACTGGTTCGGAACCCACCTCCAAGTGTAGGATCCCCTATCAACTGTAAAAAAGATAGGTCCCATTGCTTGGAGACCTCTTGCCATGAAAAGTCATATGCAAATAAATAAATGATACGTGCAAATTATTGAACTGATTACACATGTACAATATCCCACTACAGTATGCAATAATATTGGAATATATGACGAATTCTCAACGAGGATCCCAATGTAAGGGTCCATCCTAAAGCCAAATTTAATTTTATCAAAAACAATTTGGAAATATTAGTCTACATAATATTCATTTTTATCAGAAAAAGAGAGAAAAAAACATAGGGTACAATTATAGTTTGTATGGCCTATATGTTACAGCTTTGTTTTAATCTATGAATGGTGTTTTCATTTGCAACTTTTGATAGTTTGAATTTGAAATCATCTACAGCCATTTTTATCGTGCTTTAACTGAATTGTCATTTTAAAATCTTTTAAGAAATTCTATTCAGGCCAGAGCTTAGAGTGAATAGCGCCATGGGCTGCTGCAAATGCAGCCGTTGGTTTAATTTGAACGAACAGAGTGTAAACTATTTATAAATCAGGGTAAACCAACATTTGTCGGAACGTATCGGTTGAGATGATCTTCACAATGTAGATTAGTTAGTGAGATCTTTATCGTACGGGATTTACCCGTCAAAATACAAGACAGCATTTACACAACACAAATTAGTACACAATTTAAAATGGGCATCACACTTTTATCAATGTCCAGACCTAAGATTGGATTACAATTGGAAAGTTCTGCACGCAACTGAAGAACTTGGTCGGAAATCTTCAGAGACAGCTGATGTAATGCCTAAAGCCCTCGAGTGACAAACATGGAACTTAATCGGCTTAAGTGGCTCGACATGGTTCAAGCCAACCAAACCACCTTAATCATTTGACGCATAGTTTTGCTGTGGAGAGCAAACTTCGAAACAGTAACGTAAAAGGGGTGTGAAAACAGCCTGTTGTGTCTTAAGGTATTTATTCCTAGCGTAACCTTCACGAAAAAAATCGTTCAAGATCCTAACTGACACATCTTAACGCTACAGTATAATTCGTTTAATGGTAAAAGTTATTCAAATTCAATAATAAAACGTAAAACTTTAAGTTGCCTATCTTTACTGCCTGAAAATGCAAAGATAAATAACATTGTAGATTTAAAGTTAATTGAAATTACGTGGCGTCCCACTTAAACATTTTTAAATCAAATTTAAAAACATATTTCTCTAATTAACATCCCAGTAGAAGCAAGGTTTCGCCAAGTTTACAAAACTGGTTTGCGAAATCTCATTGGTCGGGAAATTATTAGTGAGTAGGTACATTAATGTGTTTTTTAATCGATTATCATTAATATATTGCATTACAAGTACAGAAAGTGGTATTTTTTCGGTGCTTTTCCACGTTTCATTAACTTCGTGTACACACAAAATTGCACGTGTGAGGCTAAGCCAAGCAATTTTTCACGTACGACGTGGAGCTGAGGACGGGAAAAATTGGAGCAAGTGTCGAAAATTCACTTTCTGTAAAAGTTATGGATACTTTTTACGACCCCTTAAAAATACACACACAAAATAACAGACCTCAGTAAAATATTTTTTTTTATATTTATCAATTAACATAAAAAAATAAAATAAAAGCAAATGTGTTATAATAACAATCCGTTATAACAACCTTGATGGTTATTAATTCAAAGGTTATTTATTGTACAGTAATTATGTTAAAACAGCTTAACTAAATTACGAAAATAAGAATAATAGAAAATAAAATATTTTATAGGTATTCTAGCGTGCGTAGTTGTCCAATGAAGAACTGATTGAGAAAAATGGAAGGTAAATTTAGAGGAAGGGATAATCAACTGACCGATTTCCCTCGCTCTAAATTATAGCTTGGGAAACAATTATTTTATTTGGTATCAGCTATAATCGAAAGTAGCTACTTTCCGTACGGAGTGATGAAACATTTAGTTATTTAACGTAAGTTAAACACGGTGAACTAGAAATTTACTTTGAGCGCCTGTATGTCTACAAGCCATAACATTCTTTTTTGTATCTCTTTTCGATTTGTCAAGTTTATTTTTGTATACATTGCAAGTTAAAATGGTGCATACCTTGCAGTAGTTAAAAAACAATTATATAGTTGTTGTAATAATTATGGTTTATAGAATCTTGCTTTGCGCCGATTGACAACGATTAGATAACCCAACCCTTTCGGTCAGTGGAGTTAAGGGTCATTCACCTCTGTTATTTTTGTCACCAGATCCGGTAGCAGGGCACTGTCACTTTCCTTGCCTACCCCTCCCCCCTCAGAACACCTATCAACCCCTAGAAAGTGGAATCAGTCGACCTACACTTGCATTTTCAATAACACGCTTATGAATTAAGACTGGGGGACCCATTTCAATATTTAATACAACATCAAATCAACTTAGCTTTTAACAAATAAAATGAATGAACCATTATGTCCAATACCCCAGAAAGGAGTGATGTGATCCCTCAGAAATTTTGTACTGGATTAATTTTGATATTTCAAATACAAATTTAAGGCTGTTGCTGTTCTTGTTTTAATAAGCCTTTAAAATTACCTGTCACCTAATGTAAATTCCATTTACATTTTGAACCAACCTCAAAACCTTAGTATTGTTCGTTAAAAGAGAGTCAGAGTTTTCATGAGCCGTGTACTTTAAAATTATTATAAAAACCTAAAACATGACCCTAAATAAATATACCAAAATAGTAAAAACAACAGAGAACAAAATACAACGAAAGGCTGGTTTCTATTAATGGAACTTTGATTGTTAATATGAATACGATACCTTACAAAATAAAGTATTGCAGTGTCATAAACCATAATAATATCGAAAGGAGATTTTATCCCCGTACTGGTCAAATTATACCGAATATTTATTATTGGCAATACTATGGTGAAATTATTCAACTTCAAAAGACCAATTTTCATTATTTCAGTTTATATTTCATACAGACTCAACGCATGAGTTAACCTTCTAGTATTGAATGTAGTCTAAAACCAATTTGTCAGTATATCTACACTAACAAGTTCAAACTAGTTACAATATCAAGTTTATTTTAAACCACAACCTTCCAGATTCAACGAATAAATATTTGAAAATGGATCTAGTTTACAGTTAGTGGTGCCTTATCACTGCCGCGAAACATATTTCCGAAGTGAAGATACAGAAATGATTTAGCGCCTCGGCGAACCCAGCATTGCTATCAGCGGCTGAGGAAACCAAGAAACGTGATAGGACAGAGAACTCCTCAGCAACGCGCGTCGGTATCAGATCTGAAACAGGAAACAGAACTCCGGGTGAGGGGCGAAACGTATATCGTACATGTCAGACTGTGATATCACCAGGACTAAACGTCTGTGAGAATGTAATATCACAAGCACTAAACGTATGTCAAACTGTGATATCACCAGCACTATACGTATGTCAAACTTTGGTATCACCAGCACTATACGTCTGTAAGACTGTGATATCACAAACACTATACGTCTGTGAGAATGTTATATCACAAGCACTGAACGTCTATGAGACTGTGATATCACGAGAAATGAACGTCTGTGAGACTGTGATATCACGAGAAATGAACGTCTGTGAGACTGTGATATCACAAACACTGAACGTCTATGAGACTGTGATATCACGAGAAATGAACGTCTGGGAGACTGTGATATCACGAGAAATGAACGTCTGTGAGACTGTGATATCACAAACACTGAACGTCTGTGAGACTGTGATATCACAAGCACTGATCAAAGTCACTGCACAAAGTCTGCGATATCAGTTGCTCGTAGATATATGTTGTAAGTTGTAGAATGGGATCCTTGATTGATATACAACAAGTGAATGCAAGAGTAACAAGATTAATATCGTAGTTTAAACTTCAAGTAATGCTTTTGAAGATTTGTTTGTAAGAAATAAATACAATGCCTACAATGGTTCTTTAGTATTGACTTTGTTACACGATCAAGTTTTAGGACAATTGTATAATAGTTCAAATAATAGTTTGTATAATAGGACAAATAAAGAATGCAAATGTTTATAAGGTTCAAACTGACATTTATGGTTGTGGTAGTTAAACAGAGTTTTGATAAATGTCGATTTAACTAGTCCACTTTAATTATTCAAACCAAATGAAAAATAGAAAATGGTAGATTACAGTATAAACCGGGAACCATATAACCATAATTTATTGTTAAATAAATGTAATTTATGTACTGTATGCAGAAACAAT
Source organism: Macrosteles quadrilineatus (assembly GCF_028750875.1). Lineage (NCBI taxonomy): Eukaryota > Metazoa > Arthropoda > Insecta > Hemiptera > Cicadellidae > Macrosteles > Macrosteles quadrilineatus. Next base: position 57,612,951 of record NW_026542600.1, read on the forward strand.
TGCGTACACAATTATAATAATTTGAGTTTGTTTTTAAAGTCAATATATTATAATGTATGTAATCTGGGTTATAATCCAACCCAACAACGAGTCAGTATATACCGTCAAACTAAAAGTTTTGCCAGACTAGTAAAACACAGAAAACAACTCAACACTCGAAGAGTTTTACTTTCTATGCCTTTGGACTTCCCCTGGCTGGCAGGAATACTTAGCTATTGTTGTTGAGGGATAAGCAACTGTTTGGATCGAGTTTAGAAAAACAAGTGATTGGACAGGACGCCATCGGCACTCATCTCAACAGGGATGCTGGGTACGCGGTACAAACCATGTCTGTAGCTTTATAGTACGGTTGGTTAAATGATATGTATGTACTGTACAAAGTAAAGCTATCAAGTGATTGGACAAGACGCCATCGGCACTCATCTCAACGGGGATGCTGGGTACGTGGTACAAACCATGTCTGTAGCTTTATAGTACGGTTGGTTAAATGATATGTATGTACTGTACAAAGTAAAGCTATCAAGTGATTGGACAGGACGCCATCGGCACTCATCTCAACGGGGATGCTGGGTACGTGGTACAAACCATGTCTGTAGCTTTATAGTACGGTTGGTTAAATGATATGTATGTACTGTACAAAGTAAAGCTATCAAGTGATTGGACAGGACGCCATCGGCACTCATCTCAACGGGGATGCTGGGTACGTGGTACAAACCATGTCTGTAGCTTTATAGTACGGTTGGTTAAATGATATGTATGTACTGTACAAAGTAAAGCTATCAAGTGATTGGACAAGACGCCATCGGCACTCATCTCAACGGGGATGCTGGGCACGCGGTACAAACCATGTCTGTAGCTTCAAAGTACCACCGGATAATAGAGTATTGTATTCAGTTTGGTGGTAAGAATAAATATTCATTAAATGCGTAGTATAAACATTTTCAGAGCTTTACAGAGTGTCCCGTAAGTATACAGCCAAACTCCAGGAAATAGTTTATGGGTCAAAATAAAGAGAAAATCAAGAATAATTTTTCTAGAACGCTTCGTTAACAGGCACCCACCTTTTTATTAACATAAAAATTTATCTTTGAATTTTCCCAACCGATCTTGATGTAACTTGGATTGTATTTTATTCACTGTTAAAATAATTGCATGTAAAGTAGAAAAAACCAATGTTAGAACACGATATTGAGTTCCATTTAAAAATCGCGGCCATTTGTTTCTGCGGTTTGTTACTGAAATAAATGGCATGTTTATGAAGAGATGTCTAGAACACTTTTATTTAGCATTAAAAATGACCTATCAAACTACACCAAGTTCAAAAAGATGGAATAACAAAGAACTTAAATATTACGATTTTTAATTGTAAAATGCGGTAAAATAAGGAGACGATAGACACCTCATTTTGTCTTATTTCACATCTAAAAATTGCGATATTTAACTTTTTTTTATTCGATCTTTTTGAACTTGGTGTCATTTGATAGGAAATTTTAAATACTACATATGCGTTCTTATAATTTTTCCATATAATTTACCATTTTTTGGCTATTACAAAAAGTAAAATGGAAGCCATTCTTAACATTTCAAAACAGACCAACTTAACTGGTTAAGAAAGAGTTTTTGGGAAATTGATTTTCTCTTTATGTTGGGTACTGGACAATTTCCGGTTTTTGGTACTCAACTTTCGAGTCTCAAACAGGTCCAACACAGATCCGAACCTGTCACTTCTTCTCGATCAAATTATGCATCCTGTACATTCTTTTAAATTTTTAGGCATTCATTTATATGAATGTTTAAATTTCAAAGATAATGTGGAATATGTGATAAAACGTGTAAGCTCAGGCATCTTTGTACCTCGAACATTGGCCACAACATGTACTAAAATAAACATTGTACATGATTTTTAAAGCTCGTTTATGCAATAACAAAAGTTGTTATTTTATAATTACTACCTCTCCATGCAATTGATCCATAAATTAGTTGGGAATGTATATGTGCATAATAAATGCATTTTAAGGTATTGCAATCTACACTGTTCTTTAACATGTTTATAATAAATATTCCTTTGTTAAGTTTTTTAGCCGTATAATCAATATGGACTTTCCACTTTAAGTTAGATTCTATAAAATTTAAAAACCCCTAAAAATTTTACACAATTTTTACTATGCCTATCATTAAAACTAATACATAAATCTTGGGTTTTTTCTATATTTAAAAACAATTTATTGGCCTTACACCAGTCTTCGATTAAGCTATCTGCTTTGTATGCCATTACTGTTGAATTTAGCAAGTTCTCGCTTTGAATTTGTATTGCTCTGCAAAAAGACAAGTCTTAACATTGAGGTTTAGGATATGGCTTGCCTTATGGTGTCTGGAGTGGAGAATCCGAGGAAGGGTGAGCTGACAATATCTGGTCCATGGACGAGTTGTGGGGTCTGGCACAGGCTGCTGCTTCTGTTGTCAGTCTGGGCCGCACACATCTCTTCATGCCCCAACTCATTTTTTTTTACTGTGTCTGACGCTGGTGGATGTCTGACTTTGCTGGTTACAAATGTTGATCCGTTGGAAGAATTGTGCAGCTTGATTGTTACATGAAGAGCAATGATGTTCCATAACAGTTCCTTACCTTTTTTATTTAGGTGAAGGACATGATAGGTGTAAT
>NW_026542600.1:57615712-57702431 GCF_028750875.1 Macrosteles quadrilineatus
CTGATACCTAGTATTCGTTTGGACAACTTATACTTCATTCTAAGCTTTTAGTTCATTAAAAACTCTATTTTATTAAGTTACTTGATTTTCTTTTTTCTTCGCACAGTAGGCCTACAATCATGTCATACAATGCACTGTTCGCACATTACTGACTGATAGAAATTCTCTTGTAAAAAGTAATTCTAATGAAATAGGTCGTCAGTAGATTACAGAGGTGAATTACGGTTTGAAGAAACCGATGAAAAAATATCTCAATGGATACGGAGCTGGGGGACGTTTTAATCCAAAGCAACCATTAGCAGAATCCATTTGATTTTTTGTGCTCTGAGCTGCACTTATTGGCGCAGATGGTACATGTCAATAACTGCGACCCTTCACTCCTATATCTCTCTCTAATAAATACCCAAATATTGCCAGTTATGATTTATCTTACGACAGGATGACTCCATTCCGCCAACGTTATTGTTGTTGCTTTCGGTTATATTTTTATTGCTTTCACCGTTAAGTTCAAATTTGTCGTTTCCAGGTATTGTGTTAGTGTTATACATTAAAGGAGTATACCTTAAATGTCTACTCTTAAATCTATGGTGTTATGGTTTGCTTCAACTGTTATTTATGAAGAAGCGTTGATATCTACAGTTAGGTTTTGTAGGTAAAACCAAATTAAATTTCAATTTAACGTTGTCAGGTATTTTCTCGAGTTACGTTTTGCTCGAATTGTTATTCTCAAAGAAGAGTTAGCATTATACATTTAGGTGTGAAGGTTTTATTTACATCTTATTAGTCATATTCTCCCGCAACGAGGTGAAATAAAATCAGTTCCTATTGTTATTTACCCTATTTAAAGATTCAAACAGAAAAAAAAAACTAAGAAGACTCTTTTGCATTTACAATATTTAAGAAAATAAGAAGTTATATTACAAGCCTATGTAATGCACTTTGTATCGCGTAAAATGATTTTATGAGATAAATCAATAAACAATTAGTCACAGATCTGAAGTATACTTAGTGAACAATTTATTACTAATAAATGTTTCATAAAAGCCAAGATTGATAGAAATCAAACATAATTAAGTTAATTTTTAATGAGACAATACTACTCTTATCTTATTTAAAAGACCATTTTTCATTTGACTCAACATTTTACATTAAATCTTTGAAATTCGAACATATTAATTGTATTCATAAATAACTCAAAAGCGTTTAATTGAGTTTGACCAATAAACTTCTTCTTTTTTACCGATTCATTCTATGCTTTTTAAGTAATTCTTTCGCCTGTTTTAAATTTGAGAACTCAATGATTAATAATCCAGAAAATTTTCCAATAGCAAATAAGTAAACGGATTTTTATGAAACACGGTTAGGCGAATAAAATAACTTGAGAAATATAGATAGAACGATTCCATCAATACGATTTCTTTATTTACTGTTAAATGCATAAGAACTAAATTGATAAAAACAAAACCGTTGTATGTTCGAGGGATGAGGTCATAATTTCAGGAAATAAACAAAATGTGCTTAGTATTTTTTTAAATAATACTTTTAACCTTTTAAGATTGGAAAAAAAACAACATCTAAATTTTGGGAGTATTAATGTCTTGTTTGTAGCAATTTATTAAATATTAATATGGTTTCACAAGAAAAGCTGATTCATATATTTGTCTTTTAAAACTCAGCAATGCTGTAAATTATCTATTGTTAGTTATAAAAACAAACTAATGTTACTAATAAACTAAATCCATGCACCTAAATACTAGAGTTGATGTAGGCCTAATGTATCATTATTCAATACAAGTAATATTCTAAATGGAATTCTTGAATTTCAAAACTTTATTGTCGGGTCTGTAAAAGTACCTTTCTTTGAAAACGCGCCGTATTACTACAGTAGGCCAGCCACACTACACGCCGCCAACATAGGCAGCGTCACCCCAACAACAATAACCCCAAGAGAATGGACGTTTGTGTGTGCGTTGGCGCGTCTGCGAAACAGCTCTAGATACTGTATATTTATTATAGACAAATTTATAAATGTGTCAAATTATGCAAACGTGGGATTAAACTTTTATTAAAAAAACATTGATTACGAAAATACAAAAATCAATAATTCAGTTCATTTTAAATTATTATTTTATTTTATATCATGAATAAATTTTACAAAATCGGCTTGGCATTTTACTATTTAATAGCAACATAACTAAAATAATATCATCATCTCCCAGAGTTTAAGAAAAATAAATTCAGTTGATAAAGTGCCAAAGTAAATCCCAAACTCGGTGTATCCTACGAAGAATATAACTCATGATATCAAATTCCTAAACAAAAAGCCCAATAATCCAGATAGAAAGGGCAGTGGGCACGGGAGCAGGTTTATCAAAATATTATGAATGAAGAGGGCTTACGGTCGGCTATCGAAGGCCTATGCCCTCACCCCCATCCCCCTCAATTTCCATGAGAAAGCCGCAGCCGCCACGGGGCGGAATAATTGCCGAAGATTGACAGACCCCATATTTCAAACTCTCTTTTGTCTGCGACTCGCTGCCATTTTATAACTGGTCTTAGACGCAAAAGTCACTGAAGACCTTTTTGTGTAGGGGTGAACAAGTTTTCGCGGTTTCAAAATCTTTTGACGTATTTAGAAAAGAATTACGAGGCCTGTAGGTTACATTAGGAAATACTGGAGCAAAACAAACTTTTAGTAAATAAGTACGTAATAATATAACTCTACATATTATCTTAGGAAAGGCACACGCCTAACAAAACCGAATTACATTGAAACTCTACATAGAGTTATTTAGATTTAAAGATCATAATGACTGGGTGATGTTCAGTTAGTTCAATTTTATTTATAAATAATATAAAGAAACGTCTTGTTTAAACTATATTGGCTGCTTAAATAAACCTCATATTGCTTAAAAATTTGTAATCTTGCTGGACAACTTGTATATAGTATATTACGTTTCTAGTCCTGAAAATAGGTGTTTACCGGACGAGTGTATGGTTGATCCCGTGCGAGACGAAGTCGAGTACGGGATTACCATACGAGTCCGGTAAACACATTTTGGACGAGTTACGTACGATAGTTTACGCCATACTACTAAATCCGTACAAATCTTCTTATATATTACCACCGACTAAAGGACTAAAAATCACTAGTCTTAACCTCTAAGAGAGGTTATATTTTTGTTTATAACCACTCATTGCCACCTAAATACAATATAATCAGTTGATTGGTGTCCGGTAAGACTCATTACAGTACAGTAGTACGCAATGAAACCCCATTTGAATAAGCTGGCGGCAAACAGCTGTTTTCTGGACTAAATACTTGCGTGGGAAGTTCGTCGAATAATGTAGTGTGGTGTAAAAGCTTTTACCTACGACCGTTTTTAAACTAGCTGTTTCAGTTCAGTTCTTAGGCCTAGACTTTAGGAGATTCACTTTAGCATTGTGATTCTCAGTGGCAACTAGAGGTTATAAACGAAAACAACACCTCTCTTAGAAGTTATGAGAAGTGATTGTTGGTTATTTAAAACTCGCCAAGGCTCGTACCTTAAATTTCTACTCGTGTCGTTATCACTATCTATAACGTTTCAAGGTTATTGAAAGGGTTGGTAAATTAAGGAAAGATAACAATACAGTAATACCAATAACAAACACTTAACAAAATATGTTGGACATAACAGATTTTAGCTATTTTAACAGTTCAGTTATGTTTCAATGCTTTTTGGTGTTTGTTTTATATTCATCTACTTTTTATTTAAGCTTTTTTACGTTGACATACTGCTATTTGTGTAGAGATCATTTCCATACATAGTGATTAAAACGCTCAAATAACACTAACCGGCTACATTTTGTATCAGTGCTATAGGGATAGTTATCGTATCGTTTGAAAATTAAATATTTTACTTTCACTGTATGTTTAATATCTAACCCTCAACGTCTTGAAATTTTACTTAGACTGCATTGCCTGCAGTTTCTAAGGTGGGGAACAACTAGAATGTAGCATTATGTAACGAAAGGTAATTCGTTGAAAATAAGACAATCCCAAAGCTTTAAGGCTTTAAACATGGTGTTGTAACCTTAAAATGAACAAGCATTAAATCATAAAAGCAATAAAATAATATATAATTAATGGTAATAGTTTACGTACAAAAGCAAACAATACACGTAAATTCATAAGGTAAAAAACAAATAGCAATGTAAACAAATAAAAAAACACAGAAGAACAAATAGTTAAATTTTGATCCCTATTCAACATGCATGACGAATTACAAGTCCGATATTTGTATTCAACTTCAAAAGTTGGGTACAGTTTTACTCGAAAACTTGGGAAAACAAGAAACGCTTGTAGTCTATCAACCCCCTCCCCTTGCATCACACACTGAAATCACAAAGAAAAGGGGAAAAGTTTTAATAAATTTTGCGATGAATAAATCGATGCGTTCTGAACAGCTGGTAGGTTCTTATTAAAGGGGCGAGGGGAGGGGGTGGATTGATTCATTGTCGTTGACTCTCCCATACCTGCAAACACTTCGGCATTCTTTTTTCTTTGATTTCCCATCTTAAATGAATGATCCATGTATGAATAGGATGGAGTTACAGTATGGAGTATGGACGTAATTCTGAAGAATTCTATGACTTGACAGAAACGATTCTAGAATGAAGAGACGATATGACATCTGGACTAGCCTTAAAGATGACTCCAGCGATGAGTCAAAACTAGTAGCCATCATGCATCTTTAAAGAACACTGCAGGTATGTCCACCAATTTATACAATATGTTTTTATTTCCAAAAATACGATTCTATTTTATTTGCTGTATTAGTTTATTCCTAATTTAAGGTATTAAAGAGTTAGTTTTCCGAAAAAATATAAATGTTGAGATTTTTTCCTTTTAAGTGAACATCCCAACATTCGAACATCTAAGTGAACATCTAAGTGCGATTCGTTATTGTGTTTATTATAAAAGGAAAGCCATACTTTTCCGTTATTTTAGTTTTAAACATCCACTAACCAAATTATACGCTATACAAGATATAGACATACATGTACGAGATTAATGCAGACAACAAAACACGGTTAGGAAAAAACAAACTTTGTTGAAAACAAAAATATAAACAAACAAAAAACACACTACAAAGGGCGAAATTAGAATAACATAACGTTGTATAGCATTGGTGGACATGTTCCACAGCTTGATAAAAGTACCCCCGCCGCAGCAAACCTGCCGACTAAGCGAATTTCTATTTGTCTGAATTGATTTTCATTAAATATATTTAAATAACATAAGGTTTAACGAGTACCTAGGTTTGCTGCTACAAGGAAACTAATAAAATGTGTTTTTAGTCAAATATTAATAGCTTAGTGTAAAATAAATTGATTTGCCAAGTTTGATCAAAATATATTCATAAACAAGCAAACTACAACATTTTACAATATTCTCCTTAAGAATAACATGGGAATTTTAAATTTAAATTTTTTTTAATTTTCTCCGTTACCAATAACCGAACAAAAATACTTTGATATACTAAATTATTTGTTTTTTAAGCTCTTTTAAAAGGGCTAAAGAGAAATTGGGAAATTTTGTGTTTTGAGGGTCAAAAGTGAGAAAAACCAATTTTTACCCCATAAAACCCCCCGTAAAACCGCGTTCCCATGGTCCGATCATGCTGGTTCGCGAACTCATTCAAGTTTATCCCGCTTTACACCTTTAAATCAAATTTCATCAAAATCGGACAAAAAATACTCAAGTTATCGCGTTTACGGACACACACATATATATATATATAAATCTATATAAATATATATATATATATATATATATATATAAATTTGAACGAATGGTGTTTTTGGCCTCTGGGGACATCAAAATGAAAAAGTAAATTGGTCCCGGGCCTAGGTCTTACCATGCCACCTACGGTAATAGCTTCTTCCCTATAGGGAAATTCGCTAATACCAGGTACTTTGCTTTCTTGGTATTATGATTTTACGGTGTACAAGTACGATAATATAGGTACACTACACTTTATGGATTCAAGGTTAACTAAACAAATTCTGACAAAACCCAAAAATCCCTACAAAACAATTTCAAAAATAAATGTTGTATTTTATGCTGAACAATGTATTCTGTAAAACGAACAAATCTTGCTATTAACCACAGTTACAAAATTTTTTGAAAACCCGAAATCTTTCAAACAAAATTATTTTTCATATAACCAACTAATGCAAGACCCAAACCTGTACGATCAAAATCCAGCCTGTAAAACAGCGTCCCAGCAAACTGCGCGTTAATTCTGAAAAAACATACCATCAACGTCATAAGGACCAAATAAAAACTCCCTAATTTTACTCTTGTCTAAACGTATAATTTGCTGATAACTATTGTAGGAGTGCATGTCAACCAACCATACACGTATACCTATGGCTCGAGACATAGGTTTAGCATGCCGTGACTGCCAAACATAACCTGGCGAGGTTTACACCACCGATATCGATAACTAATCTATTATTGCTTCTTCATGTCCGATGTCCATTAATGGATTGTTACTGACAAACTGGGTTATTTTGGTGTCCTGCTTACAAGGTCCCCCAAGGAAAGACGTTTCTCGTCACATAGATGTATTTTGTTGACACTATTTTTACATTTATGTTTGGAGGCAACACCTTGTTTTATCCCTTGTTTAATCTCATAGACCAGCTGGAGACTTAGAGTGACAAACAATAATTGAATGGCAATCAATTGAAAACAAAGAAAAATGTATGACAAATATAACTTAGTCAAAGCGTTGATTGGTTCAAAAGATGTTTAAATTTTAAGTCACTTAAAGTAATTATTGCTATAAAATCTCAATATGCGTAATAATAATGTGTGTGTTTACATTACGACTTTCTAAAATATAAGTACTGTATACACTATTTAGAATATCTGTGAAATGGGAACATATAGTTTATGTTTAAATTTAAAACTTTTTCAATTTTTGTTAAAAAAAATATTATTGTATTAATTTTTTTATTGTCTTTTACAAATTTAAATTGTTTTTGTCTAGTAAATTGTGGTAGACTTAAAGTATTCCTAGATTTTATCAGACATAATTTTGTTATTTGTTATTATTTTTATCAACTACAGCTATATTTCGTTTAATCTGTTTCCTGCGCTTCTTTGAATGTCAAACAACCACATTTTTAGTATTTTCCTCAGATCGTGTAACTATGTGTTTATGTGGAGATTTTAGAGTAAATATAGGAAAATAAATATTCAAGTACTAAATGCGGGAGTTTCAAGTGTTTAAACCGCGGAATATCGGATCTCTGTCAGAATATTTACTATTAGAGTTTTATTAAGAGTTATGAATTTTGGACTGTTTAGAGTTCGGTTTTGTCAAACAGAAAACATTTACGTTAAACAACTGAAGACCTGTTAAAATTGAATTATGGAATGACGGACTCTAAAGATAAAAACGTTTACCATTAAGCTGTTGAATATCGAAGTCATGAATTGTTATAAATAGAAAACTCCCTAATGTCAGTTATTGGAGAAAAAGATTGAGCTCCAAATTTTGGACTTCTAAATTTTTAAATTTTGAATGTCTTGCTCTGAATTTTCTGAATACAGTGTAGTGTTAAAAATCTAAATGCTAGAGTTCTAAACGACTAAGGTCTACATATAGGACAACTAAATTTCGAAGATCTGACGATGCTCAAGTTTCAGTTTATGTAACGACACTGAGTACAGCTGTAGCAGAATTAGCATCAGAATGTGGCGATCCATCATCAGAGAAGGTATGACGACAAGTCGCGCCGCTTGTGAACTGAGGGTAAAAAACTGACAACGCGCCCTACACACACACATACACACGTGGGGAGTTCTACAGTGAGGGTAGTAAGCCGCGTCTTGCCAGCATGTAGGTATAAGATATCGCTTACATTACAACCATACAATTGCCGAATTTTTTACAAGTATATCTACTCACATCTGAGATACCCTTTGGGACTTTTACTATCGTGATAGCACAAAAATTCACTCACGGTAAATGATAAAAACAAAAATTGATAAACTCACAAAATTTACTTACAAATTTGCTTACTATTTTTAGACAAGTTTATTAGTTCGTTTTTGTTTCAATGTAGTTCATTTGAAAAGTCATTGTTTCAGGAAAGACCAAGCCAAATAGCGAAATACAACCAAGGACCTTTTTCTACTACTGACCTACCAAATAGTTGGTGTGTTCATCTCATAAAGTCATGCTCAGCCCTCATGTGATACTCCTTTTGTAACATCTGACCAGACCTTGAGGGTAAAACACATAACTATAATTGATCCGATTTAGTTATTTTCTTAACAAAAAAATATAAAAAAGAACTAAACAAGATTAAAATAAAGTAATATATAACCGTAATATATGATTGAACAGACCCTGTTGTTTTCCCTTACATGGTAATCATAGATGGACTATGTATATTATGTGAGATTGATTTTTTTTTTAACTTAATTGGTTAGATATTTGAAGTCGTAAAAAGCTCACATAGTAAAGTGGAAATTTTAAAATTATACTTAAAAGAGTTTTAATGGATATCAAAAATACCATAAATATATAAGCAGAAATAGGCTTGAAAGAAGTCAGTTAACATGTGAGTATCTCGGACACGCAGTTTAAAGGTAGGAAATATTTTCTAGCCAAAACTTTGGAAGAGGCATTCCATTAATGTTCTTTGTACACAATTGATTTAAAACACAATTAAATTGTATTTGGTGCAAACAAAATAATTTAAAAATATTGATTATTTTAAAGACACTTAATTCAACGAATTAGTGGTATCTTCCCGTACAATAAGAGTTGGTTTTGCTTTTTACTATTTATTTCTTGTTATTTCAACTTTTATTTTTAGTTTTAACACCGATTTATCCCAAAAAAACGATCTACATAAGCTGTACCTTGTCCTTTTGTGTTATAAACAAGACAAAAGCACATTTTAAATCCATCTCAAAAGACATTTAGTTGAGATTTACGAACTTAAGTGTAACTTAAACAAACTGTATATTTTACAATAGGGTGATAGGTCTACTTGCAGCAATGCAATTGAATCATAATCCCCTACCGTTAAAAATTAACTGTAAATAATATTCCATTGCAAAAAATTACAACTCCACTAAGAGCTCTGTGTCTGAAAACTCGCCTAACGGTGTAATTTATCTCGTTTAGAATATTATAAATGTTAATTGATTTTACGAATTATTAAATCTACGTTGTTTTCTAAAATCGTTGAAAACCAGCCTAAAAGTTAAATGTATATATTGTATGAAATATGATTCAATTTATTGATTTTACCAAGTCAATTACGCTATGAAATAATCTCTCTTACTCTTCCAATACTGAAAAATTAAAATCATTCAAATTTTCCAATTAACGTTCCAAATTTGAATTTTTCAAACACATTCAAATTGGTTCATCTAATTGGTAATGGTAGTTGTAAATGAAGTTTGTGTCCAGCCTGCACAGTTTCCCATGCTATTGAGTTGTGAGTGTGGCCTAATGTACTGTGGGTTGTGGGTATTTTTCAGTGCCCCGGGGCGGATGGAAGGTGACGTCTAACATTAATGTGAGCGATTGAGGGGCGGGGAGGCGCCGAGCGCCGGAGCCTCTGGGCCCGAACCTGTACCAAAGGAAATTTGTACAAAATCTGAAATTGAAAAGTCCTCTAAACACCGGCATACTTGCTTTAGATACAAATTATAGTATTAACAATTGTTAAAAGCACTGGGAATCTCTGCCAACACACCCTCACTTATAAACCCAACCTTTCAAAATTTTGATAGTGCTCAAAATACTTAACAACCTTTTTAAAATGATAATTTGATTTTTACATGCATTTAATTATAATGTATTACACATTTTGTAAGGCAAGGGTCTACATCTTAGTCTTTTACCTTCTAACGTGAACATTTTACTACATAGCATGATTATAATCGCCACAGCTTGGTATCAGACCAGCAACCTTCACACTTAAAGGACAGCACACCTCCACATATCTCAGCATTTGTTGAGCTTGGTGACTACCCAGATATTTCTTAACAAGACTGATAAATATACCCATCATACTAATATATAAAATACGATTAAAACACTCTGAATATCGCCAGGCTTAAAGAATGGTTTTAGATCACAGTTTTAGATCAATTAATTAGTGTTACTACTGATCAAGATATTGGGCTTGAAGAAGGTCAAATCACGTTATTCGTTGTATTATGATTCGTTCAATTGAAATCAATTTGAAATTTTTCAATTAATGTTTAAGTACGATGTAATGTTTAAGCATGATGAGTGGACAACAACTAAAACTTTGCGGTTGTCTTTGGGACCAATGACTATCTTTTTAGATGATAGTTTTAAGTCAATTCGCGTCTCTCACAGCATAATAAATATGCAGTTTGATTGGACACTCTGAAAGTCTTTAGAGTTAAAGAATTATTTATGCCAAAATTGCGGTGCCTAGCTTAAGGTGAAGGATGAATTAGATTATCAAACAAATTTTACATTAGGCTCATTGAAGGTTGAATTGAGGTTAGAGGCACGGTGTAGTGAAGGTTACTCAATTCACAAGAACCTTATGATGATCACAATGTAGAAGATTTTCACTTGAAGGTAACCGATTGGAGATTGATATTGCCGATTGCCGATGCCAGTCTCAACCCTTGAAGCGGACAGGGAGGTAATCGCGTTAAATTTGTTTGCGGCCGCTGCAAGGGTCCACGATTTATGGCTTTGTAATGACCCACTGAATGGTCTTTCTGGGAGGGGAAGCATCCCCGCCGTAAATTTGGAGTGGTGACACTTGTACACCTTGTCTACACTGGATAATTTGTTTTATATGGCCAGCTACCTAAGTCCCGCCTTTTGTACCGGTCTTTCATTAAATGTTTTATTAAGACGAGCTTTATTTATGGCCGTTTCATGGACCTTCTTACCTGCGAAGTCGCCTTCTTCCCTTAGTTTATTTGTTTTGGGTCTGATTAATTGCGATTCACCCCTGACCCAACAACGATTGTTGTGAAAGGCTTCAAGTTGAATTATAAACATATTCATTGTAATTTTTATATATGTATGATGACGGATTGAATTAATGTAGGCCTACAAACATAATAACGAAACAATCAGACTAAAACAAAAATGGAAAACATGCTACAAGTTACAGTCCTTACTGTTTTGGGAATTTTCTCTCCATTTATGGTTTAAAGTTTATTAAATCAGTATTAAAACATTAAAAAAAGCCTGGATAAAAATAAATTGATCGAGAAAGATGCATTTTACAATGTTTTTTACAATTAGATGTAGCGGCACATCATTAAAACTAGACAGCAGTATACTGTAAAATATTTAATAACAGTATATAACGACCTTTAAGTAAGATTTTGAAGAATCAAAATTGTTTTCTAGTTTGAGCCATTGTTGACGGCCATGGTAAGTTCCATAACTTAACACTTTTCCTGAGTTAAGAGCGCTTTTCCAAAATAAATACTAAGCTGCAAAGCTATAAAAACACAATATAATCTATTGATAACAGACACATTTGGTAAACACCAAAAGCAAAGTTATTAGACTAACACTAAATACTGTAATACAATTTACTAAATTTAAATATTTTACTTGGTGTGAAAGAAACGTTAACAATGTAAATAATAAACTTACCACAAATCAGTGGTTAAAACATATTAAATATGGCTGTTTTTAGCAGTAAATTTTTCAAACAAATTAATAAACTGCTGATTTATAATATATTAAATAAGGAGTTCGGTCTGGGCCTTTAAAAATCCCATTACTTTCATTTACAAATTTAAAATTTGAAAACCGGCTGATGTAATTTAAATGTTTAGGAAACTTAATTTGTAAATCTTTAATTTATGTTTATAGTAAACAGTAGACATATAATTACGATACGGAATTATTTATGTTAAATTGAGAACTTTATGAATAAATTATGATAAAAACTTTATTTACTAAAGGTCAAAAACGTTTATTACCTCTATTCATAATATAAATAATTAATTGGCAACTGTCGCCTATTTTCATGCAAATATTATTGTTTTTGTGTAATTAGGGTATATTTTATACTTAATTCAACAGGGTGGTAGTTTTATTTCCTGTACAGTATGCAGCATAAAAGCATAAAATCAAATCGGATCATTTAGTGATTTCTGAACATCAAAAAGAGTTACTACTCGTATTTCAAATTGGGTTACATCAAATCATGTAAACCAACAAAAATTAAACATACCCTCACTTGAACAGCTACGTAAGTTAAATTACTGTACAAGATCTACACTCCATAAAGAAGCGAAAACTTATTGTAATCTTTGACCTGTAGCATGACTTACAAGCTAAATCCAATAAAACAACAATTGTATCAAGCTCTAGTATAAAGAAATTCCCTTTACAATCCATGTCCTACCATCTTTTATAAAAACCCCTCCCTGTAAAAAATCCTCCCTTATTTTATGCACGTTCTCTTTTCATCAGTCGGAAGTCGAGTGGGGTGCGCGGCGCGGGGTGCGGGGCAGGGTGGCTAGTTTCGGGAGTTCCCGCTAGGGGCGCGCGTCGCCGTGGTTCGAAACCTTACAACAATGTCACATTTGTCTGTGGTGATCCGTGGGTGACAGCAGGATCGGTGATAAGCTCTGGTAAGTTTGATAACAGTGATAACAGCTATCAGGTACAAGTTGAGTGTTAAGAGAAGTGTATCAAGTGTACTACCCTGCGAACTCCGACGCGCGGCCGCAACAATAGGTCCACCTCCCGCGGCTTACAACAATACCACTGTCGTCACACAACTTAAAGCGGTAACTGTTGTGAATTTTAAAATCAACTTATTGTGAACGGATTCAACTGACATTCGATATACTTTTATCGTTCTAATAACTGACAAACAAGTTCGGGCAATGCGTAGTGTTTTAATAGGTTTATGAGTGATCATCGGTTGAGATAGATTTTCATCAAATCAATTTTGGTTGAGTGTCGAATAAATGTTTCTGAGGTCGACACTGAAACAAATTGGCCTCAATTTCAATTTTCAAGTGTTACCAACATGATTGTAATATATGTAGTGTTAACCTAACAAACCAACCTTCGAACGGTTTGACCAACAAATTTACGGAAAGTAATTAATATTTCATAGAACTGAAGAGAATCTTTTGATGAAAAATTTGATACAGAAGGAAAATAAATTGAGTTAAAAATTGTGTTTAGTGGATATATTCTAACGTTTCTTTTGACAAAGATGCAGATCATTGCTATGCGTAATTTTTGTACTGCGTTGGTATTATAAACAAAGCTAACATTTACACCTTTTACACATACAATTTATTTAAGGGCAACAACACTTTACATAGGAATAATGTTTTCAGAGATATAATGCATCGATATTCACCAGTATAATAGAAAATTATGACGGAAATTATTGACTTATTATTACAAAATGTCAACATTGTTGCCTTGATTTATTTTCAATTGTAAATTTAAGTGGGGAGTCAAAACTAAGTGAAGGCAACGAAAAGTAAAGGTGTTTGATGATTTAAATAAATGTAACGTTTTATTAATCTGTTTTGATAAAAATATTTATTTCTACGTAGTGCGTACTGATCATAATAATTAATAACTTAATTATTAATTTTTCTAAGAATATTAAATATATCTTGAACAAAATATTTGTCTACGTGTTTATGACTAAAGTAGTATGAATACATCTACACAATTTAAACTGGTCTGCGTCATTACTACACATTTTTCAGTATTATCCGAGATTAATTGAAAACATTATAACTAAAATCAATACTTTGATCGAAGTCAAGGTAAATAGTATGATTCTAAATTGCTGTGATAACGTATAAGAATTTAATTGTTTTTTTTTTACAATTTTGATTAAATACCGTACGGAATTGAAAGGCTAAAATATAAAATCATAACAAATTTTAAATAGTTATTTTATTAATTAAAGATCAGTTAAAAACAAAACATAATTTTTACTAAAATATACCTTTTCACTGTTATTTAATAGCTAAACAAACTTATTCAAGCAGAATTTTCCCTAAAACCCTTCAACGATTTATTTTGGTTACATTATGAGTTTTTTACGCTTAATGTTGGGTAATGTTAGCAATTATGGAACACCGATGAAGAAATACTGATTTAGTTATAGAAAATAACCACAGTTGTATTACCAAAAATATATTAAATTTAAAAGGTCTTTAGATATAAAAAGTTTAGCAAACATTCTTTGGACTTATTGATAAAACATATACTTAAAAAACAATCGATTAAATTATTTTAAAAATTAAGAATATGTTTTATCATTTATGAGTGCATTAAACAATAGAACCTAATTTTTTACGTACCTGCAGGTAAATATGGTTAAAGACTTTAACCTATAATTGATTCTGCACTAAAAATTATGTAACTAAATTTGTTTTACAACGACAATAAGATATAATAACTATAATAAATATATAATTATTGGATTATGAAGAGTAACATAAAGGTTAATAAATACTTGAATAACACAAAAACAACTTTTGAATAGTATATTATATTAACATTTATTTCTTTTGGTTTTGTTTAAGTACTTACATTCAATGATATGTTGTGATCGGTAATAAAGCCTAAACCTCAACTTAAATCAACTTGAAGTTATCAAATAATTGTTAAATAACATAACAATTAAAGAAAAAACCCATAATGTGTGTTTGCATTTTTCATTGTTTTTAAAAAACTTACTGAAGAAACTTAGAATCATGTAAGTAAATAAATGTTTTATATTGTTGAAATGAGGATATTTATCTTAAGTTGTTTTGCGGTTGTTGTTTACAATAATAATAATATTTATTCGTTTTTAAAATGTTTACTTTGTATACCAAATAAATTGCGCTATTCTTTATAAACTCTGCAAATATGGCCAATGCCTACCTCACAGTTTTTTTTGTTTATTAGTATATTATTAGTATTTATTAGTATTTTGAAGGATTAGTAATATAATTATATTTTTTAAGATCGTTTTAGAATTTAAAGAATCTGTTAATAAGGCAAAGTAACTGTACAAAAGTTAATTTAATATTTTAAATTAAATTACACATCGCACTTTATTGTAGATTGAATAAAAAGTAATTTAAATGTCAATATTATATAATTAATATCAATTTTACAGATATTGATTTCATTTATTGATTGTATAGTATTTTTAATATAGCTGTACTAAATTTACTAAGGCTTAATACAAAATTGAGTGTTAAAACATTGAATGGGTACAGTTTAAAACTCAACCATCCTTAAAATATTATTCACATTATACATGTCAAACTCTACTGTTTTATATTCCAATGATTTAGCATTTTATTGCAAATAATACAGATTTTTGAAGGAAAAATAATTCCAAACGTCTTAAATAAATTAGAATTAGGTTCAAACTTTGTTCCTCTTTCAGTTAGGGGTGTACATGATGATTTGACAGTTACTGAGTGGTTTAACATAAAACGACTCTAAAAGCGCACTCAAAGCGCCGTAAACGCGCTCAACGGCCGGGTCGATCCCGCGCCCGCGAACGTGCAATTAAACGTAATAAACCCCTAACTGTTTACCCGTGATATAGCTATTGTCATTAACTTTGTATTCTCCCTTAGGATTGCTTTTTTTACAAGGTGTAAGGATTCTTAGATATTTTCCAAGAATACTAACGCCGATTGTATTTTTCTTTCTTTCTCATTGGTCCCAAAGATTATTTTCATGTATTGTAATGCAATTCTCAAAACTATGCTATGCAAAGACCCAGTTTTTACAAAGTTTGACAACTTTTATTACATATAAACTAAAGCTAGTTGATTAGTGTTATTTGTATGAGCACAAATTCCGACAGTAAGAAACAGATCATTCTAGTTTAATAGTTTAGCCAGTATTATTTTTATTTACTTTGTACTTTTATAACCACAGTTTCCTGCCTGATACAGATATATTTTGGTAATTTTACGAATTCTATTATGTATAAACAGTAATGTCAGTAGAAAAGTTTGACGTTAAATATTTTAGACAAAACTTATTTCAAACTATATCTTTTATAATATATTTAACTTAACATAAATTTTAATTCCATGTAAAATTAATGCAAGTAACTTATTGCTTCTTCACATTGTGAATTTTTATTCGTTATTCAATATTTTGTGAAGAAATTCATATAAATTAGATGAGTTGATGGTATAATATTGCCTTTGGAAGTGTGTGACTTTTAATATTGTGGTAAAAGTGCCTTTATATTCTATTTTTATAATTAATAACATATAGGTATATGATTAATAAGTAATTTCTTTGAAATGAAGAGACTCAAACTGTTGGTATTGATTGCTCTAAGTAAAATAATCAGTAATTTATAAAATATTCGGAAGACATGTTTGTTACAATATATTTTACTATTGATTAAATTATATTTACTGCTATCGTCTGTAGTTCAGTGGATTAATTTGACTGAAAATATTATTTGATCACTTGCTTTTACAAACTACGCAGAATGCTGATGGCCTACATGCATAAAATAAAAAAACAATAGATACAATGCCACATGGAAACCTTATATTACTCTTTTTTCTCAAAAACATTATTTTTATCACTAACTTATATTTGATATACAATCGTTACGTAAACATTATTTCAAATTTTAAGTTATAAAAAAAATTAAAAATTGTAAAATTAATTAAAAGATTTTGGACCTTTTATATCTTTGGGTTTAGCAATGAAATCTGAGTGCTTTATTTAAGAATCTGGCCTAACCTTAACTCATACTCAAGTTTTTAAACTTGAAATATTATTTTGTATTAACCAGCTACGACATTTGTATTTAGAGGGTTAAAGACGACTTTTGTTTCAACTTGTAATTAATAAAACTGTTCTTTCAGTTTCAAGATATTTACACCATTCTTCATTAGTAAGTAGCAACTTGTATAATTAACAAATGAGGAAGTATATTTACTATCACTTACTAGAAACCAAAACTTTATCATTTAGTAATTTTTGCTACAGCGTTATCAGTTTTATTCATGAGCATAAATGCATTGCATGATCTATAGTTTATAGTAAATATTAAAAAGGGTAAATTTAAATAAATTAATTTTAATTTTACTTGTGAATATTTAACAAAGATGTTGTTTTGTTATTCGTACACTACAAGAATTATTGTAAACTTTAAAATACCTTTTTTACCAAATGAAATCCCAGCTCTAGACTCTGAATTTTAATTTTCAGGTATATCGTAATATTTCCACGAAACCCGTTATCAACATTAAATGGGGGGTCTGAAATAATCTAATAATAATATTATATTATAGGTTATATAACAGATTGTACTGAATCTAGCTCAATATCTTGAAAGAATTGAATATCGGCTTGTATGCTTTTACTACTTTTACAAATTATATTTCTACTAACCTAAATTGTGTTTACGTCTTAACGTTGCGCTTAGCTACCCTTATAAACATGTAGCTTAAACTCACCTTACTGAGTTCGTCAGATTGGTGAACAATTTAAAAATTTACCGCCATACACACATTAAATACTCTACAAGCTAGTCTTGATATAAATATTCATCTTAGGTCCTACATTATTGTAATTTCTGTCCACTAATTTTCAAACTATTTAAATGTCTAAACATACTGTGTATTAAATAGTATATTAAACAAGTAGCCTACAAACCGCATTCAAATTATGCCGCATATTCCTTGTGAACAGAGGGACATTGACAGTGACTTCGCGGGTAAAAATTCACATCCGCGGGAAAAAAGTGAGAATAAGAGTTCTACAACAATCGTCATTGTTTCAGAGGGAGCTCGTAAAGACTGTACAGGAGGTGAGAGTATAGGTTAAATTTATGTTTTCTTATTTGATACGTTTACGTAATTTATTTGGTCTTTTAAAATCGCTAAAAAGAGTTAAACTGTAATTTTTGCTTAAACGTTAAAAATCTATATATTCCGGGCAGGTTCTTTAAACGTCCTTTGCTATAATATAAATGGCTTAAAGCGGATTTCATTAATTTACACCATAATATCAGACAGTATGGAAGGAATTAGATGTTTTACGGAACCAGACCATAATGTTATCAATGGGGTTTGGGGTTGAATTAAATGTGAAAATTATAAGTCTAGTAAGTTTCACTTTAAGACTTATTAAGACTTAACTAACATAAACCATAAAACATTGTCACGGAAATTCTTTTGAGGACTCTTTTCATGAATAATCCTTACAGGGCAGAACAAATTCAGAGATTCATATACATTCAAGTGGATGATTCTTATACAGTACTAACTTCAATTGAAAATGCGTAATAAAGTTAAGTATCAACTTTATTTTCATTCATTTATATAATTTTTAAATAAATATTAATATTACTAACTGGGAAATGGACTACGAATTTGGGCAATGTAAAAACGGAATTTCTATCCAACCAAAATCAAACGCAGTGCCATCTTTTAATTTTAATTTATTGAGATTTGAATTATTATTACAAAGAATGCAAAATTTACCCTTATCATACGTAACATTAGGATTGCGTAAACCCATTCATGAAAATGCTGTCAGATTTTTGTTGAATTTGTTGACAATTAGTTAAGCAATTAAATATATTTGCAAAACATACAGGTTTTTTTAACGCAAACCAAATTAAATGCATCTTAATACAACAAGCTAACATTTTGGTATTCCTGTGTTCATTATTTCATTGTCAATCAGCTTATATGGACTGTTGTGTACTTATCTTATGAATTTAGGGATTTCGGAATTGATTGTGAATAAGACTCAACATAGTGTTTTCTGAAGCACAAAGAGTATGTATTGTAGATTAAAAGTGATTAATTGGTTTTATTTCAAGAAAGGTTTAAAATTAAGTTTCTAAGTGTGATTCCAGTACCTAATAAATCATCTATTCATACAATTGTTAAAATTTAAGGAAACTGATCGGTAGAATATAACAAAAATGTAGACATACATACTCTATTTGAGCTTGCGAAAAAAACATGTTGAGTCATATTTACAATACATTATCATTAATACTAAACCTTATAAATACATATGAAACAATGCATATACGCTGATCGGCAATTAAGTAAAGAAAACAGGAATACCTTCATATAAAATGTTTTTTTTCGTTAAAAAGTGTCTCATGGTAGTTGTAGTTATTTGGGTTGCGTTACTAATGCAAGTGGTTATTGTTTGTTGATATGTTAAAATAATTAGGCTTTATTTTGATTGAAAATACATAGTAAAACCCCTTTTATAGTACCGGGACCGTTTAACTATCGGTAAGTAGTAGCAAGTATACACATCTAATAGATCTAAGTCCGATTGAGCCGCCGACGAAGGAATGTGCTAGGTACTGTAAAATACAGTGTTTTACAGACTCAAACCTTTCTATCTGTAGAGTCTTTTATGTCCTCATCATTTTTCATAGTATCAGAAATAAATTATAAAAACGAACTTAAACAATTGAAAACTATATGTTATATTTTGATGAACACAACTGGTTAAAACTGCTTCATAACGATGGAGTTTATATTTCAGAATCTGATGAAAATGGCAACACTTTTTGTCTAATTAAAAAGAACAATTCATTACATTTCACTAAATGTAGTCTATATGATGAGTTTGATTTCTACCATCTAATCATGGCAAAATAATTTGTTTAGTGTTCTAGATATTTATTTAACTAGCGATATTCCCACATAACTTGAACAACGTACAAAGGTTTAAACGACCTAAATAAAAGTTTTACCTTAATTTCGTTCTCTCCTATCATAGATTTAGTGTAATACATTTGAAGTAGCGTAGTCTTGCGCTATTCTTGACGCCTTTAAAACGTGAAAGCTTTAAGATAAAGAAGAAAGACAACTAAACTTATTATTTTCTAGTTGCAATATTTCCGTTATTGTTAACAAATGCAGTATCAAAGAGAAAACCTGCTAAGTACGATACATAAGCAGCCATTCTGATAAAAGCTGCCACAAGAACGCTAAATCTATGGTGTCAATTGGAAATATAAACAAAATTGACCTGTTAAAAAATGTATTATTAACTGACTATCAAATTTAGCTCGTGTATAACTACATATACACACTACATATAGCTCGTGCATAGCAGTTACATTCAAACACATTACGTAGGCTATATAGGTTTTCTGCGGAATTGTTATAAACATATGTTATCATCTTATAAACACTACAACCCAACTTATGTAAAACTCATTCAAACACGTTCTGCTCTGAGCTAAGGCGGAATAAAACAAATAGTGCGTCTAACTTTGCACCTCGATGTTTACCCTGCAAAATTATGATTTAAAACATTTGACGCATTCCTAAGTCACTCTCTCGTTAATCCTCTAATCAGGGGTTACTAAGTTGTCTGCGATATAGCTGTTATCGAAATGACTGTTTGCCTATATCATTACACTTACCGTCAATCCCTAACATTTGCTCAGTTTGCCCTTGAAACCAAATCCTTGAAGATTTTTTATTTCTTATGTTATATTCCTTCACCAAAATCTCAGCCACGATTTTATACAATAGCAATCCCTGCATACAAAAAATGTAATTCTTTCATATTGTTATAATTTCAACCTAAATAAACGTTCCATTCTTCAATGAATATCTCTAAAGCATTTACAGATTGCTTAGATGGGGTTCAGCTGAATACTTTTCGTTAACAATTTATCACCTTAGTCTTGATTTTTCAAAACAAATATTTGATCAACTGCATTTATGTTAAATATACCATTTCTACATCTTAACGCACTTAAATTGTTGTTTTTCACGGCATGTTTGATTAAATTACAAAACCAAAACACAGTGCATACTATAATTGTATTAAATTGAATTAAAATAATAGAAATGTGGGGTTTGCTAGGGCCTTTGGACAGAATACAAGCCTCTATGGATACAACTTGCGATTCTGTAGGCAATCGCTACAACGCCAAGTCCCCGAACGCGTCGCGACCTAACAAAAACCGCACTCATTTCAATAAAATTATACGTTGTCTTATATCTCTGGGAGAAATTGATGGTGGACATTTTTAAAACGCGATTTCTGATAACCGAAACCACCGACCGGCGCGCGGGGTGCATGGAAACAAAAAATAAAAAATCGCCGGCTATTTCTCAGTGGCGCGCATAGCACTTAAGTCGGCATTTTGACATATAGCACAATTGCTCATAATACCGACGATAATAGTAAAATGGTACCTTTGTATCGAAGTGTAAGAGAGAGAAAGAGTGAGGGGGAGCGAGACGGAGAACAAAAAACGGAGGATTCTGATTGGTCCGAACCCACGTGACTTGACGGGCTTCCATCATTCCGGCGGTTCTTGCCTTGCTCTTGTTGTTTTAAATACATTCTTCTCTGCGGCCACAACTGACGGTGGAGGTAGTGGAGGGGGTTGGCGGGGGATGGCGGGGGCGAGGTGGGGGCATTTCCTATTCGCGAGTCCCGACGGTCCGACAACTATCGCGCCGCTCGCCGCTCGCCTAGCGCGTTTCGGATTTTCTGTTTTTTGTGGTCGAAAACTCCTTCACAAAGAAACGAACTGTTTTTATGTGTTTTGAGTCGGTGCTTCGATTTCTCTGTTTCGGATCGATTTATCTGACGTAAGTACTTGACGGATGGCGTTGCAGCGCTACTATTGCGCGTTTATGTTTACGTTCTGTCTTTATGTTGTTTATTTAAGTCTATGTTTAGCTACGTTTAGGACTTGCTTAGCTTAAACAGTATTTTAACGCATTCAATTATATGTTTTAAAACAGAATTGTTCCATAAATATGATCATTTCATAAATAGTAATTAAAAATGTGTTGTACAACTTTTCTCCCCTTATGGTGACATGGTGTACAATCGTATATCATATCTTTAAAATTCTACTTAAAACCAAATCTAGTGAACTTACTTTTATGTCCATCTTTAGGCCTATGGATTCCTAAAAGTATTTTGCCTGAACGAAATTTCCTAAGAAACGAATCTGAAAGCTCATTCACATCTATACTGGCTCTAGTATATCAAACTGAAAAGCTAAATGCAATATATTATTCATACTATGATGTATAGCCTAAATCAAACTGTATCATCAATATAACTCAAAAACGCGAATAAAATTAAAGTACCACATGTAAATAACAACATAGAACATGTGTGTATTTAAGTTTTTATTGTATTGTTTTGTAACAGAAAACTTTAACATTTTTGATTGTAACCTTCTAAAAACGAAAATCTGGAGTATTTTGAGCTGTCATAGCTTGTGTATTTTGCACTAGTAGTCAAAAGCCTCGCAGAGTAAATTTTATCCTTTAACAGGTTGTAAATGTAGTTTACCCGTTTCTTCTTTTAGTTGGGCGAAAACTAAAGTTATAGGCCTACTACAGAGACAGTAGCATATCAACTATATTTTTATGCTAAGAAATAACAATAGCGAATTAGTTACATTTTGTAGCTTTATATATACGTCATAATTTCGGTCATTGTCACTTCTTCCTAAAATATGTTTATACAAACATAATAAATAAACATTTATATTATTTTAATTCAATTTAATACAATTATAGTATGCACTGTGTTTTGGTTTTGTAATACAATCCGTCTTAAACATACTGTACAAGATATAAACTAACTAAAAAATGTTACCGTACAATTTTAATAGAATTGACTGTATGCAATTATATATATCAACGTGTTTACCTCATTATTTCTCATGTTTACATATTACTCTGAAGATAGATAAGACGTTTTCGTATTTCGAATCTCAAGAATTAAGAATAGTACGATTTGCGGTTGCATGTATATAATGAATGGAGATAGTGATGTTAACAAATAATCATCCAAGTTATTAACGTCATTTTATCCATTTTAGGGGTGACATGTTTAAATTTTGAAGGAGGAGCCCACCCATAGAGCCCATACCGTTTTAAGTTCTCATTTGTTTTCATACCCGATCTCAACAATATTTCTATCTAAAATTATAATTTCACTGTTGATTTATATGACAAATAATTATTAATGAGTACATTTTATTTAGTTAATTTTATATACACACATGATATTCCAAAATCCGATGTTATTTCATTAAACAACTACATTCTCTTTAGGTATCGACTAGAACATAACTAAATTAAACCTTTATTCTTTCCTGGGCTTAAGTCTATGTTTACATTCTTATCAAATTTTCTATCTATAGGGACTTTAAAGAAAAGCTTAGAATCAGTCAATGAGAATGTTCTGCTGTTTAATAATTTTTTTCTTATACTTATTTATATTTTGAGAGAGGCAAAACTGAAAGATCGACATACTGTTATTTTTGCATGTTTACTTCCCTAGCAACCATTATCTTTTTGAAAAACTATGAGATTAGTACCGGCACACTATGAAAAGGTTATTCAACTAGATTGCCTATAAGTTGAACAAATCTTGCTACAACCGGCTCTTAAGATGGGATTCTACAATAAAACAATGATAAAATAATGTAAAGAACTTAGAATTAGCCATTGAGATTATTTAATACAGTTTTTCTTATACTTAGTGTATACACGTTTTCCCAGTCAAAACCCAATGTACAACATCAAATAATCAACTCAATGATCAAATCTAAATCATATTTAAAGAGAGCTCTTAAGGATATCTCAATATACAGGATAACAATGTTTAGAGAGAGGAAAAATAAAAATACATATGAAAATTAATAATTACTGGGTTTAAAATGCTCTTGAATATTTGAGAATACTGTATATCCACAAACAGCTAGTTAGTTATACTGACAGTGGATTTAATATCTAACCAAAGGCCAATTAAAACGCAGTTTAAAATAGTTTCCTAGAAGTATTGGTTTTCTTAAGAAGATTATATGGATTAAAATGTTATGTTACATTGGTTTTAATATGTATCGAGCCCAATTGATTGCTGCGAAAGAAAGAAATAAGAATTACAAACTGTGATACCAAATTTTCGTGCAAATCTTACATAACATTATCCTTGGGCTGTTTCGCGTGAATATTTTGAATTATTTCTATCTCGAGTGTTTCAGGGTGTCAGTATGTTGTATAATCGTCTAGAGTCCAAGGAATACATTTTATTTTATCTGAATGTATTAATTCAGATGCCCTATACTATGTTAAAAAGGTGTTCGTTATTATTTTGATTAAAACTGTATTTAAGGTTTAATTGACATTTTATGAACCGTGAATGTTGAATGTAGGTTTTAGCTTTGTTTGAAGTTAGTATTTAATTCAAGAATCTATGTTTTTGTCGCCAACCTATAAAATTTAAGGTGACTATAACTATGTTTCGACATCGCAATTCAACCAACACAAATGAACGGTGCAAAGGAAATAATTTTAAGTAACACAACAAAATACATTTTGCTGATTACACAACGACTACAATAGTAACAAACACATAGAAATTAACATATACTGGTCAAAGGTATAAACATAAACCTATACAAGAGCATAAAATGCGAATTAATAATATGAATATTTAACATTAAAACGTAGAGAATACCACCAGATATAGTCCTATATATTCACATATTAATTACATATAGCACTTGTAGACACGAAATGTAAAATATAAAATGTGTTTTTCGTAATCAAACGTGTTTATGCATGTTCAGTTTTGGCGCACGTTTTAATCAGTTTTGTGGTAAAAAAAAACTTGAAACCTGAAAGGCTGTACAAATCCATATGGAAGTTTTCAATTAAAACCAACGTAAATAAACCCCTATTCCCTTAAGTGATTACCAAGCTCAAATCCTCAACTCTTAAAAATATTTTTGAGCAATCTTCTTCATTTCCGAAATGTGTAAAAAACTGGCTCTCTTAAACACACGAAACTGTTCCCAATAAAATATTCAGGTAAACAGAGTTTTACAGAGGAAAAGAGTTTTTGCCCGCATGTATTGTCGATGTCATGTAGCTAAGAAGCTGTGGAGCCGAGATGCCCCAACCTTGTAAACGTCATTCCATCTATAATCTGTCAATCTGATGCTCCTTCTCTCTTTCTCCCCTCCCAGTTTCTCCTTCCAGTTAATGTACCCGCTAAAATATAGTTAAGATATTTCTTGGATAAAAAGTTTAACTATGAACGGCGTAGTGTGTGTTAAAAGTTGCAATTTAAGTAACTACATAGGCAAGAAGTGTATTTGTAGGTTGCAGTTTTATGTTTGAGTAGGAACAAATAATTGGAACTAGCTATTGGAATTATATTTCTCAGTGAGAGAAGTTTAAAAGCTTTATTTATTTTAATTTCTTAAGGGAACAAAGTATCTATTGCGATGTCTAATGTAAAGCTGGGCAGTTCTAAAGTTTTGTGAACTACCTTTATGTTTTTAGGGTTGAAGTAAACAGTTTGCGAATTTGTTTGGTTGGGCACAATAATTATTTATTATAGCTTAAACACCCGTTTCTCCCTTTTGTTACATTAGTTTTTGTAAATTTGTGATTCAAAAGTAAGTCTGTATATTCATTTGAGAGCTTGATTCTACAAAAACTCACTTTTCATTATTAAAATGTATTTCCTTTATTATATATTATGCAAAGTTAGTAAGTTAATTGCGTAGTGCAAATTGTAATTACATGACTCGAGACCAATAGGCTACACTTGCAAAAACGTAAAATAATCTTGGCACTTGATTAGAATAACAGATAAAAATGTTTCAGAAACGAAGATTTTTCGATTAACAATTATTTCAACTACTGTATCATTATTTAGTTTAATCATTCATTGTCCATTCCATACACTCCTCACCTGTTTCACTAAGCTCACCAGAAAAACAGTTCCGTGTAAGCAAAGAGCGACCGCAAGGCACAGAACAACCGAAATGCATCGAGCAACTGACCGCTACACGCGCTACTATAACAATAATCAGTCCGTTGTCCGAATGTATAATTATTGTGTTTTGTTTGGCCAGGTGGTTGGAGCGAAACAGCGCATCGCCCAGCTGACTGGAGACAGTGGCGATGGGGAGTGGAAGAGTATAACGACGACCAGTGGACAGTGCAGTGGAACAGTGCGAGAAATAGTGAAACCCGCGGAAACCAGTGTAGATAGAGTACATTTAACACTAGCGTTGTCGGGAATGTTCGTGTAAAACGTCAACAGAGTGCGCGAAACTGGTGGACCTCGAGGACTGGGGGATGAGGGGGAAGCAGCAGGGGGCGCACCTCGTGGAGGACGAAGAGGACGAGGAGGAAGACGAAGGAGAGGACTTCCTGGGCAGCATGAAGCAGAGGGTGGGTTCGCCCCTGGACGGTGGCTGTGGCGGAGGGTTCTGGATGGCCGCTGTGTCCGCAGCAGCTGGTGGAGCCATGGAATCTCCGGGTCTTCTGGGAGGACCGCAGGCGGAGACGGGGTTCATCAGCAGCCAACCGTCCATGGCGGAGTTCATACTGCCTCACCACCTGGAGATGGGTGGCGGTGACCCCCTGAGTCCCCAGCAAGGATATCCTCCCGGACTTGTTGACCAGGGAGTCAACGTTCAGGAGTACCCGTGGATGAAGGAGAAGAAGACCACTAGGAAAAGCAGCCAGCAAGGTAAGACTTCCTATACCACATCTAGGTTTAAGTTTGCATTTTGAGGTTATGTTTTCGAAGTAGAATATAGATCTGTTCTCTCGCACTTTAAAAGACTACCCTCGATATCTTCGTCACAAGCAACTGAATAAGTGAAATTCCTTCCATTACTAATTAATGAATTTTGTACGTAAGTTTCACCACGTATATATTAAAACTTCAAATAACTTATCTAAATCGATGCATCCTACTAGAATTAATTATATTTAAAATAGCTGTTACCCACGGGCTTCACCCCGATTGACTTCATAAGTATTAATAAAATTATAGATTGGTTAAGTTAAGGTGAAATAAACAAAACAGAATACAGTAATACAGACTAATAATCACACCTTAGTTTAAAAAAGTTAAAAGAATAACAAACAAATAATTACAGCTGGGATATTTTTAACATTAGGTATATGTAATGTTCCCTTTAGAAAGGAATTACGAACTTATAGGGCAGTTTATGAAATAATGGATAGTTTTGTGCAAGGTTTCTCGTCATGACGAACATTTTAAGTATATGGTTTATGGGGGTGTGACTGAGTTTTCTCGAAAGTTCATAGGTACTTTGGGATTTATATATGGATTAACCAACCAGATTCAATTTTGTCTAGCAAATTGAGATACCCTCTAACAACTATACTAAACTGTAGCCTTTATAATCCTCATTTATAAGTGTAATTAAATTGTAGGAATTCAATGCTTAAGAGATTAATTTAACATCAACAAGTTAATAAAAAATTAGAATACAGTATCTATAATGGTCAGCATTTATCTAAAAAAATAAGATTATTTTGAAAGGTTTTTGTTCACTATATAGAATGGAACATTTATTAACATGGGATTTCATTGCCAGTGATTATAAACTAGAGTTTTTAATTTTAACTTCCAAGTTTATGATGGAAAAATAGTTTCTAAATAGCAATTATTTAAACGATTTTACCTAGCACTAATATATATATATTCTTTGCTTTCGGTGCATTTTACTTTGCATACAAAAAGCAATATGGAAAAATTCTAGATATTGAAAACAAATAAAACATCTATAAAACAAGCCAGATTTTAAGGGCTAAACCCCACAAATTAATTAATCCGTATAATAATTCTAAAATCATCTAATATATTTTTTTAATTACCTTAAAATGGACAAAAAAGACCGTGCCATATTTTAATTCAAAATTCATAATATATGCAGATATATGGTTCAGATTAAACAAAGGGTCCATTTTGAGAAAGAGTGTAGAACGCGGACAAGTTTTAAATTGTGAATTAAATTTCCCTTTGTGCCAGTGATATTGATTTTACATTAGCCCTAATAGCCTTCGCGACAGGTCTCTCCCAGTGCCGACGCGACGACGCAGCCCAATTTATGCAAAAATTCATATTACTTACATATTATTTAAATTTAAAAAAACCTTAGCTCGGCGTACTCTTTGCCGCCATTTAAAGTTTAATTTGTGCACACGATAGTCAGTAGCTAAACCGGGGTAACATTCAATTGATTTTATGCTATGATATGTAATAATATAATGGGCACAAAAATAATATGTTAAAAATACTTATGAGTTATTGTTTACCTTATTATCGTAAATTATTTACCTCGCCAATAACACGTATGAAACGTTTACGTTATTAATTCGTCAACTGTGTAAAAACGTTTGACGGGTTCACCTTCATTTACGTTTTGGAAAATAATCTAGCTGTTCAATCACACACATTTTTTATTTAATTTTAAGGACACCTACACTTTGTCGATATTTAAAGTTTCTATTGCGTTAACGACACTCGGGTCCAAAACAGGTTTAAGTTTAATCTTAACTTATGTTAAGCCATAGGTTATAGTTAGACAGTGGTATACCATGTAGTAAATTTAAGTATGTCAAATTTGTATGAATAATATATAAATCAAATTTTAAAAACCCTTTCTCAGTGGACAACTCGCAGTTCTTTAAACTTTACACTGGCGTAAAATATACGAAGTGCGGTAGTTCCCTTTTTGTTGATAGTTGATTAATAAAGTGTTTGTGTACTATCGATAAAGTACCCACTGTTGTTGTTTGAGTAATCTAAAAGATCATACATACTATGTTTAAACTGTTCTAAGAATTATTTGTTAACATTAATCTTATACGATACTGTAGCTTAGAACACGGATCTAAACGATTATAAAGCAAAATTTATAAAAATGGCTTGGTTAGTTTGTAAAGAGCAAATGGCATTACATTCAAAGCATACTATTTGTCCACACACCAAAAATTGCATTAAATAATACCTTTGTATGACTGGGTTTAACATAGTGTAGACTAATTTATAAATAGGCCTTTTTTTAATCGGTTTGTTTATACAAATCTTCAAATCCGATTAATGAACTTACTGACAACTACCCTTAACCTGTATGAGCTATTAGTAGCCCTTAGTAAAGTTAGTATGGAGTAGCTACTACTACAACCTAATCTGGGATGATCTGGGTTGATGGGATGGTGTAAACTTTTGTCAGTACAGATATTTTATGTTCTTTTGAGGGAAATACCAACCGTAGACAGTTCACACATCTACAGTGTTTTTGCAATCAATTCATGCATTGTTTCATACGCTGGAATATGAATTTAAAATACACAATTCACCGAAACTTTCAATAATAATAAATAAAACAATGTGAACTTTCTAGATCTTTCTAGAAATAATCTTAACTAATTGACAGTGTTCAATTTAAATAACTTAAATTGAACATTTTCAATAATTATTATTCGAAGGTTTTGATAATCTATACAACACCAGGATGTTAAATGAAATAATGAACAGTAGGTTTTCGATATTTACGCGTGATCATTTTTTTTATGTGGCATTTTGTTTTACAACGACGTTGGTTTTGAAGTAACTGGACATATGTTATGATGAAGAATCCTTCATAAGTCTTATATCGCTGTTTTCCATTGACAATTGTTTTTAGTGTCCTTTGGTTTCGTTGCCCCATAAAATACGAAATATTGAAAATATTCAAGTAAACATATTACTTTTTAAGTGTAAATTAAGACAAAGTATCAACCACATAAAATTACTCTTTCCTAAGAAACGTCAGTAAAACGTACTAAAATATTGGTTTCACATTACTTCTATTTGGAAAGACAAGTACGTGAATGCGCGATTTCCAAAAGCCAAATGAGGTCACCCCAATCGTTTCTTATACAGGTTTCGCAACCTTAAGATAAATCTGGAGGCTGTAGGAGCCTTGGGGGGCCTCAAATGGTACGAGGTGATGACAGAAGAGTCCTTGGGCCCTTCACTACTCGAGGTGTTTCAGTTATTACGGTTTTGAAATTCTTAATAAAAACTTGTAGAATAATAGACGCTACAGTACAATACATCCAATGTAATACTAAGTTTTAATGTTCTTCAGTGCTCTGTAAATTAAAAAGCTATTTTCGTCCCATATAAAATCTGTACCATATACTTTTTTGAATTGAACATTTATTGAGAACTTTGAACTATGAGATGCGGTTTACTGAGAAAAAAATAGACAAAAACAATGTTGTTTTTGTAATTATTTCTAAATAATATATACTTACACATAGGTGAACTATTTCTTTGGATTGTTGTATTTATAACTCAGGTTTGAGATCTACACAAATCCCGTGGCTTACCCATCGATATACATCCCTATATACATCAATGGGTTCACCTACGAATCAAAATCTTTGTGAAAATTTTTCTTTGAATATCATACTTACAAGAACACAAATCGGCCCTTAAAAATGGTATCAATAGTAATCAATAATGACTAAGAAGTGATCAACAAGACTAATTAAAATCAACAAACATACCGGCCATGTTTTGTAGTTGTATACATTAGTAATATATTTAAACCCAGGGGAGTCTAGTTCAAACTCATATTTTAAGTAAAAGGTAAAGCAGTAAAACGGTAAGATGTTAACAATTTCCAAATAAATAGTTTTAATGGAAGTTGCATGCTGAATGCAAGAATCTTGTGCACATAACACAAAATTAGTTTCAAGTTCAAGTTCCAAAAATGTTAATAAAGTAATACTTCAATTGTGATTCAACCAACCTCATGATATTAGAAATCTAAACTCTCTTTGTTTTTGTTATTAACTTATTCAGTTTGTGGTTTCAGGATAACATTTTTTTAAATGGCTTGATGATATTATAGAAAATGACCAAGGGTAAACATCGCAATTTTACTACAGTCATAATGAACAATATCAATAATTGTTTGGATACTAGAGTAGTTTTAGGGTTCGTCTTTGAATCGGACGTTTTCTGGTCCTGTTCTGAGAGAGATAAATTCTGATGCCGATTATTATCAAATTGATCGACGTTATATGATAACAAGACCAGGGTTTGAAGATTTGTTTGTTGTTCTGAAGCCTTTGAAACTTTCCATTTCGCTTCCTCATCGTTTACTAAATTCAAAAACCAATATATCAACCATCATAACAACTATTTCCAAATCAGACGTCGAAGCCGGGTGGTTCATGCCGACTGACCGCAAAAGGCGTGTCGAACCTTTCTGACAACAAAAGCTGCCGAAGACAGGGTCATTTGTTTAACAAGGAAGTGGGCAGATTCGGATCCGTCGAAAACAATGGACCGAAGAAAACCGTGACGAGAGGAGAAACTTGTGGTACTCCACGCCGTGGAACCGTGTGGGGTCGTTCACAGATTTCTATTTAAAATATGACAAGCCTGGGAGAATTTGGACCTGATCTTTGCACAAAATACGAGTATTATGACCTCACAGATATGCGAACATGATAAGATACGACTTCAGGTACAGACGTAAAGTGTATATAAAATCTGTTACAATGATGATCGATTTCGACCAGTTACACCGGTCAAAAGGCCCAAATGCAGTCGTGACTGGTCCAAATTCATCGCCTTTATAACAAATTTTACATATATTTACCGTCTTTTGATAGTTTTTCAATGTTGGTGTAGGCAGACACGTAAAATGCCAATCAAAAACTGATTTACTCAACCAAAGCCAAAATAAATTGTCACGGTAGCTTCGCTCCCTTTGATTTCCCTTTGATATGATGAAATAATTTGCTCTTACATTTACTTCAATTTATTCTCATATGCTAAATTTTTTCTGTGTATAAATGTAAATCGTTATTGGCAATTCCATTAATTCATAAAGGTTGAGCATAGCTGTTTAATTCAAGTTTTCTCATTTATTTATTTATTTATTCCAACGGTTTCTCCATTAATACAATTTTGTCAAACTATGAACTATACATAAGTAGCAAATAATAAGTTAATAACAGTGGTTACAAAAATCGTGCAATAATAATAAATAAGGAAGCTGGCAATAAATACATGAGTGAGACCTAAAAACTACAATAAATAACAACAAGAAGACTATGCCTAGTAATAATGGTAACAAGTAACAAGCAGTAATGACGGTGACTTTACAACAGGCAATAACAACAACGATTAAATAAGACCAACAAAATAGACTATGGCAACAAAGATAACAAATTATAAACTGTGAAAATAATAACAAAAGACAGCAAAATATTACAGAAGTACTAAAAAAGTGTAATTTGTGGGAGTGTGTGTGTATGTGCAAAAATCGTGCAATAATAATAAATAAGGAAGCTGGCAATAAATACATGAGTGGGACCTGAAAACTACAATAAATAACAACAAGAAGACTATGCCTAGTAATAATGGTAACAAGTAACAAGCAGTAATGACGGTAACTTTACAACAGGCAATAACAACAACGATTAAATAAGACCAACAAAATAGACTATGGCAACAAAGATAACAAATTATAAACTGTGAAAATAATAACAAAAGACAGTAAAATATTACAAAAGTATTAACAAAAGTATAATACGTACGCTCATGCGGGATAATAGTTCCCTACCTGTACAACCAAATAAGTTACGATGTTCAATCATATTTCTCTTTAATTATCGAACCTACTAACATTGTTACATACAAGAAATTTACATAAACCCTCGATTAAATGTTTTAAATACTAAAAATAATCCGAAATCTAGTGTTAAAGCACTAAATATCGTAACTCTTTGTCCATACATCATTGAAAATAAAATATTCCTACCTAATATGCCTGCTTGCTCATTGCAGTTTCATAATCAGTCCAACAGACAACATCTTTGCAAGTGGAAAACTAAACAAAGGTAATAAAAGTAAAAAAGTACTCATATATTTTTAATCTAACAACGAAAACAAATATTTCTGGATAACCAACAAGGAAACTTATGGTCAAACGCTACAGGCCGAAACTATTACATAGAGCCGGGCTGTAGCATCAAAATTAGTACATTAAAAAATGAGAAGTGAAGCATATGTGTATTGAAATGGTTTAGTCCATAAGTGATATAACTGAAAAAGGTTTAATTTTACGGGGTTTTTTACGGTCAACTAGTAAATAAAAGGTTTGTTCATTTACCTACGACTACGAATAATTTATTTATGACACAGTTAAAATACGTGAATTTATTTACAATATTAAAATAGGTATACATTATTAAAAGATATTTATATTATTAAAATATATTTACATTATTAAAAGATATTATGCCTACTTAGGCCTACATGCGAGGTGAGGATCTATTTCCAATACATTTTGTGATTGTCATAAGGTCTATATGACCGTTCTTTAACTGCCTTAGCTTGTTACTGTACGTAAAAATTCCTACCGCAAACATATTTTTAATGCTTTTAGGGAATTTCCCTATATGGAAGTAGCTATTACCGTAGGTTGAACGGTAAGACCTGGGTCGGTACCCTCTTATAGAGAATGAGTAAACTCAAGCTATGTTTGATTAAAAACACATATCATTACCCTCCCTGTAGCAGCAGACCTAGGTACTTGTTAAGCCTAATGATATTTTAAAATTCAATTGAAAATCCAATCAAGCAAATGGAAATTCGCTAAGACTGCAATTTGCTGTGGCGGGTGTATTGTTACTTCCAGCCTGCAGGCACTACTTTGTCTTATGTAAGAATCTACTTGAATAAAAGTCAAAGTGTTGACAAAAATCAGTATATCGGGGTGGGGTGACGGGCAGAGTTGGTTGAATCTGAGTCCCATGAGTCAGTGTCCTCCACATGTATCTGTGGAGACCCGGACTCTTTTCACGCATAGGATTAGTAAACCTTTTCGAGGATTAATATTTCGGGCTCTTTTCAGGTGCTCCGGTCTGTCTCAAGGGTCCAAACAGCAGTAATTAATTAAAATAAAGAAAAACAAAATTTTTTTCATCCAGGGTATTGTTTAAACTGCGGTTTTCAATTTGACAACTTTCGCAGTGGATAATTCTTGGGCACCTTCTTCGATAATCAAAAAGCTTAATGACTAATTATGCATTTGGTTAGGTTATGAGACTAACTAACTTGCTATCAATCTGTTCCTAACCCAATTTGTGCATTCTACCAAAAAAGTATCTCAAAAACGTTTTCGGTTACCTAAGAACTGCTGTACTATGGCTACAACTGTAACAGTTGTCTAGATCAGGGCTAAAGTTGTACCGTTTTCTGAAATGTCTTTCAGGTTATCGTGCTTATCTCATAAAAATGCCTATGCATTTACAACTATAACTGCAACTGCATATATAACTGCAACTAAAAGAAAGCACGCTTATAGTTAATCGAAAGTACGTGTTCAAATGTTGAAACTGTGTTTTGTTACTAAACCAACATTCATTGTTATTTTTCAATTAAATACTATTCTGTCACATAAGCACTATTGATGGCAAATACCTTAAAAAACGGGAATTTTGAAAATAATGAAATATAAGTGTACAGCTTATAATATGGTTGTACCTCAAATCAGTTTACAGTTGTAGGCACTTTTGAACACCAGTGTTTAATAAAATGATTGTGATGTGGTCTGGTTAGAATACAGAACACTTACAAATTCCTGATATCCCCGATGTCTTTTAGTGTATATTAGTGGTGATGTGGGCCGTTTGAATACCCAGTAGGTAGGGTATTTATAATCTTGGGTATTTACTTGCAGTTTTAAATACCCGGGTATTTTAAAAGTTTATACAGGAGACATGGGTCTCTCGTGTGATCGTTGTTTTTAATCGCTGTAGTCTTAAAATGTATAACTTTATTCGACAAAAAAACTCAATCGATTACCTGATTAGCGCACCCTATTGATAAAAATCGAATGATAAATCGAAGCATATATATCTGAATTTTTGATTATTAACACCCTATAGGAAGAATTTCCTTATTAGAGAAACGCCCCCTAAACGTTATGCAATTATTATTGCAATATTTTACCATCCTTAAACTTAGTTTGGTACTTCAGTATTAAACGGAGGCCACATTTTGTCAGCGCGCTGCGGCGGTTATGTTAGGTTGGGTTATCATAATAGAAAGTATCGTTCGATTCATAACGAAGCGAGGAAAGTCCTACACACGTAATATTTACGATAACCCAACCTAAACGCCTCTTTCACACGACGCGGCGCGCGCCGTGCGGCGCCCGCCGGATCCGGCGTAGGGCTATGGGAGTATATGAGTCCCTTCACACTATGTCCGGCGCGCGCCGCGCGGCGAATTCGCCGCACGGCGCGCGAGTTACCGCCGGATGCACCTTGAGCCGGACGACAGCGCCGCGCGGCGTCCACGCCGGACCACTTGGTGAAGGTGCATTGGTTCTTATGGGAGCTTTCACACGGTGCGGCGCGCGCCGCACGGCCCAACCCCTACGCTGTCTCAATTTAGGCAAACAACCTGACCAAGAAGGTGCAACAGTTAATTAAGAAATTATATATCGTTGTATCGGAAAATAATATATTTAAAGCTATTACAAAACATATATTTTTATGTTCATCCCATGCAAATCGGTCAACTTAAAGTATTAAAACAAATTTTTTTCTTTAATAACTAGAGGAGAATATTTAGTATTAAGTTAATAATTTAGTAATTTATACGTAATGTAACATTTTTTCAACTTCTAGAATACAATATTTTCAGATATGACGAATACTTATATATAATACGTGAAGGCGATTTCTATAAAATACTACTCCTCTGTTAATAATGGACGGATTTTTACAAACGATGTGTCAAAATTAAGTATTTGTTGTGTACCCTTTCACCAATTCCTGTAGTAAAAGTCCTCGGGCTTTGCCCTCCGGCCATGAAAATCCCAATGTATATCTTATGAAGACAAGATTTTGTTTAGTTAAACCATAGACTAACCAACACAAGTAGACTTCTCATCCCATTGTTAATTTTGAAGCTCGTTTTTCATGTCTAGTTCATGTACGCCATACTGGGCGCTAGTGTCGACGAAATTTTGTTTCTATTATTTTAGGGGGAGTATTTTTTATCTATGGTTAAACAGACGAATAATTAGTATTAATTACAACTGTTCATAGTACACACATGATACACAGAGAGTTTTCGTTTTCAGTTTCGATAGATGGAGTGGAGTGAGCGTTCGTTTTCAGAGTGAGTTCGTTTCCAGTTTCGATAACTGGAGTGGAGTGATTGGTTACATTATCTATGAGTTGACTCTTTTAAGTCGACGGAAATTGTGACAATTATTCGTAAAAAAACTACTTTAATATTTTGCAATTAAACTACTTTAATATTTTGCAATTGCTCGAATTCGAGCAACAGGTGCACTAGTTTTTATATTTTAAATTAGCCTACAGTATTAATTTTATTTGAACTTTTAAGTGGAGTATTCATTTAAAAGCCACAACTGAACGGAAATTAAATTAGCCTACAGTATTCATTTTATTTGAACTTTTAAGTGGAGTATTAATTTAAAAGCCACAACTGAACAGAAAATAATAAATATTTAGGAGGGCCGTACGGCGCGCGCCGCACGAAACCATACTAGTGTGAAGACACACGCTTGTCCGGCGTAGCGCCGCACGGCGGACGCCGCTTCGTGTGAAAGAGGCGTACATAACCGCCGCAGCGCGCCGACAAAATGTGGCCTCCGTTTAATAGTGAAGTACCCTTAGTTTAGACGGTATTACAAGATTATTGGTCATATCACGCGTGGATTATACAGGGTGAATTTTAAATTAGTCCCCCCCTACTTTTTTCTACATTTCTTAAGATATCAACTCCGGACCACGTCAGATCATTGTAGAGTAGTAAGTACTTCATTTTGACTGGGTATACATTTTTGGCCGCCATCTTCGATCCTCCATATTGGATACAAAGTTTTTTTCAAATGTAAAGGTATGGTTGTGACCTATCGTTTCAAACTAGATTCTTACGCCGAATACGATGCTGCAATCCGTTTGAAGAATTTTGATCGATTCTAAAGTTATGAGGACTTTTTATAACTTTATTTTAACCCATTTTAACATTGTGCATTTACAAACTAAGAACAAAATCTCAAAATAGTGCTAGATAAAGATAAGTATGCACCACCATTCATTGTAATCCTATTTTCACTTGGCCATGAAGGATGTATTTTTTTCGGCAGCCATCTTGGATCCGCCATTTTGAAATGTGATAAATTATTTTAAATATGATGGTGGTGTCACCCATCATTTTGAACTACCTTTTTATGCTAAACTCAATGCCGCAATCCGTTTTTTTGTTATCAAGCTTTCTTGATGAAATATTACAATAATAATATTAAAATAAGTATTATTTGATTTAAAATGCCATTATTTCAAAAACCAAATATAAAAATAAAAACAGATTGCGGCATTGAGATCAGCATAAACAAGTAATTCAAAATGATGGGTTACAACACCACCTTCATATTTAAAATAATCTGTCACATTTCAAAATGGCGGATCCAAGATGGTGGCCGAAAAAATACATGCTTCATAGCCAAGTGAAAGGTCGACAATGACTGGTGGTGTTACTTATCTTTATCTAGCACTATTTTGAGATTATGGTCTTAGTTTGTCAATGCACAATGTTAAAATTTTGCTAAAAATAAAGTTATAAAAAGTTCTCATAACTTTGGAATGGATCAAGATTTTTTTAAACAAATTGTGGCATTGTAATCAGCGTATAATTTGGGTTTGAAATGATAGGTTACAACAGTACCTTTACATTTGAAAAAAAAACTAGGTATCCAATATGGCAGATCCAAGATGGCGGCCAAAATTTTAACCCAGTCAAAATGGAGTACTTACTACTCTACAATGATCTGACGTTGTCCGGAGTTGATATCATATAAGTAATGTAGAAAAAAGTTGGGGGGAACTCATTTAAAACTCACCCTGTATGATAACAGTCAATACCTTGAAAAACTTATTGTTATGTGGCCTAATTGCTATACTTTGGTCTCGGCACTATGAAAGGAATATGTATTAAATCCATCATAACGTTTACAGAGGTGTTAAGCTGTAAATATATGTAATATCAGTGTATTTTTATATGTAATAAATCTTGTACGATTTATGGGTTTATAAACTACTTCAGGTCGAATTACCAAACTATTTTACCTAAATCATGGTGTTAGCCAATCGTTTTCAGTAAATAATAAAATCGTTTATATACAGTAACTCTTACTCCCGAGAGGCTCTTTTAGTCATATCTAGGCTACGGGTTTCGACTCTCAACCTATAACGTCAATGAACAAAAATCTACAAATTGTGCCCTGAAGAAAACTCCGTCTAAAAGTCGACACAGTTACCTTAGATTGGACTAAAAAAATCGCTCTGCAGGATAAGATATCTATAATATTAAACGAATTTGTTGGATTTTTGTATTCAGCAAATCGACCCCTAAATATTTATTTTCATAGACACATTGCGTATCAATTTAAAGCTCTTATCCTCTAGATGTGTCTTTGTGATATACCGCGAAAGCCCTTCGTCCCATGGGCTTTTAAAACTTCAGAGTTTGTGCTAAATTCTGTCGTCAATCATATAACCTTTTCAAGTTTACATTGGTTTACATAAAAAAATGAAAAATGATTACGATACAATTTTGTTTTTTGGGATTGTAGTTTCGGTTGGCGATGTTTATGTTAATTCAAGTAAAATATTGCGATGTTATTTGTATAAAATGTAAAGAAGGTAATGAATGACTTACGTTAGATTTTGTGTTTTGATAGTATTTTGTGTTTTCATAGTATGTTTAATTGATGTTTTAGTGAATTCAAGTAAGATATTGTAATGTTATTTGTTTGAAATGTAAAGGATGAAAGTGACTTACGTTAGATTTTGTTTATTCATAGTATGTTTCATTAGTATTTGTAATTTTGCCTCGAAGAGATCGTGCACGCAATGCAAATAATACAAAGTTATGTTTAGGGTTTAATACAAAAAATTACAAGTCAGTGATAAGTTAATGAATATCACGTAAAGATATAAAATGTTCAGCTTAACTCAGAGTAAAATAAAATTGTACAATTATTCAAATATATCACGTATATGAAGTCACAAAGTGACGCTGGCTGCTATGTAGTAAGT
This sequence comes from Macrosteles quadrilineatus, assembly GCF_028750875.1. Taxonomy (NCBI): domain Eukaryota; kingdom Metazoa; phylum Arthropoda; class Insecta; order Hemiptera; family Cicadellidae; genus Macrosteles; species Macrosteles quadrilineatus. The sequence continues at coordinate 57,654,729 of NW_026542600.1, forward strand.
TAATAAACTACTCTATTTGTTTGGTACAATTTAAAACTCTACACCTTAAACATCTGTTGTACGGTCTATTCAGTGAAATGTTTTAACAGTATCAGTGTTGTATCAGCAAAACATCGTACGTTTTCATCAGCTGTGCAAAATCGGCTCACTAACGCAACGCCGTGTCATACAGGCTCTTTTCTTCGGGCTCCATTCTTCCCGGGTCAAAATAACCATTAATCACTCCCTACTACAAAACAATTTTGTTGCTGTGCTTCATTTGGTGGAGCTTGCCGCTAACTTTGTTAATATATGAGAGGCAAAATGTCAATAAACTGAGTCTTGTTGAAAAATAGATTACGGCTTCGTGGCAAATCGTGATTTTAGATTTTTATACTCGGCGAAAGAAAATATCTAAACAATTAGATTGTATTTGCCAGAAGTATAGGCCTATTTATTTTATATTTTATGTAATAAAGTGGTTAGATTTTATAGATTTTCAAATATTAAACCATATGAATATCGTTTAAACTTTGGCACCTCCTTCTTGAATACGAGTCTAAACTTTAAAAATTACAATAAATATACAGGGTGATTGATATAGGTGTGTCAGCTATACTATTCAAACGTTGTAAGAAATATAATAAAATATTAAATTGTAACTGCCTTCAATTTTTCATTTAAAAAATTTTGATCAAGTTAAAAAAATAATTATAATTTTATTTGCCATTTTCCCAATATGGCCGCCAACATTGATTTTTCCGATGGAAGACCCTATATTTTATGATTATTTTAGAAATTAAATGCAATTTAAAAACGTTTTTACAATTGGAATTTTTTTCTCTAAAGCTACTCGTTTAGGAATTACAGAGTGTTACAACTAAAAAAAAAATACTTGCAGTGTACATTCTGCATCTTGCAGCTCCTAAACGAGTACGTTTGGAGCGAAAATGAAAAGAGTAAAAAAGTCTTGAAATTGCACGTAGATTCTAAAAAGTACTACTATTTGTTCCATAACATACGTAACATATAGTGATTCAATTGTTTCAAAAATGGCCATTTTCCAAAATTTCAGGGAAATTTGAAAATAGGAAAACTTTGTATGTTATGGTCTTTTTTAAATCTAGATACAATTTTAAGACTTCTTACTCTTTGCATTTTCGATCTAAACGTATTCGTTTAGGAGCTGCAAGATGCAGAATGTATACTGTAAGTAATTTTTTCTTAGTTGTAACACTCTGTAACTCCTAAACGAGTAGCTTTAGAGAAAGAATGTCAGATATAAAAACGTTTCAAAATTGCATTAACTTTCAAAAACAATCATAAAATATAGGGTCTTCCATAAAAAAAATCAAAGTTGGTGGCCATATTGGAAAAATGGTCCCTAAAACCATTTTTTCAACTTGACAATCAATTGTTAAATAAAAAACCCAAGGCAGTTACAATTTAACATTTCTTTATATCTCTTATAAGTTTTGAATAAAATAGCTGGCACACTTATATCAATCACCATGTATAACTCATGAACAATAAAAATGTTTTTTATCAAAAATATCACCATTATATACCAGCGAAGGCCACTTGATCAAAACTACTTGCTTCATAAGTTGCAGGTAATGAATTAAATGAGTCGATGATAAGATTTATTTCAGCCTTGATTATTAATGAAAAACAAATAACTATAAAACAAAAGAAACATAACGAAAATACATTGATAAGGATATAATATTTTAAACTTACATTGATTGAAATGTTTGTGGCCCTTCATATTTGATAGCCATGTTAAATTTAAGTTTGTTTTATTGTAGCTTAGTTTATTTATATCTGCTTCACCGATACTATCGGGAAAAGATTATTTTGAAAATAACTTTTAAAACTAGCAAGGCAATCGTAAAAAAAACTCTACAATAATTGTATAGCCAAATTGTATTATGGAATTAGCAGAACAACTTACTATTATAAATTGAAAGTTTTAATTCGTCAGAAATATATTCCCAACCATCATTATTTGTCTTACTATTCAGGATACAGTACTACACTAATACTGTATAGTCTTTTTTATGATCATTCCACGAAATAGCTTATAAGTCACATACAATATTTTTTTATGAATTTCTATAGACTGGTTGTTTTTTTTGAGTCCCTACTTGCCCGCGGTTTTGCTAAGTAAGCAACTTGTGTCGGCTGCTAACATGACAGTATGTCAGCTGACGTCGTCATTTTAGCGGGAAACTTCATAACACACGTCATCCTCAACTATACACTTACAACGTCAAGGACTAGATAGACAGCAGTTCATTGGATTACAATATTGTCAGTTACAACTTTGGCCACGTATTTAATCAAATAAATTCCAAAAACGATTAAAGCAAAAAACGTAGCATGCATAATACTATTATGATTGAGAGTACGGAGTTTTGAATGATATTCCTTTCGTAATTTATGCAAAAGAATCTACCATATTTTCAGCTGATAGGACAGAACCACATGGTATCATGTTGCACGAATCGGTGAATGTTAAAAATGCTGCATATCACTAACTGTATTTAAAATCGAATCTGATTAAGCTAAGAACAAGTTCAAGTAATATCTAAAAAAATTACATTGGTTAAGCTGCTTGGTGATGGACTAATCGCACATGTATCCATAGATAAAGCTTAAACGTAACCTTTCAAACGAGTCGCTTTGATCTTCTATCTATTTTCAACGTTCGATTTGTACATCAAAATTTATTTTTCAAAATTCAAATGTGGAAACAATTAACTTATTTTCGTTTAAAAAAGTCCATCCTACGTCTTAATGTAAAGACACAACCAACAAGCCGAAGATCCACAGTCTCTACGTCTTCTCCAGAGCAGCATCCGGGATCTGGATGGAAAGGCAAAACTAATTATCAAGTTAGATCCATTCCGAAAGTGGACGGTGCCTCAAAGACCTGATGGAACTCTTAGTTGGTATTGATTAATCGTTGGACCGAGGCTGTATTGGTTCCGGCGCTCGAAATTAAGCCAATTTCCTGCCTAAACTACCTATCTTTTTTTCTTTCACGCCGTCCACAAAGGTCAGGTCCAATTTGGCCTTTGATAGAGTCCGAGGTGTTCGTAGCTTCTCCTGTTGTCCCATGAATATTTATATGTTTAGGGAAGCTCGACCTTGGCTCGGTCAATCACCAATCATCTTTGACGTCGGCGTCGGCGCCATTACAGGCAATACCAACTGATGAATCCTATTACCAGTTGTTACGGCTTCTGGTTTATTTGTCGGCGTCCATTCATCGGACAGAACTGGCCGTCGGTCGGGATATTCTACTTTGAGTGGCTCTATTAGTCTGAGGATTTCATATGGTTCGATAGTTGCTAATTGAAAGCCGACAGTTTATTTCCAGCTCTGTAGGTTTTCATGCGTAAGGAATGGCTGGACGGATGAAAAAAAAACGTTAAATCCAACCATGGTTGACCTAAGAGTCGCTTTTTATAAAATTAAAATTGATATCGTTCAGGACTCATGCAGTACTAACAGGAAAATCCTTTTTTCGATACGATTGAAACAAAAATAGGTTGAGTTAAGGACATAAATAACAATCTTCTACATCTTCTATTAATGTAAGATTATTCTTCACAAATATTTAATTTTAGGATCTGGACACCGTATACAGGGTGATTGATATAAGTGTGCCAGCCGTTTTATTCAAAAACTATAAGAGATATCAAAAAAAGTTAAATGGTAAGTGCCTTGGAATTTTTATTTAAAAAATTATAGTCAAGTCAAAAAAATTATTTTAGCCGCCATTTTTCCATTATGGCCGCCAACTTTGATTTTTCTTACGGAACACCCTGTATTTTATAATGTATTCTGGTAGAAAAAGTAATTTTAAGACGATTTTATTCTTGTGATTTTTTTCATAAACCTAACCGTTTTAAAGATAATAATGGTTAAAGTTTTGAAATTTCTGCATGAGAAAGAGTTTCGATAAAGGCCTAAAGCTCATCGCACACTACAGCCGAACGCGCCGCGCCGCGCCGCGCCGCCCTATGGAAACTTCCGTTGTGAGGTCGCACATACTGGCCGCCGCCACCGCCGTCACCGCCGTTCCTCACCGCACCTCACCGGTAGTGGGGCAGTACCTGTAGTTCTGTGCAGTCGTGTGTCTCGTTTAGTCAAGTTAACTTTTTGGTTATTTTTAAAGATGAGCAGCTCTGAGGACGAAGATATGTTTTTATTTTGCCTACTGCAATCAGAAGAGGAGGAAAAGAGGCAAAAAACGACGTGGGTCCATCCCATAAACGAGAAGAGGGAAACATATGGGGAATTTCACCACCTGTTCCCCGATTTACTGAAAGACAAACGAAAATTTTTCCAATATTTCAGAATGTCCCCCGAAAAGTTTTATGAGCTACTTAACATGCTCAGACCTTTAATTGAAAAACAAGACACAACTTTCAGAAGATCAGTTTCACCTGAGGAAAGGCTTGCTGTTTGTTTAAGGTACAATACATACAAACAATACGTAATATGTGTATTTTTTAACTAGAAACTATTGTTTTAACAATGTATTGATGATAAGTGTTTACTAATAAACATGATTTATTTAAAAAGTTTAATAAAATCGGTATTTAATTGTTATAGTATAAAAATGTTTTCAGTAATATACAAAAACATGTTTTTTACAAGGGTAATATGGTAGGCCTATTGTCATAAACATTTTCCGGTGACATTGCATCACTTGATAGTTCTGCTGAGCTTGTGACGTAGGAATACTGTAGTTGCTAGATCCACCAGGTGAAGCCGTAAATTGCATCTCCTGTGCCCTTTGGTATTCCATTCGATGAATAGGTGCTGACAGTGGTTGTTGATTGTAGTAGTTTGTCTGGAAATGAGCTGGGGATGTGGGTGAAGCATTTTCACGTTGAATTGAATGACCGATGTTGCGTGGCACATTAATTGATTCTAGCTCCGCATCATGAATGATTCTTGAAATTTGAGATTTCACTCTGATTTGTAAATGTGGGGGCAAAATTCGAACGGTTTCCTCTACTCCCTGGAAATACTTAGTCAGATGATCAGCAGGAGCAACTTCTTTCTTGCCACTTTGTTGTTTTCTGAAGTTGACATATTCTTGGAAAACAGCTGCTGACGGTGTCATTGTTTTAGGTTTTTTCCAGGTAACGCCCGACATCGTATTAGACGGTCTTTTAGGCTTTGGGCTGACCTCTTCATTTACAGTGCCCCCATTAGAGGTAGACCCAGGTGCAGTAGTAGATTGAGTAGAGCAAGATGCATCTGGCTAATCGCTAAGCACGTAAACAAAACAGAATGACTTCAGGTTCAGACTGGGATCAGTGTGTTTCCTTGCTGACCGAAGATGACCGAGGTAGTACGAAGACACGCGAAGGTGGCCGCGGTCAGAAATAGGTTCCGTTGCCTATCGCACACTACAGCGCGCCGCGCCGCCTTCAGCAGAACAATTCCACTCGACTTCTCCCGAGAGTTCTGGCAACGGAATTATTCCGAGGCGGACACGGCTGCGCGGCGCGGCGCGCTCAAGTGTGCGCACTCTCATTGATTCCCATGCAAACTATTCGGCCGGAATTATTTCACGGCGGTTCGGCGCGGCGCGGGGCGGCGCGTTTGGCTGTAGTGTGCGATGAGCTTAAGCAAGCATGCCAGCTGTTTTGCTCGAAACCCATTCAAAATTTCACAACTTAAACCATTATTATCTTTGAAACGGTTAGGTTTAAGAAAAAAATCACAAGAATAAAATCGTCTTAAAATTACTTTTTCTACCAGAATACATCATATAATACAGGGTGTTCTATAAGAAAAATCTAAATTGGCGGCCATATTGGAAAAATGGCGGCTAAATAATTTTTTTGACTTGACTATAATTTTTTTAATAAAAAATCCAAGGCACTTACCATTTAACTTTTTTTGATATCTCTTATAGTTTTCGAATAAAACGGCTGGCACACTTATATCAATCACCCTGTATAGAATAGCAAAATCTTCATGAAATAAAACTTTTAAGGCCAAAAGGTACGTAGTCTCCAATCATATATTGGACAAAACAAAGTAGAATGGATAATTTCATGTTAAACATTCCAAATTTAGAATCGATTCGGAAAGTTAATTTACAGGATTAATGATAAAATCTCAATTTTTTTACTTCAGCACATAGACTAGACATTACAAATGATTGGTAGTGAATACAGCAGATACTGTATTTAAAATAACAAAACTAGGAAATGTCAGTATTTTAGCAAAACCGAACATCCAAAAACAAGATCTCAAATCCAAAGTGAAACTCGAGGGGTTGCAGAGCTGGTGTATATTCCGCAGTGTATTTAACGATAAGATTAAGTGGTAGGCTGAATGATGTGGGGTCGTTGCCGGTTAAATAAATAGAGACTCGGTTACCGGCGGCAATGATGTGTTAACAGCCTACGTACACCGCTGCGATTCCTCTCGCCTCTCAGACTTACGCCACTTACGCTCAAACATCGATCCTACGCCATTAATAATCCTGCTCAGAACTGTTGATTCCTGCTGATTAATTTGTTCTCAGTCGGGACCCTAGTTGGTTTAGTTGAAACTTTGCATATAAAGTGTTTTGGTATTTCTATTTGGTTAAGTAACGTTTTTATGAAAAACTGTTCACATATTTAAGTGGGTTGGAAGTCGAACCCTAGAACTCTCCGCTTGAATGTTATATCTTGAAATTTGCAATCAAAAGGTAAATAGCAAAGTGCATACAGTTCGAAACCAGAAAGGGCAGTGAAGCACTCACTATCACAACAATCTACGGGTAATATATGCTTATTAGATATTTATTATATGACTCCATTGTTGGGCCTTGAAGCTTACGTCCTAACGAGTGACTGAACTTACTTCGGTAACCCTAGGGTCGTCCAGGTATCCCTCAGCTCGCGTTGTAACGAAGCTCTAGATGAACGTGAAAGACGGCTGTCTTCCCTTAATCCTAGCCTCAAACTACTTTAAACTACGTAACTGTTCTAATCGTCTAAGTAGGTGTCTTTATAGTGCGTCCTCTCAATCCTCCAATAAGGAATCACACGGTAATCGACAAGTGCACTGAGACTCTTCCAAGATTAGCTGAACAGCCATACTAAATAGTAAATAAACTTAGTAGTAACTAAATAAGACAGACAGTCGGCTACGTACTCTGCATTTAAAGGGTGTCTCAGTAGAGGAGGAACTACATAAGACACACAGTCGGCTATGTACTCTGCATTTACAGGGTATCTCAGTTGAGGAGGAACTACATAAGACACACAGTCAGCTATATACTCTGCATGTACAGTGTGTCTCAGTAGAAGAGGAACTACATAAGACACACAGTCGGCTATGTACTCTGCATGTACAGTGTGTCTCAGTAGAGGAGTAACTACATAAGACACACAGTCGACTATATACTCTGCATGTACAGAGTGTCTCAGTAGAGGAGGAACTACATAAGATACCCAGTCAGCTATGTATTCTGTATGTAGAGGGTGTCTCAGTCGAGGATAAACTACGTAAGACACAGTCGGCTATATACTCTGCATGTACAGTGTGTCTCAGTAGAGGAGGAACTACATAAGACACACAGTCGGCTATGTACTCTGCATGTACAGTGTGTCTGAGTAGAGGAGGAACTACATAAGACACCCAGTCGGCTATGTATTCTGCATGTAGAGGGTGTCTCAGTAGAGGAGGAACTACATAAGACACACAGTCGGCTATGTATTATGCATGTAGAGGGTGTCTCAGTAGAGGAGGAACTACATAAGACACACAGTCGGCTATGTATTCTGCATGTACAGGGGGTCTCAGTAGAGGAGGAACTACATAAGATACACAGTCGGCTATGTATTCTGCATGTAGAGGGTGTCTCAGTAGAGGAGGAACTACATAAGACACACAGTCGGCTATGTATTATGCATGTAGAGGGTGTCTCAGTAGAGGAGGAACTACATAAGACACACAGTCGGCTATGTATTATGCATGTAGAGGGTGTCTCAGTAGAGGAGGAACTACATAAGACACACAGTCGGCTATGTATTCTGCATGTACAGGGGGTCTCAGTAGAGGAGGAACTACATAAGACACACAGTCGGCTATGTATTCTGCATGTACAGGGGGTCTCAGTAGAGGAAGAACTACATAAGATACACAGTCGGCTATGTATTCTGCATGTAGGGGTGTCTCAGTAGAGGAGGAACTACATAAGACACACAGTCGGCTATGTATTCTGCATGTACAGGGGGTCTCAGTAGAGGAGGAACGAGGAACTACATAAGACACACAGTCGGCTATGTACTCTGCATGTACAGGGTGTCTCAGTTTTTGCCTCCTAACATCACTCAGCGCTGACGCCTGGAGTCTACACTCTATTAATCCTTCACAGCCACGACACCCCCAACTCCCCCTTCCCTTCTACCTTCACCCTCAATAACACTTTGACCTAACCCCCAACCCACCCTTCTCATCTCCATGTAATATGACTCTGTTTTACTCGTCGCAACACGACCTTTTAATAATCTAAATATAAGTGTGCCAACAAGGACCGTCCTTTTAACACGATTAAAGAAATATTTGATGGTTTCACTAAGGAATAAGCTTTTCTGATAAGTTTCAAAAAGGATAATTCAATATAACCCGAATTTGATATTTTAGGCTAGCACAGTAATCGTATACTTAATAAAGTGATTATTTTTTAGTGTTGTTTCCTGAATGTCGTTGATGGAATTAAATACTTAAGTTCGTGAAGGAGAGTTGTATAATAATTTGTTAACTTTCTTGATACGACTCGTTTTCCATAAGCTTATGGACGAACATTTTATACAGGTTGTTTAATACCATACTAGATAGTTTTTAGCTTCAATGATCTGCGTGCAGCTTAACGCTTTACAAAAGCCACATGATTCAATAAAATTATTGCTCTTCGTACCTACAGTGTTTTTTGTTCATTCAAAAATTTAAATATTTTCACTAATACCTGGCTGTTTTAGAAAACGTCCCCACTCTGATGAAACCGTAATACAATTTGGTTTTCATGGAAACTCGTATATTTTATATCTTCAGAAAACTGTTAACGTAGACGTTAGTAAAACTGTAGTGAGATAGCCGGAGTATCAGTTTGAGCAGTTAACTTGTGCTAGGAAAGTGAGAAGTTGCGATGGAAGAAGTTGGATTTCGCTCATTAACAGATAAGACGACCGTGTGAAGAGTCCGTATGTCCGTCTGTCTGTCCGTCTATCCGTCTGTCGATTATTCACTGAGGGGCTGTTCCACATCGTCTGTCGTTAGTCTTAAACTCTCTTGCAGTTCTTATGACCGTCTGCTCCCCCAGGTCTCTGGTGCCCCTTTATCAATATCATCTCGAGGGTCAGGGAAGTTCCAAGTGCTGGATATCCTAGGTAATTGCTTGTAATGACGTTTTCGCCTGAAATGTTAAATCATTTGTATTTTTTTTTTCATTACAAGCATTAGGACGTTTTAAACATATTTTAAACACCAGTTTCACTAACAAGCGAATGTTGTGTACGACTAGCCTACGATGAGAGTTTTATCTTTGAAGATAGGTAGAACTAGACATCATATTCCCCTTCAAGTTGTTAACAGTTTGGATAAAAACGAACGTAGTTTAACTGAGCCATCGACTGAATGCGCTTTTATCATTAGCGTATCTTGTCTTATTCATAGATTTATCAATAAATTCAAAACTGATAGGACATGTTAATGTTAACTATTGCACCTTTCATGAGACTTAGGTTATGTACGTTTCGAAAAAATATCTTTGAGTTTTGACAGTAGCGGTATCAGTGAGAGTCTGTTGACCGATGTTTCCCTAACTGTGAATATGAATCCTCGGTGGCTAGGCCTACCATTAAGACCATTCAAGTATGATCTACAATGAAAATTGGCTGCAATTGGTTCATTTTGATTGGATCCCTACTTCAATATCCAAAAGTCGATCATAGATGAGGTGTTTACTATATTGATACGACCACCAAGGCCAGTTTCAGTTTTGACCATGTAGCCTTCAGTTTCACAGCCTCGAGGTGGAGTGGAGGCCGCAAACCCATCATTATTGCCCATCCATCCCTAGCCCTCGTGACAAAACTCTATTACCTAGTCCACTCGCGTTCTGGTTGATCGATACTGTCAGTACAGACCGCGACCTCCTGGCTCCACTGTTTTGCACAGCTGTTCGCTATCCGTAGTTCTGCGAACTAAAATACTGTACACAGTCCACGTCGGTAGAAGATTTAAAAATTGTAACGTACATTATCAAACATTGAATTCACCGAAATTTCGACATTAAGGATCAGTAAAACCTGCATTTAAAAGATTACCTGAAGAATTTGGACCATTGAATTATGTGTATAAGAATTGCTTATAACCCTTAAACCGGAAGTAAATAAAAGAAACGTCTTATAACACTTAAAACATATATTTACGCTTATACTGTTACTCAAAAGACGGTAAACATTCATAAAAGATGGTAAGTGGTAACCAATAAGTTATTTAACCTTTAAACATTAAAAATTTCCATATACAGTTAAACATATGTTTCTTCATTACATTTTTATGGTAAAAACTTTGAATTTTTGGCTTTAAAAAAATATTGAAATTAAAATGGAGAAATGGGCCCAGGTGGGTAAATGAGTAGCCTGGGATGATAAAGATTAATTTGGGGCTTTTGTTTTATTATATAGCTTTTTTACCATAGTAAATTTATGGTTAAAACAGTTACCCTTAAAATCGCATAATTCTGCCTACAAGTCGAAGCACAATCATTAAGCAAAAAACTCACAAACATTGTGTCACCTTTCTCATCCCACAAAAGTGTCCCTCAATTTCCTATATATTTACACGTTCTTGTTTCATTCATTCAACGCTAGTCATATACGGAAATCTCTGCCTATTCCTGATGTCAGAACTTCAATTTGAAACATATAAGGTAGTTATTAGTTAAATGCCACTAAAAAGGACATATCTATTGAAACAATTAATCTAATGCAGCTAAATATTGTGGTAACAAGTCAAATATTGTAAGGAAAGCTACCTTACACGGTTGCTTAGTCAGAAGTCAGACATTACTGGTCCAAAACCGGCTTTCTTCATTATCTTATTACTGCAGTCACCATGCGATTAACGGTGTAAGGGTGTACATCACAATCTTTATATCAGCCCATAGATAAGTTTTAAGGGAAGTTCAGGTTTTAATTTAACAAACCTTTGGACAATATCGAACACGGTTTAAATAGCTTGTTCAAGGCTTCCTACACTACCTTATCGCTGGAATCTCTACTTGCATACAGTATTATTATTATTATTATTATTATTATTATTATTATTATTTTCTTTGTCATGAGAGCCGAAGCCCCCTGACTACGTACCCGGTACCTGTCGTGAGACTTACCCGGGCCCCATGATGTAGGCCGAAGCTTACGCATCAACCTTTAGCACATCATGGGCGGATGACTTAAGGTCATCAGGCTCGCCGGCTGCCGAAGCAGACCCTTCTGAAAGAGGGTTGCCCCTCAATCCTAACCAGGATTGAGTAACCGCGACCCCAAGAACATCCTACCCCCCATGGAACCAGCAGAGAAGGCCATCCTTTTCTGTGTGCTTGCATACAGTATACACATGTATTTTGTAACATATACTTAAAAAGTTTGCTTAGATTAGTTGAAAAAGCCACACCGAATTCTACAACAATTTCTCTCGGCCAAAAACTACATATTACAATTTAGATCAAACTGCTCTAACCGATTGGTGATTGTAGACTGAAGAGGGGAGTAATAAAGCAGATCCAGTGTGCTTATTACCTAATATAACATTACGAACACCTTACTTCAGACGTCTTTTGATAACAATTTTAATTATTTAAATACCCCCACCGCAGAAAACCTGCAAACTTAGCAAACATTCATTTGTTTTTTTGGATTTTCACATAAATATTTTCTTAAATCTGTCAGATGTATTTCATATTCAAATAACATTGGGTTTTATAATTACATAGGTTTGCTGCTAAAGGGTATGTTTTGATAAAGTGTGCTTTTTGTCAAATTTTAATCAATGGCTTAGTATGAAATAAATAAATTTGCCAGGTTTTAATCAAGCAAACTACAACATGTAACCAATCATCCATGAGAATAACATAACCACTTTAAATTTAAGTTACAATTCTTTGGATTTTCTCCGTAACAAATAACCGATAAACGGTTCGTGCTGTTTTACAAACTCGTTCGGTTAAACGTAAACGTAGGGTTACAAGTTTGTACCAAATTTAATCAAAAACGCACATTTTTACTCGAGTTATCGTGCTAACAGTCATATATACGTACAAATCTGATGGATGATAGTTTTGGCATCTGGGAACACTAAACGAAACAAGTAAATCGATACCGGGTCTAGGTCCTAAAATGCCAAGCAACTTTTGAGCATAAATGAGAACTTTAACACATATATACCTGTCAAAAGCCTCCTCTATGACCAAGCTAACTTGGGTATTGCTAGGGAGAACTTACCCACAGGAGCACGAATGGAAGATATAAAATATGCATCTTTATGCGCTGCTTAAATCGTATTTGTGACTCGCACGACACCGCACTTCCCTCGCTTGGCTAATTAAAAATTACGTCAATGAACTTGAACTCACAGATAGCAGGCACGTAACCCGACTCGCTGTATAATTCATTATAGGCTTTCAGATTTTATATTTTACATCCTTTGACGGATTGAGTTTATTTTAAAAGTAGTTTCGTCCTTGCAGCTCATTCTATCACCCGATATTTCTTTTCTGTGAATTAGTTCGATAGATTTTCCAATAGTACAATATTATAAATTTTACATTTGGAAACTAATTAATTTCATATTTTGGTAACATTTACGCATATCTATGATTAATATTGTGAATTGTAGGCCTACAACCATAACATAAATTAATAATAAAAATTTATTTCAGCCAATTAAATCTTTATTTTTGTTTGCTTGTTCAACTCATATAAGCTGTACAATCATAATCACTCAAAATCTATGTAATCCTTAGTTCAATCATTCGTTATTACCATACGATCAAATTTTTGCCAATTTCAATATTATTTGACCTTTTTGCAGGGTTTTGTCACAACAAGAAATGTTAAGCTAAATACATGGTAGGTTCCTTATTTAAATTTTATTCAACTTAAATATAATTAAATGGATTTTTGGTCTATTTTCAGTTTTTCGTTTATAATTATTACCGTACTACTAATTTATTGAGAATCACTACAATGTAAACTTTTCCTTGATGGCATTCAATAATCTAAACACTTTGATATTCCTTATTCAATCAATCTCTCATTACCAAAAACTCTTTTCGACTCCAAAGAAATAAATCAGTTAATCTATTCCTGATTAACTGGATTCCAAAAGTAAATATATTTCCGTAACACCTAGAGGGTTTTAATCAAGCAAATGCCTGGGGAAGAAAACTTTTCAATTAAACTAACCCTTGGCGTAAATATTGAAGGATAAAGGATAAGGGACAAAGATGTGGTGAAATCTTGCGGGCACTTTGAGAAAGATTCCAAGTTTAAAGAAGACGGTGTTCGAATCCCGTCGCAAATTAGAGATAGCTCGGCGTAATCCTGTGGGATAATTCCCCCCTTCCACCAACTGAGCACTTCCTTTTATCTACGCCAAAATAAAAAGTCCACGAGTTGTTCCCGGCTTTTGCTCGAGTATTTTACATACTGAAGATAAATCGACTGCACTGCTTTTAGCGGTTTAGCGGCCTTTCTTGAAATAACCGAGCCGTGAACCTGCGTTTTGATTATATCAAGTAAAATTCTTCTAGCTTCTGACTTATGCTTTTTGTAAAAAAAAGCATTCAGTTTAAATACTAACGTATTTATTTACGGTTATTGGGAATTGCTCGATAAAACATACAAAATATGTAAAGTATATTCTAAATTAATTAGGTATTCTACAGAAAAGGGATTATTATCGGTCAGCAATTTCACGAGTACCGTATATCGTTTGAAGGTTTGCAGACTCGATAGCTCATTGGAAATGTTACTAACTTACCGTTTATATGAGTAAGCGAATCCATAAACCACAATTATCTTGGACATTTTCTGATTTCCATACAATTGGGATCAATCGTGTACACTAATATACAGGGTGTTTCCAAATTGTCTGGATATATTTTGTGGATTTGTTCCTTTGGCTAAAACAAACATAAAATGCCATAAGTATGGGTCTAAAATGCCTAGATATCTGTCTGACGGTCTGTTTGTGATATTTTTAAATTATTTTATATATTAGGCATTTTTTAAGATAGAAATTTTAAAATTTGTATATATGTGTAGTTTAGAAGGTAAAAAGAGTTTTAAAAAAAATCGTTCCAATATCTCAAGCTATTTCAATATGGCGGCCATTTAAAATCTTTAATTGCAAATTTAATAAATACCGTAAATATAAAGAACATTTTATTTGTAATCAAAAAGATAGAGAATTCAAATCCAAATCAAATGATTTTTTATCGGATGACAAACACCTGAGTTATCAGTTTTTGCTAAATTCGGTTTAGATAATTAGAACGACTACCATACTGATCTTAGTTAGGTCCTATGAAGTTGCTTAACCGCAAACAAACTGATAACTCGTTTGTCATCCGATTTTACACACAAAAGGTTTCGTTTTATTTGAATTTGGATTTTAAATCTTTTTGATTGTAAAACAACTTTATTAATTTCACGGTTTTCATGAAATTTTCCATTGAAGATTTTAAATGACCGCCAGATTGAAATGGCTTCAGATATTGGAACGCAATTTTTTAAGCTGTTTTTACCTTGTAAACTAAATTATTTCTATCAGTTTTGAAATTTATATCTTGAAAATTCCCAAGATATAAAGTTGTTTTTTCAAAATCACAAATGGACCGACAAACATAAATCTAGACATTTTAGATCCGTACTTATATGGCATTTTATGTTTTCTTAGTCCAAGGAACAAGTCACAAAATATGTCGAGACAATTGGAAACACCCTGTATATTTTAATTGGTTTTGATAGCCATCCCAAACTGATCTCAGGGAGGGAATTTTGTACCCTAAGAATCAGTTTTCCTCGTACTCATCTTTAGCAGAATAAAACCATGTTTTTATCATTCAAATCTCATTAGAAGAAAAAAAACTTCTATTACATTGTTATATTGGTTACAAGATGCCAAAAGTGCTAAACGCAGCACATATATTAAATCTAAGATACTTTTTCATTTATTATGCTTGGTCATTGCATTTGAACGTGTATGAACTTTAAAACCTAATTCATAAATGCTTAACTGTAATCCTAAATACTATCTCAGTAACCTTTTACCATCCTCAGCCAAAAAACCCTTCAGCAGCTTCAAAAGCTGAAAAGCTTTTACAGTAGCCTTTTTAGTTCTTAAGGTAAAATTAATTTAGAGTTACATATTTTAAGGCCATAAATCCTAAGCAAATAAAGTAAAATTTAAAACGGTGGTTGTAATAATAAAACTATTTATTTTTAAATAACACATTACATGGTAAAAATACACCATGATTTTCATAAACCGAGTGAATTTCTTCCCTAAACCATTCAAACTATACTAGACCAGACTGTGGACAATACCTTTACAACCATTAATTCCGAGTTTTAACCACAACTCAAACACAACTCCATAGTTTCTGTGTCGGTATCCTCTACAACTTCCACACTGCACATCCCTTTGGAAACTCAATACGAAATAGTAGTTGTGGTAAAGATTATAATATTTGAGAACCAAGCAGAGAATTACATATCTTGTATATTACCCCAATTGCTTGGATATGAATAGTTTGATAAGACTCAATGTGGTGGGTTAGGGTTCAATGTTTGATTATCAAACTATAGATTAGATAGGCCAGTCCAAAATTTTTACAAATAAGGTACTAAGGAAATAGTATAGGTATTTAAAAACAAAAGTTTAGAACGACAACAATATCAATATCTTTGAATGATCAGTTTCTTCATCTATTAATCTCCTTATTACATCACCTTTGTCGAAAACATTCTTAAGTTTTATACTGTTCAGCTGTTTTCCTTCAGTATTAACGAGTACAATTTTTTATCACACGGAAAACCGAGGCCTTCCCGTGACATATGTCCATAGCCGTATGTGAACATCTTTTTCGCTTTTCCTTTCGTTCACCACTGGAGTTATTTTGCCGTTTAATCACGTTACCGGTTTCGTTGTTTCGTTGTTCGGCCGGTTTGATTTTTAATTATGAAGCTGGCCACTTGAGGAGCTCGCGATTGGTCACACCGTCTCCCAATAATTGGCCCTGTCTATTAATAGAGAGAATCCATCACTTGCAGGAGACGCCCACTTATCCTTCACTTGGACTGTCTGTCTGCCCACACCCTGAAGCTCACACACACTGGCCGACATACACATACACATGCACACAAAAACTTAAAAATACTCAGCATCTCGTAAAGGAAACATCATTACATGTAGCCTACGCACCCTCTCTAAAATCTCTAGCAGCATTTCTATATGCAAGCAACATCTCTACAAACAACCAGAATCTCCACAAACAAACAAAATCTGTTTTCAGGCACCATCTCTACATACTTGTAGAATCTCTATATACAAACAACACATCCAATACTACCTATATATGTTTGTTAAAACAACATCTCTACTTACAACCAGAATCTCCACGTTCAAGCAACATCTCTGCATACAATCAACTTCTTCATTCAGGCAACATATCCACATACAAGTAGCGCATGTACATGTGCATATTCAAGTATTGACTTTAGTCACTAAAGTAGGCATTCCATCATTATGGACTAGGTGTAGCTAGTAATAATTCAACAATTGCATAGCTGAATTAGCTTCGTCTATACGAGATACACTCACACCAGCACAACAGGCAACAACTATAGTAAGAGTGCGTTACAGTAATGCAGCAGTTCTATCGCATGAAAGATCAGCTACTTTATAATGATTTGGTATTTTCAATTTGACGCTGCTAAAAACTGTATGTAACAACGAAAACAGTACATGGTGTCACACTTAAAAACCAATTGCGCCATAAAACCAATTCAAACTTCGCCTTTCCAAAACACGGTACTACTTTAATATTGAAAGGTATCTCTTGTTTAGGAGTGGATCTACCCACATCGACGCAACATAGAACCCACTTCTCGCGTGGACGATCCATTCCTCATAATTTTATAAATTCAAAGTTATATTTACAAAAAGTACAAATACAGATGTGGTATATGATAATGTAGCCACTGTACAGATAACTAAATAATTTTTTGGGCTAGCTGAGTCGGAGTTATTAATATAAAGACTAATTTGGTAATAGTAAACGAGAACGAGGATTAATAATCAAGTACTCTTACCTAAAATGAAACATTTCTTTATATAAGTTGACTGAAATAATCAGTATATTTATCTCTAAGCTACTTTAAAGTCAATAAATACTTAATAACACATTAAATTAGGCGCATAAATTTGAGAGGGTTGTGTTCACCGATCTTCTACATTATGTTTTCCAGCAAAGACGTAATCCTATCATGCCTAAGTGATCAATATCATATTTCGTGAGGTCTGATCATCAGTATTTTGTTACAACGAGTGCTTTTATAAAAAAACGAATACTTTTTAATCTTTTTCTAATTTTCCATCCTATTATTTTACAACTTATCGCCACTCAATGCCGTATTTTCCATCTGATAACTTAAACTCTAAATCGGCCGTGATACATCTACTCTCCCAATAGGGCGGAGTCCAGCGACGGACGGATGAGTCCTCTGGGAACCACATCGGCAATATCCTGATGGATAACCAGGCGGGTCCAACGTCCAGACTCACAAATCACAAGCACTGTACTCTCAAGGACAACGAATAATAGTCTGCTCCAAAAATACACCGACCTTATGTTAAATATCTATGAGACTTTAACCACATCCATTGATTTTAAGAGTAAATACTTTCTTTACAATTCCCAAGCCAATGCAAAATTTACAAGTACAGTATAAGAAAAGAAAATGTTTGCATGAATCTTTTTCTTGGATTAAATCTTCTTGACAACAGTACCAAATATGTAGTTAAGTTGTTTTCATAAAAAAAAGTTAATGCTGCACAGGTTTTATATTATTGCATTGGTGAGTCGGTCCATACTCAAAAAATATATACACACACACACAAACACCTTTGACATTTTTACTGCAACGTAATGGGAAATTTAAAAAATATTATGTTTTTACTCCAAGGCTGTAATTTGAGACATCGTTTTATCTTAGTAAACATTGTTTAATCGTGATTTGACACCTATTGGAATATACCGCTGAGAAAAGTGTTTCTGGTTGTTTGATTCCTTTGTCGTTAGATTCCAGTTTCCAGCCATTAAGCATGCATCTTATCTGCCGGACAAAGGCAGGTGGTTGATTGAACGAACGTCACTCGCATTATAACGTCGACAAAAGTCTGGTATCGACTAATCCGAATACCGACATCGTCTCCCCCATCCATCCCCGAGTCTTTCTTCTCTTCCGCCTCATTTTGCAACTTAAAAAATGAACCGCGGTTCGCAGAATAAGAGAGCCTACACCGGGGTTGCGGACGGGGGAAAAATGACAAGAAAACGTCACCGGCCCAGATAGTATTCAATTTCGGGGTTTGATAAATCGCTGGACATAAAGCCACAACACCGCCACCCTCCCTCCCCGCGTCGGCTGGAGACGGTCATATCTGAATTTCTAATTCTACATCGGCGTATCTTAGGTAATAAGAGGTTCGGGGACACTTAGACGCTTTTGGTCCATTTATTCCCGGATTCTTCCCATTACCTCTAACGATCCCGATACAAACGAGCGAGATGAAAAGTCATTTTGTCTAACAAGTGTTTATAACAAGGAGTAAATCGTGATAACGTGCGATGTGACGAGATCTTAAGTAAAGTGGCGGTTTTTCTTCGTTTCGCCAAGATGTGGGCGCCATTAACTTTTCCAGATTTATTCAAAGCAGCCGGGGAGACGTGGATTTGTTACGAGGTTAGTTTAAACCCCGTCGACATGTCATTTGTAAATTCGTCGTTCTCTAAATCGTCTTAAGGGTTTTAGAAATCGAGTGTCGCATAAGAAGCATTTGTTATGTACTGGTTGACTGAAATTGACTTAAACCTTAAGATGTCTCTTCTTTTGCAATGAATATGACACATTATCAGTAGGTTATTTAAATTTAGGTTTTCACTTCCTGTTCAGGGAATCTTTGTAAATTAAGTCCACAAATGTATTTCTGGGAGTTTCTAAAAAGATTCTTGGTAGTGTAATATTTCTTAATTTTACAAACGTTTATGAATGGGAATACAGAAAGAAATAGTACACTGTCTTTAAGATTCAAAATATAAAAACAACTTATGAAATACAAGAGAATTTGTATCAATAATTCCTCATTGACATGCTGCATGTTCGTGCAAATAGAACGACGCAGTTTTGTGTCCATGTCGGTGTCGGTGCGTCGGAGGCTGCACAGAGAGGTAGAGCCGCAGTGGAGAGTGGAGAGGGGGAGGGAAAGCCATGTTGTGTTATTATAGGATTACGGTGTCCGCGCCTAGCACTAACGACATAATAATAACACCACTGGCCTCGCTCTAATCTCTGGTGATTTGTCTGTGTTACTGCAGCCAGGACCTCGCGGCACGGCTTGTCAATACCGTAGACGCAGCATCCACCATCCTGCATCCAGAATCCACCATCCGATATCCACTGCAAACCACTCAAACAAACATAGATCCACCATCCTACATCCCTCATCCACCACATCAGCATCCACCATCCTGCATCCAGAATCCACCATCCGATATCAACTGCAAACCACTCAAACAAACATAGATCCACCATCCTACATCCCTCATCCACCATCAGCCTCCACCATCCTGCATCCAGGATCCACCATCCACTATCCACTGCAAACCACTCAAACAATCATAGATCCAACATCCTTAATTCCTCATCCACCATCAGCCTCCACCATCCTGCATCCAGGATCCATCAACCACTATCCACTGCAAACCACTCAAACAATCATAGATCCAACATCCTAAATCCCTCATCCACCATCAGCCTCCACCATCCTGCATCCAGGATCCATCAACCACTATCCACTGCAAACCACTCAAACAATCATAGATCCAACATCCTAAATCCCTCATCCACCATCAGCCTCCACCATCCTGCATCCAGGATCCACCATCCACTATACACTGCACACTACTCAACAATCATGGATCCACCATCCTACATCCCTCATCCACCATCAGCCTCCCCCATCCTGCATACAGGATCCATCAACCACTATCCACTGCAAACCACTCAAACAATCATAGATCCACAATCCTTCATCGCTCATCCATCATCAGCCTCCACCATCCTAAATCCAAGATCCTTCATCCTCTATCCATAATCTACAACCCCTCATTAATCCAAAATCCATCAACCAACATGCATAAACATTCACTATTCACAAAATACCACTCAAACCATAATTTATTTCCCATTCTAAATTCTGATACCAAGCCCCATATTCCACTATCAAAAGCTCCCTCAAACCCCCTCAAAACTACCTAGTATTCACCTATCCCGTAGTGGTGTGGCATACTATCTAAAGTATATGCTACTCAAAGCACCACAAATCTACAATCTTGAATCCAGGGTACATCATTCATTGTCTACTAAATTGAGAACACCAATCTGCCACAGGAAACATTACTCACCATTCAATCATAAATATATATAAAATACTTTATTTACTTGGGCCAAAATGTACTATCCATCTTGTAACTATTCATTATTTCATCTCGCTACATCTGTTGCAATCGCCCATGATAATCCCCATCTTGTATCTCAAATACAACCATGACCTCAATGGCTTTCCGCCTGGAAAAATAAAAGAAATAGCCGATACGGTGTTGGAAATTACCTTTGATTCTTCTTTGTCTCTTTGAAGGCGACTCTCTTAGGCTGGTTTTATGCACCGCGACAGTCGCGAGTCGCGCCACGTCTTGCGGCTGACCAAAATGTCACGCGACAGCGACACCTTTTTGTCGCGTAAACTCACGTCCGGTGGTGGGGGAATTAAAGAAATCAGTCTGTTCTCAATCCAACGTTGTGTGTTGTGTTTGAGATTTAGAAGTGATTATTAAGTTGTTTAAATATAGACCCTTTAGTGTTGTACACGTTAATGACAAAACCCCAGTTATTTAAACAACACATACAATTTACAGTTGGAATTGGGTCAACCCTCTTAAAAATGTCATTACATAATATAATGATGTAATTTGTATTACAAATAAAGGGTAAAGAACTCATTTATATACTAATTATTAACATTAATCAATATAAATATATGGAGAATATACCACGTGGAGTATGAAAAATATTACTGTCGCGCCGCGACTGTCGCGGTGCATAAACGTGGCCATTTGATCCAATAGAACTTGAGTCGCGCCGCGACACGCGACTGTCGTGGTGCATAAAACCGGCCTAAATGTGGACACGCAGTCTGGCCTTATGCTTGGATAATATAAAGGATTCTTGCTTGGGTAGTATCAGAGTACCGGACCCGTCAACTGGGTAAAACATGGTACTAGATGGATGAATGTACATATCTTTAAGTTTTACATACTGTTTATTCAAATTATCCTATCCCTATGAATCCATTTTCCTGTGTTTAGTGAAAACCATCCAAGTATGAAACACTATTCAAGTTGTAAAGTAATATAACATATCAGTGGTAGAAGCAGTACATATAGTCAATTTTGATTGTTTTTTTTTTCTTTCGTCATTCAAATTGGAAACCTTAAATCCATCCTTCATTCAAATTTCAAATAATGTGTAGTAGGGAGTATTATTAACTATTCCCATATAACATTTCAAAACCCAAAACACTATTTTTATAGATATACATAGTGTACGTAAACATGATTTATCCATGATACATGCACATATGCAACTAAGAACGCATCTTTACTCTGAATTTATTTAAAACAAATTGTTCTGTACCGCCCTAAATGTCTATCGCGGTGTCATTGTAAAATATCTGTCATTGAAAATTATGATGTATTGTTAAATCACTTCTTTACAATCATCCAACACAAAAAGATCTAACTGTGAAGTTACTTCTAATATTGAACTAGAATTTTATAATTTTGTCGCATTAATACACTTAAAACAGCACAAACCCCCTAGTGTGCTATGCTGGACAGTTGGGAGCGTGGCTTCAGCGCGGCGTCCACCAAGGAGCAGTTCCAGGTCCCCTCCTGTTTGTCCAGTCACTCTTCCACTATTAATCACCGGCCTTACATCTGTACTCTATTCAGCATCTCGCTACCGCTCTCCGACTACCGCCGTGTTTTACCTTTATTAGGCTGTTTCATTTCATCTGAATAATGTTGTTCCACTTCCGTTCCCTTCTGATAAATTATTCTCGCCACTGATTTTTTCCATATCCAACCTGTTACACGTTACATGTGTTTCGAATATCACCCTCCTTAATGAGGTTATGAAACGGATGCGTTTATTTATGATTGATCACGCGTTTTTACGTAACTTTTACACACACGTTTTGGAATCGTCACTTTTAGATACAATGCCATGAAAAGCGTTATACTTTTACCGTGTCTGTACACGACGGTATCAACGACAAAAAATGTCCTTTCACTGGCGAATTATAACATTCAATAGTTTAACAACAAAAGATTTTTTTTGTGACTTTGTTTTGATTTGCACATAATCAGGTCAGACACACCGAATTAGCTGTGCAAAATTCGTTAAAACGGTATTGGTGAATATTGATTGATATACAGCCAAGATATCTATCCTAAAATTATAACGAGGCAAACAATCATAATCAGTTTTATTGCATACAATGCTGAACCAAAACAATTTCTCTTCACAGTGGAGACCCCATTACTATTGTTTTATTTTAAGATAACAAACCAGGTTATTAACATTAATCGAATTAAATATACCGCAGGAGTAATGTTTACATTCATTATTAATAGGATTGTTATGCATTCAAGATTGTATTATTGAATCCAACACACTATTGTTCAGCTGTGGAAGAGCACATTTACTCCATAGTTTGTACAGGGACATAACTCATTTATCGCCCCATCTTTTACCTCGTCGCTTACTCACGCACAGCTCGGGCCCGCCCATCGCTATCAGCCACGTCGCTACGTGTTGAAAACCGAGTCGCGTTCAACATTACCTGCCCTTTGTCGGCATTGGTGGATGTTTGACTAAATGGGCCAATCGCGTGCCTTCCACGATTACCGGAGCGATAGCGGCGTAAACAGATACTGATAAATCATGCAGCTCGATCGGCCCACCCGGATGTGTTGCGACGAAAAAAACCGATTTCACGCTTTCCGTCCGGTGAAAAATTGTGGCCGAGTAATATAGGCTATTATGTTGAGTGGTGTGTGGCAATACGGCGATCGCGGTGACAAACACCTTGTTGCAACTTCGATTTGGTCATTATTGTGAAAGGGTTGACTCATGATGAAAATACAACGACATTTGCTCTCTGGTAGGAGGGTATACTGCGGATGAACTGTTAAAGTTGTATTCAAGAAATTACCTGTCGTGGAAGGTATATTTGAATTTACGTCACCTCAATAATATGATAAGTATAGCATTTGGATCGTTATTATAGATTAAAGGTAAATAGAGTAAAATCAGTGGACATACAACATGGTTTCTTAAGTCCTCAGCTGTTAGAGCACGTATTACATTAAGCATATACTTTGATACTTCGTACCACAAAGAAACAGTATCTCTTACTTTTGACCATTTAATTTTCCGCTTCATATCAAAGATTCTATCCTTCTATTCGTTTACATTGTGTAAAATTGGTGCAAAAAGAGAAAACAATTACTCACAGCAGAAAAAAACAAGAAACGGAATATAACTACTTTCTTTGTATCATAAACGTCTCCTCTTTACTGGAATGTGATCTCTAATTCACAGGAGTGTATATTAAACCCAAGAATAGATGCATCAAGACTAAACGGTGTCAATGTATTTCAGCGGATTACCAACATCTAGAGTCTAACCATTTTAGATGAAAAATAAACTGTTATTGGTATTCAAGATCTAATCATTTATTGGACCAATAAAAATGCCGTACTTATTTGAAATTATAATATTCTGACCCATACGTAAATACAATTGTGACTGAACAGTACAGTAATTTTCCTTGTTTTTAAGCACAAATGTAGTAAAAGACGTGCATATGAGATTTAGGCATTCTATAGTGAACGTCATGAAATCTCCGAACTAAATTTATTTACTGCGCTGGTGTAACATCAAAAGACGGTTTGTCCCATGATTTTGGTGTTAATACATTATGTTTCGCGTCAGTTACTTCGACCTTTTTAAGTTACTATTATATAACCAAAGAATAAAAATATCTTGTTAAAACTGTAATCCTGCAGGTAGACATTCTTTTAAAGAATATATAATTTGGAATTGTCATATTGTCACATAGACGTAGCCAGTGTAAAACAATTAATTAACAATATATGGGCTAGGAAATGTTTTAATGTACTTTGTACTTTCAGCCAAAAAGTAATTTTGTTCACGTTACCTAAACAAATCCATCCCTAACATTTACACCCCCCCCCTTATGGGTCTAAAGTCTACACTAATCCAAAGTCAAATCATGTGTAAATTTTCCAATTTCAACCAAAATGCTTCGTTCATCCTTTAAGGTCAAAATCACAACCGTCACATCCGAATTCGCGATGGTGAACAGTGTGGTTTGCTTGTAAACAAGCCAGATAACCGATGTATCGGCAACTGCCATTCATCAAAGACGAGTTAACCGCAGTCACTGATGGGGGGATAATTGTGCTGACGTCATGGTCCCGGCACCCCTCACCCCCCTAGACTGACCCCCGGGGTGACATGCACTTCCGTGTCCGGTCATGTGGCCATGTGTGGAGTAGTCAGACCTAGTAGACCAGTAGCCATTTTGAGTTAGGTTCTTTTTATATTTCAAGTCCGTATGAAGAGTAATTTTTAAAACGCATCCGAATGATAAGGTAAGGAATTCGAAGAAAGGAAATTACGAAGAATAGCTAGATACATAATATTTATTTATAATACTTGATACTCGGTACAATACTTGGTGTTTGGTACTTATCATGCTTAAGTTATTAGACGGTTCAGAGCTTTGGCATTCTCTTGTATCGTTCTTTAATTTGAGGCATTTTGGACGTTAAAACAAAGACAGAAAACGCCACCATGGAAATAGATTAAGTAGCTGCAAAATAGTTTATAAAATTGATTTCTTTCATCACAAAAGATGATTTGAACTGTTAAAACATTGAGGTCATATTATACGTAGCTGGGTAGTAGAGTTTTATAGTGCTCACCCAGCAATTCCAAGGCTGCCGATTCTATAAGGAGGAATCAGTAGCTCTTTGATAGCTCGGAACTGGACCTAGTTGTCTTTAGAAATCGTCCTGGCTAAGAACCAGCTTATCTTGGTCAGTAACAAAGATATTACTGTAACTCATTTCTTCTCCTTAATCACTCATCTTTGCCGTGAACTAGGCATACTCGTGTTAGCATCGTAGAAATCCACTAATCAAACCTATTATCGTTGTGAAACCATTGCTGTAATTGGGGTATACAGGTTTTTGAATAGGACTAATAATAATTAGTGAGTTATGCTGTGTTCTGTCCACCTCATTCAATGTAAAGTATATAGTATACGAATATTTTTTTCAAATCAGTCAGACAGTAAAAATAATTTTAATAGATTAAACTGCTCTGCAGGTGAAGTGACGACGACATTCATTAATACCATAGTTGAATACCATAGTTGAATTTCCCCAGCCAAGGATGATAATAAAACTAAATTCTATTTCTTTATTATTGTTGATACTTGGTTGGTAATGCACAATGAACATTTAGAATTCCGTTAGTAAATGGAGTATTTTACATCAATACATACTTATCAAACTTGTTCTTTTAACTTGACACCTTCAGTATTCATTTTTTTATTCATATTATACTTACTACTGCAGAATTGAGTTTACTTCGTTGTAATTCAGCCAAAGATGAAATCGTTTTTTCCACTAAAAACCATAAATGGTATTAATTTATTTTAAGCCAATTTACTTGAAAACATTGCCTATTTTTATTTATCTCAGTTCCTATAGTCTTTACTTTACCTTCAGTTAAAATCACAGCCAAATTTATTAATTTAGCCCTATAACTACAAAACTAGTATGCACACATTAAAAGGAAATACCGTTGCTCTTACATTATGAAATAAAGGATGAATTTATCGTTGTTGACTACGATATCCGTATAAAATGTGTTTAGTTAATTCAAACCAGTCTTTTACAAATTCAGTTGACGATATACAAAACCACAGAACATATTGAAAATTAAAAAGACTCATGCATTTTAAATATTTCCATTTGTTTTGTAGTCGAGTCACATAAAATATAAATAAGAGGTTAATTTACCTAAATTTCGTTCTGTGACTCTTGTACCGAGTCTAAAGGTGAATGACGATCGTTTCGAGGACTGTCACCTTCTTCAGATCCATGTCAAGAACAACAATCTTCACTTATATTGAGGTACCTAGTCAAAACATTAAATACGCACACACGAACATATATACAAAACATCAGAATTAAATATATTTTATTTTTAATAAACCATTTCATACGAACAGTGCATACCTGAGGCCACAGCAGTAGTCAAATATTAAATTTTTATGTGTTTTGTGTTCGTGTGTGCGTATTTAATGTTTTGACGACCTCAATATGAGTGATGATTGATGTTCTTGAAAAGGATCTGAAGAAGGCGAAAAAGTCACCGAAACGATCGTCATTCACCCTTAAACTCGGTATAGGAATCACAAGACGAAAGGTAAATTAAACTCTTATCTACATTTAACTATGGTCCTCTAAATCAACTATGGGGAAATTTAACCTTACTAAACCCCAGTGCAACTTTTAGTGTTAATTGTACTTCAGAAACATTATTGCAAATTAGTAGATTCACCAATGTTATAAACCTTAAAAGGTCATTTTATAATGCTCAGATTCGTACATTCAACAATGTACAAGAATCTCCAATCTGTAACACTACATTGTGCTCAAATTTAACATTCAAATGAGAAATGTGGGTAAAAATAAAATGTATTCTCAGCTCGGAGCTAGGATTTGAGTTGAAGAGAAGACTGACAGACAAACGGACGACACAGGAAATGAGGTGGTTTGCATCACAACGCTGTCTGCATGTCTGTTTTGTTTGCTTTTCTGTCTTCTGCCACCCAGACAGACACAGTATTATTTTGTTTATTCTAACAATACATAAACATTTTCTCCTACATGTCTTGAAAACAAAGTTTGAAATAAACTAATTCATCTTTATGTTGAGTATTTTCTCGAGTTTTTATGATTATCTGCATGTTACCTTTGAATATACATCTACATATAACGTAATCTAAAGGTTTTTAATCTGAACATTTATAATGCAGTATAATCTTTTTCTCAACTTAAGAGCTCAAATCATCTACCTGCAGCTGGTCAGTACGGCAATCTAAACTATATAATGCATATGCAGGTATTCAATTATATAGTTACTTATATGATTGTAACAGGGTTACTTAGGTTTCTATGATAGAGTAGATATCTCTAGCTAAAACCCAAGCTCCGAGTCGCATATACAACCAGAAGTGACCGTAGTAAGACAGTGCAGGAGGCCGGAGCAATGTTCAAGACGATTATTGCGTTCAGTATTTGGTGGTACTGCATTAGGCTACAGTGAAGACCTGGTAATCTTTATTTTGGGATGAGAAAATTTGAAATAAATTCATACAATCTCAGCAGTCTATCTAAAGAAAATGTACTACTGACTCTAAACAGCATATTGTACAATTCCAATCCGCCGAATAAAAAATGTATAATGTACAACTTGAACAGGAAACAATGAATTATTAATAGTGAATTATAAGATAATGCATCTTCCAACACTTTTCAATATATCTACACTTATATTCTGGATATTTACAGTATAAGTGGAAAGATATAGAAAGGTGTTAGAAGACGTTTTTTAATTGATTCGTATAACCAATGGTATATCAATTGTGCATAGTCAATAGTTGATACATTATTTGGTTAGTGATAATTATTTGACTAACACAATTATTTTCGTATTAAATCTGTCCCAATATAACCAAACAAAACTCTTAACTCTTATAGTATATTACAGTACTATATTACTAGTACTATAGGTACTAGTATTATAGTATATTAGTACGTTACTAGTCCTGAAAATAAGTGTTTACCGGACGAGTGTGGTCGTTCCCGTGCGAGACGAAGTCGAGTACGGGATTACCATACGAGTCCGGTACACACATTTTGGACGAGTTACGTACGATAGTTTACGCCATACTACTAAATCCGTACAAATCCTTATATATTTCCACCAACTAAAGGACTAAAAATCACTAGTCATAACCTCTAAGAGAGGTTATGTTCTTGTTTATAACCACTCATGCCACCTAAATACAGGATAATCAGCTGATTGGTGTCCGGCAAAACTCATTGCAGTACAGTAACGCAATGAAACCCCATTTGAATAAGCTGGCGGCAAACAGCTGTTTTCTGGACTAAATCCTTGCGTGGGAAGTTCGTCAAAATAATGTAGTGTGGCGTAAAAATTATTATTATCATCTCTTAAACCTGTAAGTAGCTTAATAATTCCTTGATAATCATTCCAGATAATTTTAATACTGTATGTAAAACTAACAAAATTGCATAGCTTTTTCTTTTATTAGATTTTTTTTATTTAAATGTGATCAAAGCCGTTTATTCTGTTTTGGTTTTCTAAAACGAAGGTTACTTAGCCACCCAAACTATTTATTCGGGTTGATAATCTAATAACTGTAATAATATACTTTGATACTAATTATCGTCTAAATAACCTGTTTACGTTTCGACCAATACGAGTATACAATTACTTGCTCTAACACATGTACGATTTATATTTTCTTATATTGTAAATATTAATCATATGGTAGATATAAGTAATGTATGTATATAAAAAAATACAATGGCGACCAATTTCGACCAGTTGTCAAACTCAGACGGAGACCTTCTCCAACAAGAATCGAAAATTGTTGGAACAGGTATTTTATATATATTCTTAAATTAATACTGAGTAAAATGCTAACTGGGAATTCATTTCGACAAATTAAAATATCCCTCCAGGACTCATAGGAACAATAAATCGTCCTTGAAACGACGACCTTTCTATAGAAACGAACTAGAGGTCGCCACCCTTTCGCGCCGTTTTGGCACCCTCTGAGCATTAAATCTACAAAGGAGAGACCTCGTCCCAAGGGAGGAATTAGTCTTCGTCTCGCGTGGTCTTGGTCGACGGACGACACATTGATTTTATCATTTACTCTTTGGACAGAATAATTTTGACATCTACGTCAGTATTGTGGAGCAATCAGGCAGTTTGTATGCCGAAACCCACCTGCCAGGAGTTCATCAAAGCGTCAACCCCTCGTCCTAAATTAGTATTTCGTCAGAGAATCTTGCTTTCGGACTATTTGGACTACTTTTACATTAACCTGTGGTTGCTTTGGCGTGGCTTTGTTCAACAAGTTTAGCAGAATTAATTAACATTTTCTATAAGCTAAATAGGCTGATTTTATTTATTATTACGGTTCCTAACTAGGGTGGAGACGCTACTTTATTTCAAGCCAAATAAGAGGGAAGGATGAGTGTAGAAATGAGTGAGATGTCTTGAGCAATTTTCTTGCTTAAGATCAGTTGTTTCTTTAAACAGAAACAGGATCGTTTAAAGCCAAATGATTATGGGCAGCTGAACCCAGTTTCGAAACGTCAGAAAGCTACTGATTTAGGTATCCCAGGAATGAACTGCAGACCTTCTAATTTTAGGGGAGTTACACCAAACAAAGAATTTATCTAATCCAACAGTATCGATGAGCCATCTGTTTATGGTGGATTGTACTAAAATACATTTGATATAGCATATATCGGATGTATTTATACACTTTAGCAACCTTTTAGTACCGGTTATCGTCTAAAAGCAGCTACTGCCTCTAGATCAAGGGTATTTGTAAATTTATTTTTTAAATCTGTGTCTCAGTAAAAAAAATATGGTATACCTCATTTCTGTCATCATTTTTTCGTAACTGATTACTGCTGAAGATTAGAGATTAGGACTAATTTTACTAATTTTCTTAATTTCACACCTTCACAAAAATCATTTTGAACTGTTACTTATCCAGAAAATCATCGTAGACATAAGCCAATAACTTAGGAGCATACTAGTATCGTTCCATACTCTAGTTCCAAACACCATGGAACACGTTACCAAGTAGTCAGCGAACACTGCACCTTCGGATATCATTAAAGTTTGTTTTTAGCCTGGCATTTGGAGATGAAAATTATATGTTCTGCTATGTTGGATGGGGTGATGAAAGGCTGAGTAGTACAGGTAAAACTCCATTAAGAAATAGAGTGGTGTCATGTTATATTTAATCTAGTTTGCTCAAGAAACGAAAAAAATAAATACTAGGGCCATGTTCTGATCCATGGATTACACTCATATTTACTAGAAGCTGATGTCCTAAGAAGTCTTTGCGCTTACAATCGTCAAGTACTCAAAAAAGTGTATTTTGTTGATTGGAACCTCTATAAACTAGTAAATCCGAGTTAGGTATGTCCTACATATACGAGCAATTTCGACAAAAACTATATTCACACAAAAACAACAACATTTTTGGGACGAATCAAACAAAAATTTAGAAAGTTATTTTTCTGCACAAATACTCTTACTCAAGCAAGAGTCTCAAACAATCAGCCCATCAAACTCTCAAAAACGCATGCAACCCGTGTTTTTGTTTAATTTGTTGGTCTACATTACCAAAACATGAATTCATCGACAGAAATAGAACATTTATATACAATGCAATTTCTTGCTCATGCTACTTCAAACAATATCTTGCGCATACCAATAGTCTCTCTAGGTCTCCACATCTCCGGTAGTTCCCAGAGTACTTCTCTATCGTATTGTATAACTCGGATTTTGATCACTTACCGAGGCATTACTCTGCATGACGGCATGACGACTCGCCAGACGGTAGCCGAGTCATCAATCATGTCCGGCATGACAGTCATGCCTATGCCCAATTAGACCGCTTTGATCATGCCGCCTCCCGTGAGCGTGGTTGGAGGTTGAGAAGACCCAGGATCAAACCTCCCAGTAGAACCCAAGAATATTTATGTTGTTAAAAAAATTATAATATTTGATCAAAATCAAATACAAATTTACTTACAAGGAAGGACGGGAAAATCCAGTTTACAAACAATCTTGAATCTTCATCATGATTTTGTAACAACCGATATGAGTGATTGTAAACGATCACGATTGTAACATATTTTTGAAATATATCTACCGCCATATGTTGGTAAAAAACCCATTTTAAATAAAACTTCCATGTAAAGATTTACACTGCGCAGTGGCCACTTAGTATAGATAATATATATGTTTAAATATTAACGTTTTACTGCGTACACGTTTATACTAGCGAACCCACATAAATTTTCTTCATTTATTTTTATAAAAGTGTATAGCCCTCGGTATTAATTATATTTGTATAGACAATTACGTCGTCGTTGCTGTGTTATAATTGCCCTTGTTTAATACTGATTTATTTTCTAATTTGTTCTATGACCATGAAGTTGCTCATAAATTGTAGAAAAATACTTAAAATGAGATTTTGCCTGTATGGTATAGGTATACCATTATTGTGTCCCAATGGATTTTAAAGACAAATAATATTAATCGTAGCATTGAATATTACAGCTACGGACTATAAACAATGCTTTTATTCAGTTTGTGTGATGCAACATGTATATGTGCGAGTACATTATGCATGCTTATTTTAAAGTCTATTTTATAAGAGAAGGC
Organism: Macrosteles quadrilineatus; assembly: GCF_028750875.1. NCBI lineage: Eukaryota > Metazoa > Arthropoda > Insecta > Hemiptera > Cicadellidae > Macrosteles > Macrosteles quadrilineatus. Next base: position 57,686,759 of record NW_026542600.1, read on the forward strand.
AAGATGCATCACGCCAGTATCACAACGAACGAGGGTTAAATTTCAGGGGGAAGATGAGTTAAGGGGGGCGACGAGGGGATAATTAGGAAGATACGTCTCCTTGTGAGCGAAAAATGTCACTCGAGCAATAAAAATAGCACGGGTCATCAGCCTGCCTTATAAAAACATCGCAATTATCAATGTCCTTTACACGACAAGCCCAAAAAAGGTTAAGATTGGCCTCCGAGGAGACATTTATTAAATATTTTTACAATGAGCCAGACCCTGTTTTTACAGCCCACTTTGCCCTTCCTTACAAATTATTATGGGATCATCCCGGTCTTGAACTTTGGGCGACTTTTTCACTTTTTGATGAATTGCTTATGATGGGATATTCGGCTTCTTTCTAATTAAATTTCATCTTGATGTGTTATTTTCTGGCAATAATGTGTCAGATTTTGGGTAGTAAATCTCTTTGATGTCGTCATGCAACTCATAATGTGTAATTTTTATTTGAGGTGGATAAGAAAGAGTTTTGTTAAAGGCAAATGATTTATTCCGTAGGTTATTCACATTTTCCTATATAAATCTGACATTTTAGAATAATTGTTACACTAAGTTGTGTTGCCTACTTTATTAATTTTGAAGACATTTATTTTATTTGTTAATTTTGTTTTCCAACAATTACCAAAACGGATTTAAGATCGATTTATAAACCCTATTAATACAGTTCATGGCGTACGAAATCAGAAAGTGAATTTGCAAAAGTATGAGGATAACTATAACAACTACCTCCCCTAAAGTAGTATTTGTCCCTTCAAAGTAGTCATTGTTAGTTGTACAATATACTCATTTGTGATTTTTTCAAACAGGCTATTTTTCCCTTCAAGTTACAAAATCGCTGTGTACTCTTTCAAGATCCATTGTGATTGGTATACTCATTGCTAACATAAAATGACAGTAAATGTGGTACATATCTTCCTTGTATACACATTTCACATAGTATTCACCATAGCGGGTACTTGCTCCCCACAGTTTTGCCAATCTTATATCTGCCGGCGGTTGCAGTTCTACTCCACCTCGTCAATCAACAACCTCTCACATTTCTCACCCTAAACTAGGCTCGATCTCAACCCCGGGCCTGACTTACGCTCCATTGCTTCTTCAGGATCGCTGCCTTCATGAATACCACAGTTTGTTACGGAGCCACTCTTGTGTTTCAATTTGCGCCAAACAGTGGAAAAATCACCGCAGATGTATTTGCGCTATTTACTATTGCGGTAGAATGAGGATATTCGGCAGCAATCCATTAATAATTTAGTATTTGTGGAACCAGGTCAAAAGTCATTGGGCTGTCAATTCATGATGCTGACTAATAACAGGTCAACCGAGACAGGGGTTTGGACCGATCGCTAACATAGAGTGTAAAACATGTCAATAGCGTAGAAACCCAAAGGATTGCTCATGAAACCTCGCCCCCATAGTCCAATCATGCTAGTTCAAGATCTCAAATAAACGTAGGTTTATACGTTTAGATCAAGGGTAATCATATCGGATATATTTACTCGAGTTTTTCGACTTATTCGATTTATTTGAGTTATTTCGATGACAGGCACATATAAATATATAAATTTGAACGAATGGTGTGTTTTGTCTCTGGCGACATAAAATTGAAAAAAAAATGAATCAGTCAAAGGTTCAGGTGCTATCCAACGCACGGTGATAGATTCTTCTCTATAGAGGTATTCACTAAATAGCCAATGTTCAAAAATGAAAACTGTCGGAGTACTGAAATGCCGAGTTTGGAGTTACCGGTCTCGGTCGCGGCCGCTCAGATCTCAGAGGTGGGAACGAGTCGGATGATTCAGCATCGCTACTAGTCTTGTACGATTGTCTGAACGTAAAGCCGTTCACGAGCCTCCGGCTGGAAGATCTTTTGACGATGGAGTTATTAATGAATTCCTTCGCCACGTCAGGCAGTCTACAGTTTACAGTCCTTAGTATACCCGGTCATTGCTCTGCTACATCATACAACACCTGTAACGCCAATAAGGCATCTGGGGAATGTATAGAATTATCACCCTGGTCTGGAACATCTTAATGTGCGTAGACCCTTTGTCTTTTACATACTGAGGTATACTCTTTACGTAAATGTATAAACCAAGTGTAGCCAATGTTTTACAGAAAAGATCAAAGGTGAATAAGCCATTCATACAGTGTTACGGACTCGAATTGTGTTTTCTACCATAATTTTACTACCGTAATTGATCGTGAATTAGGTGACATAAAAGGTACAATAGGTACTTGTCAATAGTTCTTTTATTTGCTGCATAGTTTAACAAGTTTTTATTGGACTGAAATCAGTAATTTACATCAGCAATCTCTATTAGTCACTAGATCCATTTCAACCAATTTTTTATCCATTTTAAATGTCCATTTTTATTTTGAAACTGGTTAGAACATTGACAAATGAATGTAATGTATACCTATGGTTAAATATATCAGGCACAACTAGGGGTGATCCTGTTAGGTTTATGAATCGACTGTATTGATAATCGTCAGTGGTGACACCATAATGCAAACTCACGACATTATTAATTTGGATTCATACAGTATAGACTGAGCCGCCGCATACACAAAAATTAAACATTGTTTTACGTAAATATAAATATGAATACAGTTTCATTGATTTAATGCAATTTTAATCCAACATATGTTCCTATAAATCATGAATAAGTACAAAATAAAAAGTTCATGGTTAACAAGAATAGAGCAAATGTTCTAACGATTTAGTCTTTAATAAACACAAAGTAAATATTCTGTGCTATTTACTGAATTGCAGAATCAGTCAAAACTTTGCACAGTTTTAGCTGTATTTTTGCTATTAGTCCTGGATTTTGTATTGAAATACTCATACATATAACTACAGGTAGACGATTATTGATTAGTAATGTCTACACAGCATACTTAACTACTGAATACTTTACTTGTGGTGGCTATATCTTAATTCGTAACTTATATGTATTTAGTTAAAAAATAAACACAGACAGGACCAAACATACTTTTTGTTACAACTAGTTTTCACGATAATTACTTTGATTCCAATTTTATTCTTGTATTGATATCCAACATTTCAGTATTGATTATAGAGCTCACAAAATAGAGTATAAATAATATATATGCCGACACATCTACACAGGCTATGCCTAAAGATACACAATTGATTTCCCATTTTACTTGGCCTACTTATATTTTGCATTATTTTCTTGGCAATTCTTTACGATTTCGGTAGTTATGCATTAGTGGTTTTAGTGTGAAACCACCCCTGAAGACAGCAGGAAAGGTGTATTGTATTCGGCAAAGTTATTTTAACTACTGAGATAATCATGACTGTGAACTTCATATTGTTGATAAAATAGAAGAATTACCTTATCCAACCACAGTTGCTGGTATGACAACTAGTTTCGTTCCTTAGAACATCGTCAGGTCATTGTATGAAACCACATCATCAATGTATTAATGCAATGGGGTATATCAAAAGATTCTTTAAAACACTGTCAGAATCACACTGTTTTAAAGAATCTTTTGACATACCACAATGAATTAATACATTGATGATGTGGTTCCATACAACGACCTGACGATGTCCTAAGGAACGAAACTAGTTGTCATACCAACAACTGTGGTTGGATAAGGTAATTATTCTATTTTATCAATTATATATTCCAACCAAGGGTCACAATGAATAACATTCGTATTGTTATTTAAAAATATATTAAAACTATTCTATTTAACACTGTTTAGAACATAAGTTGCAGGCAACGTACTTAATCAGGTATTAATACATTACCTGCATTAGGTTAATACATTGCCTGAAATGAATCAGGCATAGTTTGAAAAAAAGCTCAGTATACATGTTGCTAGTCATTCTATAGAATACCTGTTGGTATTACAAGTAAAGTATAATGTAAGTTGTAGTACCTTTTTAGACATTCTTTCATTGTTTGGTATTAACTAATGTTATGTAAAACAACCAAACCTAACCATACACATAACATTTAATTATTAAAACGTTTTTTTATAAGCTTTTAATTTATTTTTTGGGATTTGCCAAACTAATCTAAAATATGCATAAAATGTTTAAAAATATTGTAAAGGGAATTGTTGTTTTTTTTTGTTTTTTATGGATTTCTTTATTACTTTGCTCGGTCATCCTTTTAATGCCAAGGCATTATACATAATGCCTAGTCAAAGTATATGAAATTATCTTTTCATTACTTCAGTTCACATTTTTCCTTAAAGTTCCAGGCAATGTATAGAATACCTGTATTGTAAATTTTGCCCGGTAACATATGTTTATATTTATTAGGGTCTACTATTGGTAAACGGTAGAATTGTTTTAGAATCGTGGAATATCAATCTTGAACGATTTTATAAGAGAATGTTTGGCACTGTTCCGTATAGCACGATCAAAACTCGACACCAGGTCCTGTCTCTGTAGACCGTTTTGATCGTTGATCGTTTTCAATGGCGCTGGTTTGATCGCTCTGTGCCGGTTTCGAGGCCGGACATCGAAAGGGCGGGGGCAGCCCACCTGTGGTTATTATCGGGGAGGAGTCAAACGTATCATTTCCAGTTACTTGAAAGACATAATTGAAGCAATCAAGATGGCTGCCGACACGACGCGGCCTCCATGATCCGTGGCGGGAAAGGTCCCGCGTTCTACGCTGCGTTGTACAACGACTGCGCAGTAGCCTCTAGTGCAACATTCACTATATTCCAAGAAGTACGAAGTAGAAAAAGTATGACATATGAATATTGTTTAATACTTTGTATGACATATGTTTCTGTTTAATACTTAAACGATACAGGCGATTGAACCTGAGGCTGTAAAATTAATTATACCTTCCAATTTTTCGTGGTTTTTTTTACTTAGTGATACCTGTATATATTTTGTGGATGTCTCCGGTATGCAAAAAGAGTATACTTGGAGCGTACAGAGTATGGCCTCGGATAGTGCGTCTTCAGATTGTATTTGTGCTTGCTTAATTGCTGACTGAGAGTGTGAGTCAGTTTTTACGTTTTTCGTTTCGATCGCGTAAAGATAGTGTTAACGACACAAGTAGAAAATTTAAAGTACGAGCCTTGGCGAGCCTTAAAAACTTCTACGATTGTCGTCAACAGTTACGCGAGTTGCGTACACTTCTTTATCTACGACAGTGTTTTAATTACTAACAATCACTACTCTAATGTTTTCGTTTATAACCTCTCAACGCCACTGACAGTCATGCAAAGAATCATTGTACCAAACACTAAAGCACCACTCATTAACAATTAAATTGGTGTAAACAGCTGATTAGTTGACGTTCGAAGCATACAAGTTTACTTCTTCTCTCTCAACCCTTGATCCTCATTGCATTACTCGTGAAGTTAAGTCAAACAACAATGCTGTTAAGTAAATAATGCTGTTATGTGAATCTTTTCTGAACTAAAACGGCTACTTTAAAAAACGGTCGTCAGTAATACGTACTGTTTTTAATACTGTGTGTTTTTTTTGTTTTTTTTTTAATATGTGTATAGCATACAGGAACTACAAGAATTCAGAATACAGACATTTAGAATGCCATATAACTTAGTATCCTTTAATTTCTTGCCGTTGTCAACCTCATCAGTAAACTCAAGCTGTTCTGTTAACTGTTCAGGTAGTGACAGCAGTATGTTTGTTCATAAACACATATTCAAGGGCATCCCGTTTATTTACTGTGACCATACTTCTCCTCGGTATGTTCCTTGTTCGTCAAGTAGACTCTCGGACAAGACCTCTCTTTTACATAGATGTAATTGATTTATTAGAACTATAATATTGATAAAGTACTGTAATAGGGTTATGTCACAATACAATGTAACTGATATAACTATTAATTTGTAGCTACACAGTCTGCAGTTGTAATATTCATTAAATGTTGCGACACAGCTCCTGCACTCAACCTTAGCTTTGCAGGGACCTAATTTTCAGAGTGTTTATTGTACATATTCTTTGTAATGTAGAATTTCTTAAATAAATTGTTTTGATTTTAAGTTTACGGTAATGACATTAAGAAACTGATTTGTATGAATCTCAGGTTTCATAACAGCCATTTTCAGATAACTGTATACTATTGCATGTGTATGCTGTTCTCAGTTAGTTTATGATGGCCCATGTAAAATCAACCATTTGCATGTTCTTGTCCTTCAACGTATACACAGTTCCCTTTATTACCCAACTAGCAACAGAGCCCGTTGTGGTTAAATACAACGGTCTCTAGTAAAATAATGGTTGTGAAATCCATACACCACTTTACTCACTAATATTAATGGTACAGATTAAGCACATGACAATAGAATCGCATACTTAACATAAGGAACTCACTTTATATACAAATGCAAACTGTTAACAACAACATTTAATCAAATAAAAATCAATTAAATAACAATTTAACAATACACTGTTAAATTATTAACACATGTTTCGTATGTTTACATTATGCATACTGGTAAACCAATTATCGCCATCTAAAAAAACTATTGGTTTTCTTTTCTGAGTCGGGTTAAAGGTCTCCTACCGGACCGATTTTCATAATTTCGGCCTTCAACTAAAGGTATGGACGCACCAAAGATTTGTCATCAATTATCGGCATTAATTTTGACGTATATTTCGAGTTATGCACAAAATGCGTCCCTGTACATTTCTTACGGGAGTTAAAGTTGGTTTATTTAGTTCGTTTGGCTCTTCTACCAGCCTGATTTTCATAATTTTGGTTTAAAAATAAACCTATGCAAGCATATATTTGTCATCAAGCATCATTATTAACTTATCTAATGTATTACTCAAACGAAAAAATATAAATTTGATTTTTTTGATTTTTTACTTCTATTAAAGATGTATTCCAGCAGTTCTAATTATTACATTACCCTATATGTTTTGGTCTAAAAACCTTAAGTGAAATACCAGCTTTCATTTGATCTATTGATTATTTTAAGATTCCAATCTTAATAATCCTACCTAAAGCACACTGCTAAATCACGAACAACAAAATAAGTTCTTTATCATCGATTTATAGTCAAACGGTCTTGCTTGCAACCTCAACAGCAACTGTCAGACTTTGACGGGTTTCACCTAGTAAATAAAAAAAATCTAACTCTCATAATTATTTGCAAATCTAAACGAATAAGGCTTTCAAATTACCTATTAATTAATGAAATCGGTTTAGTAGAACTGTAGATTTAATTGTACAAAATCTTAAGTTCAGTATTTTCTCACCATTATAAATTGGAAGGTTGCTTAACGTTTGTGCAAATAACTTTGAAATGTTGAAGAAATCGACAAAAGTGGAGGGTAATATTCTGATAGAGAATAAAATTTCCTACAAATGTATTACCTTTACCTTTACCTTTACCGGTTCTTCATCGTTGCCCAGCCATAGCTGGATAGATTGCGTTATTTCTGGAATATACTCAATAAAGGCAGCCTAAAGCTAGCTACAAATATAAACTTGGAAATATAAACTTGGAAAAAAAGCGTTTTAAATGTAATATTGTTTATTTTTATTGTTTTACCTCAAATATGTAATAAATCAAACTTTCATAATTATTTGCAAATTTACACGGATTAGGATTTCCAACGACCCATTAAGTAACAAAATCGGACCGGTAGAAGTCTAGATTTAGTTGTAAAAATTTTAACAAAAATATATCTAATTCAGTATATTCTCACCACTATAAATTTGGAGATCACTTAGCTTATTGCCAATATCTTTTAAATGGAGGGGAAATCGAACAAAGTGGATGTGATATTCTGAAAGAGAATAAAATTTACTTAATAAAGGCAGCCAAAAGCTGGCTACAAATAGAAACTTGAAAACAGAAACTTGAAAAAGCAGTTTTTAATGTATTTTTGTTATTTTTACTTTTTTACCACAAAGATTTAATAAAACCACATTATCATAATTATTTGCAAATTCACATGAATTGGGCTTTCTAATGACCCATTAATTAACAAAATCGGTCCAGTAGAAGTCTAGATTTAGTTGTACAAAGTTTAACAAAAATATCACTAACTCTGTATTTTCTCATTACTATAAATTTGAAAGTTGCTTACCTTTTTTGAAAATAACTTTTAAATGGTGGGGAAATCGACTAAAGTGGAAGGTGATATTCTGAAAGAGAATAAAATTTCCTACAAATTGATACCATAGACCTACACTTCTTGTAAACACTAGGCAAAAGACAGCCAAAAGTCTCACCCAAATAAAAAGTGGGGAAAACACTGTTTTACAATGTATTTCTACATTGGAAAACATGTTTTTTTTTTTATTTTTCACCATAAATCATAACAAAAACAAACTTTCATAACTATTTGCAAATCTAAAAGAATTAAGCTTTCCAACGACCCATTAATTAATAAAATCTGTCCAGTAGAACTCTAGATTTAGTTGTACAAACATTTTTAAAACTGAATTATATATAGAATAGATGTAGCCATGAACTAGCAATCCATGCCCAAACCGCAATGAGCCACAACCATTCGATCACGGACGGCTAAACTCGGGGGAATATTAAAATTACTTTTAAAGGGAGGGGATAAAGTATGAAAGCGGGTAAGAAAGTCCCGGGCGGGATGTTTTGTCGGGCTGAAAAGAGAGGCAAAAAATCCCGGCGACTTCTGGAACCTTAATGAAGAAAATGTTTTATAAAAAGGAAACAGTGTTTATGGAACATACACTTTTAAAACATGAACGAGAGAGATGGAGAGAGGGTGGCGGGGAGAAGCGGAAGGGGATAAATTTACAGCCGTGCAATCTCCCTCCGCCCCTTCCTTGAGGAAGTTGCATTTTACATCGGGGAGGAATTATTTTAATTCCATATTTGTTGGTTTTATCTGAGTTGTAATTTACGGCGCTGGAGCTTCCTTGTCCGATGAAGCGGCTGATTTACTTTGCGCCCCTAAACAACTCTTTATTTTTTATAAATTGTGCGCCTCCACTTTTCACAAGAACTTTCAACTGATAACCAAATGAAGCTGAAACGCCGTTCTGGGATATAATCCCCGGTTTAAAAGCTTTCTTTCTCTCGATTGGGTACAGTTCTTTTTATTTCGTGGTGGGTTGCTCTTTTAAATTAATTTTTGTTACTCGCTTTAAAGATACAGATTATATGATACTTGTTGACGGTTTTTATTGGGCAGTTTTAATTGTTTCATTAGCTTATAACAATAAAATTAAACGCTAGAATATCAACTGAAGGTAGTGACGGATTAGCATAATTATGATTGTCTGGGCCACGTTAACTTTTAGCTTAGGTGACATCATGCTGGACAGCTGATTTTGTTTCTTAAATGCATATTTAATATTAACATGGATATACATTTTATGTACCTCTATATGTCTTCAATCCCGCAAATGTGCCGTCTCCCTCAAAACATAATAACCAAAGATTTGAAACGATAAACATTTTATTCGGCAGATTAAATTAAACAATACAGTCAATGAAAAACGTCAAAGGTATACTTAGTTGTTATTTATTTTATTACTTTTCATAAGCACAACTAAATAAATACAAAAATTAAGCATAGAAACGTTAAAAAAAATATGAAAGTAGTTTAAAATTTTAAATCAATTAAAAGAAATAAAAATAAATAAAAATCACAGACCTGTGTATATATTTTACTGACATAATTATTATTTGTAACAAATATAAATCTTTTACTAAATCACACTATTCTCCCAAAGACTTAGTACAAGTCAATACAGCTCGGAATCGTAACCACATTGGCACAGTCTCCAGCTTTTTGCCAGTCGCTCGAGTGGTCACTGACACCGAATAAGGGTTATAGGAAGGGTTGAGGGGGTTATAACGGGGTTAATACAGAGGACAAAAAGAGGGCGGCTCTTGCCAGATAACCAAGGGCAAAAAGGAAGCCAAAGGCCTTCCGGGCCCCGGCCCTTCGCATTCTTTCAATTACAACAGATAAACAAATGTCTTGACCACCCCTGGCCCCGGAGTGTTTTGGGGGCGTTTTTGCGATCTCACCCCCTCCCCTGACCAACCCTCGTGTGGACATGAACACTGGACACTACTCCTTGTCCCATTAACTGCATCCCACTTGACTAGCGCCCTTATTTATTGAGACCACTTAATAAACGTTATCTTGTGCGGTGTACTGCTCTGCCCCACTGTGGCGATTTGAATAAGGGTTTGGAGCAATTACGTGTGCTTCTTTACTTCACTTTTTCAACTATATGAACGAAAAGTAATGTTTTCACTTGAAATATACATAATCTATTAGATTATAATATGTTTCTTAAAGCATTCATAGAATTACTACTTGCTGAATTTGTGTATGAGAATTAATTTAAAAACTATGCGCTTGATATTGATCGGAACGGCTACGTTTGAACTTTTAGTCAATTAAACATTTAATATAAGTATATTTTTTTTAAAAGATCGATCTGAATCTCTATTACTTGAATTCGTATCAGATAGATAAAAGAGAGTTCAAATCGTATGTGTTGTATATGTACCCATATCACGTATGGATTGTGGTTTATTCATCCACCACAATCACGCCTTTACAATACCTGTTATTCCCATTGACAGGTTATCGGTTTACACTTTGCTGTTTTTATCACTTTTTACCGCGACAGTATCTCGGCAAATATTTAACCCTGCAACACAACCCTTCGGTAACAATGTTCGATTGTTTTTCTCGGGTTTTTCGCTCACGTTGTGTTATAATTGCCGCGGGAGGACACCAATTAAAACGAAATTGATCAGAATTAAATATGTAAATAGGTGTAAAAGTTGCCCGCGGCCATCCATCATCGGAGGGTTTGGGCCGTAATTATACGCGGGTTTTTTATTCAATTTGGCAGGACTGTAGCGCGGCGCGCGGGCGATTCTCAAAACATCTGGCGCCCCTACTACGCTCAGCTTCCCTTCTTTATTGTGATAGCCGTAATGAAAACGGAAAATGCCGATTTTCTGTCAATAAAAATATTCACCGAGACTTTGGGGGGTATCGCCCTATGTGAGGTGGAAAGGTGTTTCAAAGTAGGGGATATTGATAGGGGAGATTTACATTTTCTTAAATTTAAATAATTTGGGAAAGGTTTTTAAAGTGTCTATAATGTCTTATCTTAAAAGGTGGTAAATACGTGGAAATTTACTATCGCGTGGGTACATCATATTATTAATTAAGATATTGAAATTACGCCTCTTATATTGTTGTAACATCAGATGTTTTAAGTTAAATGTTCCCCTCGTGTTTTAAGGTCGAGTTTGTAATTTGTGCTTTGGTTGTAATCTCAGATGACAGCAATAGTTGATATAATTGTTATTATACATTGTAAACCTAGTTTTAAGTTCGATGCATGGAACAATAAATACTAAAAAAACCTTCATAAACCAGGCTTAAACATACCTCAAAATCGTATTGATTCTTGGAATTATATTTATTCGTTACTATACAAGCATGCATAACGCATTTTCATATAATTAGCTGTTAATGATTGGGATTTATTGAATACTAGATTATAAAGGCTTAGATGAACTATTAGGGCTTTTATGACAAACCTGCATACTAACTAGATGTTTAATAAATTTATTTCTTTGTTATCCTAGCAGCTTCATAGAAAGATAATTAACAAAAAGTAATTCAATAATACAAATAACAATCTCATTATACTAAAGCCTCATTTTTGTAACAAATTAGTGTTCTTATTCTCTAAAATAAACTTAAATATTGCCCTGACAAGTGGATGGACAACAAGAATCGACAAGTTTCATGTATTTTTCTAAAAAAAAAACAAACATACAGCTTGGCTCGTTTAAAAGAATTAGTATGATGAGGCCATACAGTCTGTATTATTACAAGGCAAATATGACAACCGAGTGAGCTAAAATAGGTAGTTAATCGAAAAGATATATTTAGATTAACAAATGGTGGCCTCATCAAAGAGTGTCAATTATAAATGGCGAACTTCACCATGTGAAAAATTTTGAAAATAGAAGCAATTTTGTAAATTGTTCATTTTTATTTTGTTTACTGACGAAACTCCATATTTTATGAACACCCAGAACGTAATCGTAATCTAAAGAGGTTTGAAAATCCCTTTGATAAACACTTGGTATTCAGTAGGCTACAGAGAAGTCTGAACAATACCGTAGTGTTAATTGTCACAGATAGTTAATGTGTCACGGGGAGTAAATTAGCCCAGATAAAAACCTTTCTCAGTGGGACATCCGACATCCGGTCACCCGTAGACCGGAAGTGTTCGCGGCGGGTTGCGTTAATGTTAATGATACCAACCCTTTATTTGCATGAAAAACGTCCGAGACATAATTCTGCCCTCATACACACTTGTACGTGTTAATAGAGTTAAAGGAAAAGTCCGATGATTTGTCGTCCTATAAAATGATGCAGAAGTTAAAACCGTATGGAACCATAAAAAAGAAGTTTAATCTAAGTTTTGAAATTATTACTTTAAATTTAGCAATACAAATTTTCAACTGCATAACAGACAATTTGTACAGGCCTCTTTTGGAAGTGAATAAATTAAATTTGGTGGGTGGGGTTGAAACTTATTGGTCTACACAACCCGTAAACTTTTAGAATCATTCTAAATATATAACTATACACGTTGGTACACTAGAACAAATAGAAAAATTGAGTGGTAGGCCTATCGAGCAGTATTTAAAGGAAGTAGGCCTATTCGTTGTTATATAGGCCTATACATATTATTCAAATGGCAAATGTTGCATACCCCCTAAGGTAAAAATATAAATACTGTATATAAATATGAATTTGAACGGATGGTGTATTCGGCCTCTGGGGACATCAAAAGCAAAAAGAATATAAGTCCCGATCAAGGTTAAAAAAAGAAAAACTCATAGAAAGGCGAAAGAAATCTATGACTAAACCAAATCATATGACAATGCCCATTTCATGTACATGTTCAACGGTAAATAAATCATTTCATTTTAAGAAGAAAACATGGCCTGGGAGAATGAAGAGCAGGATCTCCCAAACCCTGTTAGCCGCCTCTTACGATAAACCGAGGAAGATCGGTGTTCCATCCCGGGAAACCATACGGAGAAATTAATATCCTAGTCCAGGCTTCAAAATATAAACAAAAAAATATTTATACCCTAGAGATATTGAAGTAATAAAAACCTAACATAACAAATATAGTGGGTGTATTATAAAGCTTACAATACAATTTGTGTTATGAGCACACACAAATTAGAGATTGCGTGTTTTAAATCATTGGACTTTCGAACCGGATTGGATTATAATATTAATGTTCATCCAGGAGAATGGATCAGTAGTTGGTTGGTCATATAATGGTGTGAATATTATAAATTATCATTATTAATAATATCATCGCGTCCTCAAACTCATAGCATTCGTTGTTTCAAAATGTGATGATCGACTTAATGTGATTTCTGGTTTCACAGAAACATTCAGTCATTAATTTCTAGTAACTAAATGATTCAGTGAGGATACATGTAGATTAAAGCCTATCGTGAACATTTGAAGAAAAATTGACTTCATAAACCATAATTGCCTATTTAAAACAACTGGATATGGTCCTAATATCTAACGTTGAGGTTGTTAATCGGGGTTTTCCTCATACTCTGCCCCTGCTAAATCATATAGTAAGACTTCAACCCCCGCGTCAGAACGGGAATGGTGGTGGCAAGACGCGGTGAAGATAAGAAGTGATAGGGATTAGATAAGCTGCTGGAGCAGACCTAATCTACTGCTGCAACTGTTGCGGGGAGATTAACATACCGCAAACGCGGGAATTGAATCTTACAACCGGCGGCGGGCCCTCCAGGGGTGTGAATATTATGTGTCAGTTTGTAATGAAACATAGGCGTTCTTATAAACAACAATTTGTGGTTGTTAATTAAAGACAAACCGCCTTCTAGAATGAGAGTTAGAGTGTGGTTTTCTACTACCCTGACACCTGTGGGAAGATTATGTGTTACCGATTAACAAAAAGTTAGAGTCTTTCGCAGACTACCACAGTATTTTTTTTTAGATCAAGCTTAAACTATACTGAGATTTACACATATCTCAATCACGACAGATTTATCAGATTAAGCTTAAAGGTATCGCAACATATACTATTTTTACTGATCACCCAATAACAACAAGAATCCTAGTCAAATTTCAGATTGGGTCAAAGATGACCTAAGGCTTCCCACCTACTTTATATTAAAAATCAAACCTTTAACTAGGAGTTAGGTTGATGTTTAAAAAATTGGGTACTTTCCCAAAGCTACCTAAAGCACACCTAACACACTTCAATTAGGCCCCTACCGTAAAACAAAACAAAATATTCAGTAAGTCTAAAACCGCTATCAAAGTCTTCATGAAATCGACAATTTTACCTCAAAATATATTTGCACCTCCATAATATTTTCATTTAATTCCACCTAAGTTAAAAACACAAAATATTAGGTTACAAATAATAACTTTGAACAAGGTGTTAAATAGGCAAGGGTACCGTGCATGGATTCGGATGTGTATTTCCTACAAGAATATTGTATGTTTCTTCGGGGTTCTCAAGAAAAGTTTTAAACTAAGCCATTAAAACTATCATATGTGAAATTCTATGAATAAGCTTCGTTTGCAAACGATTTAAACCGCCACAAAAAACGCATCTTTATTAGTCGCAAAGCACTCAAGAATTGATCGTCACTCAGTTACTTTATGTGAAAATATTTTTTGGTTTAAATTGATTATGAAATACATAAGGTAACGAATAACTTTCACAGATTATTAATTGAAACCACTACATAGATCAAATTACCGATTAGTCCCAAAAAATTAAATATCTTTACTCATTGCTTACTTTACCTTAAAATATATTTTACACTTCTGTCAAAGGTGATACTCCATTCATACAAAATTTTAATTAGATCGGGATATTGTTCCACATACAACATAGCCAAGGGTACTTGATCGCCAGAACCGATGGGCCACACACGCTAGCTAGTGCGAAGGGCTCTAAGAGGAAGAGGGGGGGCTTTGATTGACAGCTGGCTGCACCAATCACGTGCCAGCTTGCTGATGAGGCTCGCACGTCAATCATCCGACACAGCAGCCATCTTTTTAACGCCAAATTATACCAAAACCCCACAAGCTTGTCCTGCAATGCGTCATATGCAAGTGCAGCCGAGTATTTGCATCGCGGTCCAATTTGCATTTCAGAATCTCCTCCACAGGGGCTTAACGTTGAAATGATTACAATTTTGAGTGTCTAATGAATATTTAATATTTTTTACTTATGTTGCTTGTGACCGTATTGTGACCGTAGATTAAAACAGTGTAGTTAATTGAGGATGGATTGACTTTAAATTTGATTATAATAATGCATTTTTTTATTATATATAATTTCTCAAAAATAAATTAACCACAGTCTGACCCACATCTGTTTTTAAATGTTCAATGGTATTTTAGGGTGTATACAACAGTCATTTAGTCCTCAATTTGGCGAATACTTTAAAAGTTCCTCTAGAATTAAAAAAAAAAATGTTTTACTGTCTTTTCCACACAAAAAAGACTCATAATTCTTCATCTGCTAAAAATGTATAGTTATTGAAAAAGGTAAAATACCTACTATTAGACGAAGACAAAAAATGCAAA
>NW_026542600.1:57702531-57747575 GCF_028750875.1 Macrosteles quadrilineatus
AACTTGTTACTCAGTCTCAAATAAGTGTAGATATGTTGTTGTTAATTGTAGCCTCGTGTGTTTTGGGTATTACTTCCTGTCACGTGGACATTTCAAGTTTTAGAATTCTTGACGTAACTGATTAGTTTTACTTTAATGATTTACATTTTGCTGTGCTAATAATCCCAAAATTAAAGCTTCTTTTACGAAACTCCCCGAAGTTGGAAAAACAATAGTTCAATTGTATTTCAATATACATACTGCTAATATTTCTTCATCCTCAAATTATAATTGATTACTTTTATCATTGAACATTCACAATGATTTACATAATTATGATTACCATGTTGGATTATGAGAATGAAATATGTTTTGATGGTCTTACTTTGAATAAAAAAGAAAAAGCCCATTAACATACAGTGCAGGCTTATGACAACAAACTAATTTGGTTTTATTCTTAGTATTTATTGGTATTTCCAATTATTGCCTAACGTTTTATTTTGAATTCGTTTTAATACAAATATAAATTTACAAACGGCCAAGGGAGATACAATATTGATAAGGAAAATTTCTGCCATTGAGGATTTTATAGGAGGGAAAAACATTTACAAAATATTCAATTTGTAAAGCAATTAAGTTAGGATTGTATCTGTCTTACATTTTAATCCCAGCAATATTCAATGAACTGTGCCACCGGAACACTTTTCATTAGTTAAACTCAATCATTGCCATGCTATAATATAACATAAATATAATTCCCACTCCACAACATACAATGCTTTGCGGATGGGTTTACTATAATATTATAATAATTATTATTATACTATACTATTATATAATATTATAATTAATAAGTAATAACTCGACTTGTGCAATCAGCATGATCGAACTAAATCATCAAGTTTATGTTTCGAATTCCAACCTCATTGGCGATGGTTCTGACTGTTTTTCCTTTTTTAAAGTATTTTGGCCTACTGAGATGTCTCCAATACAAGGCTGCGGCGAGACAAGTGGCACCACAGCAATACCGGCTCACCGAAACAGCTTTTGCACTTATTCATAATGGAACTTCTCCGCAATGATATGTTTACACGTGTGTAATGATTGTTATTACCGTGTCAGTATGCCGGCCTGTGCGACGTTGCCGCGTACCAACGGTAAGGTTAAGGTGTGAAGTTAGGCTATGTGTAAAGCCATAAGATTTTCTGTTGGCTTTGCAGTCTCTTAAGTGACGAATGTGTCTGTTGCAGAGAATGGTCTTCCAAGGAGGCTACGGACGGCTTACACCAACACCCAACTTCTGGAGCTGGAGAAGGAGTTCCACTTCAACAAGTACCTCTGTAGACCTCGCAGGATAGAGATTGCCGCCTCTCTAGACCTCACTGAGAGACAGGTGAGATCGATAATCAGAACTGATAAACATATCGTGGTAAACCCACAGGGTAGAAATGTTCGGGGTTCTGTTACGAATCGGTACAAACGGCACATGCGATTCCTAGACTCGCGAGCTGACGCTAATCAACGGTATTCGCTGGGCCTAGAGTCAAGCTTTCTGGCTACAAGCTTTTTAACACTGTAAACATTGTCATAAAATAATCGTCATAAACACGATTTCCTCGTCCGAC
Organism: Macrosteles quadrilineatus; assembly: GCF_028750875.1. Lineage (NCBI taxonomy): Eukaryota > Metazoa > Arthropoda > Insecta > Hemiptera > Cicadellidae > Macrosteles > Macrosteles quadrilineatus. Next base: position 57,704,136 of record NW_026542600.1, read on the forward strand.
AGAAGCTTAAGAACTAAAATACCTTGAAAAACCCCTGAGGTTTCATCTTGATTGAAAGATGTTCGAATATTTGAATAGTTTGTAATGGTAAACCCCCACATTTTACAAAGTAACATTTTGTGACCCCTTCCAAGATTTTGTAGACGGATTCTCAAACCTCGTGCTTGAGAAGAAGAAATTCAGAAGTTTCATTTTTATAATTGTCCTTTTGCTTGTAAAGGTGTCGGCAAATCTATATATCATTGGAGCTCCCCAAATAACGTATACCCCTTATGTAAATGGAAAGGTTAGTATTTGAATCAATGATTCCATTAAAACTTGTACATGCTGCAGTAGACATAAGTACAATGGACTACAGTACAACGTGCAGTTTAATTGTATATCTCACTAAGAACAGGCATATGTCTTTTTATTATTTATTTATTACTTAGTTGGAAAAACTAAACAGGGTACCAGATTTTCCTGCATCAAGCGACTAAAAATTAAGTACCAGATTACTTTTGTTCGCAGTTTTCGCAAAACACAATAAAATGTGCACAAAGTAAAGCAAATATGGATTTTATAGAGATGTTGGCAGTTTGGAGGCTCGTAAACGTTTACGACATTTGAGTTGATATCCCAACAAACTGCACGACAGTCCAACGTCGTACGTCAGGTTATAACCAACTGTCTTTCTTTACTCTGCGTCCTAGATAACTAGGGGCGATTTGTAATTTCGCATAGCTAACAGTTTCTGTCGACGTTCTAATAACCTAATTAGTAATCTTACATGACCTGATATCCCGTCATTGAACGTCGTAAATCGATAATCTGGCGAATCCAACAACACTAAAAATTATATGGAATCTACTACGCCTATAGCAAGCTTATAGTTTTATGAGCTTTTAGACGCTATCGTACCCTTTCTTAATTCATGCTAATGTTCTATTACGTACAGAAATAAATCTGTGAGAAATAAAGCATGTCTGAGAGGATAGATATATTTATTTTTAATTTGGTAAAATAAAAGGATGACACTTCGTTTCACCCTTTAAGGTGAAGCCCATTAAGATATTATTCCTCATATCACTAGAAAATAGACTTTGCAGTTATTAATCTGCTAATTTATTTATATATAAACGCAGCTTTTATTTTTGAATTATATTTTTTTAAGAAATTAAACCTGGTAAAAACGGCAAAGGTATGCGACGAAACATTCGGTTAATGTATGTCGACAGCCGACAAAACGTGTGAAAAACAAACAAACAAACAGAGAAATAAACAAACCGACGCGGATGAGGAATCGTGGGCGTTGCGTGCGGAAGAACATAATTAAGTCATCCACAATGTCTTTGTCTGTGGCCGTTGATTCTATCGGATCCTCTTGTGCTACAAAACCCGTTGTTAATATTAATGACACAATAATTTGTATATGTAATGCTATCCTTATCTTTTGAAATTACATATTTGTACGTCCCGCGACAGAGATAAATACGCTGATGTTTGTGTAATATGATGCTTTGCTTTCCCAAGCATGATACGAAAAAGAAGGTTGTAGTTGTGAAGGCGAAGATTGTTTTATGATATATTGGGGATAGTCCATGTATATGAACTAAATGTTTTTAGAAACATGGCTTCTGTATTGTGGTTTGCTTACGTGTCATGTGAGTATTTAAATCAGTGGTAACTCACCATACCAGCTATTATCCTGTTCATTGCGTGTAAATGTTGGCATTTTATAACATACAGTTGATTCAGTATGATATATGTTTGAATTGGCCTTGTAGTCTTAAAATTTTGCTGCCTTTCCTAACACTCTTCGTAAACCCATTCTGAGTAGAGTTGAAACAAGAGTACTATGTGGAACGATCTTGGGTACGTCGTCTCCCATATTTGCACAGTCGTTAGTTGCACGATCGTTAGTGCACGGTCTTTTAGGACCGTTAGTTTCACAATTTACCTAAAAGAAACAATAAATTGATACTGTACACTGTTATGACATACTTATCCTCTTCTATTCTACAGGTGAAGGTGTGGTTCCAAAACCGGCGGATGAAGCATAAGAGGCAGACGCTGAGTAAACAGGCGGAAGATGGCGACGATAAAGACGGCAGTTCCGGTAAGAGCGGAAAATCAGAAAAGTCTTTGCTGCTAGATGATAAGAAAAAGAGCTGTCAGAACTGTGAGCTTCCCCCCGGTGTGCTTGGCGATCATATGCCGAGGAACAACAACAACAACAGCACAACCTTCAACAACAACAGTAACGCCAGTAGCGGCGGCAGCAGTGTCACCAGCACCCCGAGCTCCTTCGAGAAACTAGAAGACGACTCAAGGTCCAACGAGGGCAGTGGAGTGTTGACCTCTCCCGGAGGACTCATTGGTGGGGTGAAAAGGCATCCTTCGGAAGTAGTAGTTAAAGTTGAAGGTGGTTCCCTATGTGCGTCCCCAGGTGTTGCGAAGAAGCCTATAATATCTGTGAAGGACAATCTCCTAGCAAATCGACTGATAATGTCCCCAGACTCGATGAACAAACCTCCTGGAGTTTTGACGCCTTCATCGACGCCAGGTACTCCCTCGGGTCCGAGTCCTATGGACCCGTCGGTTCCTGTAGGCCCTTACCCTCAGTCCCGACCGAGGAGCTCACCGACAGCGGCAACCGCCGTGGCGACAGCGACGGCGTCCGTGACGACAGTCCTCCAGCATCCCAACCAGAACATGATAACTCCTTCGCTGGTTCAAATAGTGCGGTGTTCAGCCCCCAATAGTTTCCCTTCGCCGCCACAGCAGAGGGCGAACGCCACAGATTACCGTGGACAGCCGTACAGACATCCGACGCCATATCCCAGGGATCTGTACACACAGAGGCCATCGTACCCCGGGGACACCCCACCGTACCGGCAACAACCGCCGCGACAGAACGGAGTACAGATGATGGGTTCTCGACCTCCTTCGTCGCAGATGCACCAGAACGTACGGTACCAACAAGTACATCAGCAGTATTGTGGTAGCTACAACGGCTACGGACAAGCCGAGTACGCAAACTATCACAGGAACTATCCGAACCAGCCGTACCCAGATGATCCTTATGGGATAGCCCCGGGCAGTACCAACTACGCGGCGTACCACGGGAACGTATATCCCGCAGGACAACCACAGGCCCAAGGGGTCAACCATCCTCAAGAAGGTTACTACAACGAAGTCCATCAGAACTACGAGTTCTCCGCCAAGCCCCACGGAGGTTACTACGAGGGGATTACCCATCAAGGAGGCGAGGCCTCCAGTGTTCCTAGCCACTACGGCGTCTCCTCCCCCGAGCAGTTCCCTAACAACTCGGCCCCCGCGCCTCCGGTCATGACGCCTCCCAACAGTGTCCGAGCAGACTCCTCCGGAGACCATTTCAACTCCTTTCACCACTTCTACAGCGAGCCACAAGCCCACCATCCCAACCACCACGGGTCCGAGAACAGCAATTCCTCTTCCGACTTCAACTTCTTGAGCAACCTCGCCAACGACTTCGCTCCAGAGTACTATCAGCTCAGCTGAGACCTCCTGGTCAACTAAGATCTCCGCACCTACGACTATCTCCCTTGTACATTGTAGCTACTCTCACGTGTATAATAGTTTTATTACATGACACAGTCATTGTAGTGTTGTACGATACATTAGTTTTAACAAGTTTTTAACTCAGCTATACGTATTTTGTGATAATTTCGTGTATCAGTAAAGCTTTAGATAATTATTGTTTTTATGTTTTATAAATTGTTAACTATGGATACACTAAGTACTGATGTAATAGTTACTTTCTAATGTTATTATATTTTAAAGAGCTAACGTTTTACAAACCCACTGAATATATTGTGATGTATTCGGTAAAGGAAAATAGCGTAAAATAAAAAAATAATAAATAATTATTACGTTCATATAGTTACGGTACTGTTATAATTAAATGCTAGTGGGTAATTAATTTGACAACAACTATGACCAAATATATATAGAAAACTGTTAACAATAATTTATTACATATTGTTAAATGTAAACCTTGTTTGTAGAATTATTTGAATATAATTTCTTCAGATATTAAAATTTATTCGATGTTTTTTTTCTAAATATTACATATCATATTCAAACTGACTGATTTAAAAAACATTAATTAAAGTTTACTCGATTTCAAATAGAACCCTTTTATTAAAATTAAAAAAATTGCGAGAAAAATATTTCAAGCCCATGTTTCGGTCATATTAAGGCTGAAGAGTTGTCTGAGCTCAATATAAAACTAACTATTAGAATTGTTATATTATTGTTTCTGTTACTTTTCTTATCACTTATTTGATTTGTGATATAGTTCGGAACGTGCAATGTTAGGTTGTTGCTAAGTTGTGTATACTAAGTTGTACAGTTTGATATACATCGCATAATTTTATTTTGTATTTTGTCGTTGAAGTACTTATCTATTTCCAGAGACCAGGCAGTGCACAATGGAATTCCTCCGAATGAGCGAAGCTTGAGGGAAAAAACTATCACTCATTGAACATAAACAAGGTCTAGCATTTTGAAAACCTCACAATTCTCTCTAAAAGAAATTAGAACAATCCCAAGTGTTGGCCAGTAAATATTAGCTATCACACAGTTTGGTGTAAAGTTGTTCATCCTCAATATTGAAACATTAATACAACTGCATTACAAACAAAATTAAAAATACCTATTAGTTATATATGTTCAACGTAAAATGAAAATGTAACGAATTGTATGTGTAAATATCCTTAGCCTAAACCAATACCATAATCATTTCAAATTCCATTTGATAGATGTCACTGTGTTTAGACTAAATTTCTGAACATACTCAGAGACCGTTAAAATGGAACCTTTAAGATTAACAGTGTCACATAATCCAATCTATACAGGCTTAGAGCATAATAAACATAAATTGGTCCTTCGAACCGATATTTCCACACGTGCCACGGGATATACGGCCACGGGCATAGTTTTGCTTGTGTGTGCGTGTGTTTACGTAGCGTGACTGGATACAAACTACATGTCACCTTTGCGGACAGTAATTACAGCTGACATATCGCTGCCACTCTACGGTAATTAGAAACATGCAGGCTACATTGTACAGTGCACGGACTGCCGCCACTGTTCTACCCACCGTTGGTGTCCCCAACGCTCGGCCAAATAGCCCCGCCACAGCAAACCTGCAGACTAAGCGAATTTCCATTTACATGGCTGGATTTCTACTAAAATATTACCTTAAAATTTTAGATTTATTTCCTAAATAACATTAATTTTAATGAGTACTTAGGTTTGCTGCTACAGGAATGGTATTGAGGTGTGTATTTTGTACATTGAAACTATGAGAGCTTAGTATGAAATAAAAAAATTGCCAAATTTGATTAGAATATATGCATAAAGCAAACTACAACAGTTTATTTATTCTCCATAAAAATAACACTGGAATTTTAGATTTACAATTTGTTGAATTATATCTGTAACCGTTAGTCACAAAACAACGCTTCAAAATCATCTTTTTTAAGCTCTACAAAATGGAAATAAATCAAAGATAGGAAAAACCTATTATTACCCATAAACCCCCAAATAAATCCCCGTTCCCATAGTCTGATCCTGCTGGTTCGCGAAATCGTTCGGATGAACGTAGGTTTACACTTTTGTAACAAATTTCATCAAAATCTGATAATTTTCGCTCGAGTTATCCCGCTAACGACAAAATTTAGCTCAAAATAAAATAACCACTAAAATCCTTTGTAGCTAGGACCCGCATCAAGCTAATGTTATTTAGCACATTTAGAGCTATTTCTGGCACCATTTTATTAATTTAAACAGTAATAATGTTTTGGAAAATTGAAACTAAACTTATTAGTATTTCTATTTTCATCAGTAGGTCGATAAATTAAAATTGTATAGTTTTGGTTTCAAAACTTCGTTCAATTATTTTTTAAGTCTCGAAACCGTTAGAAGAAAGTCAATTTGTGTAGACACTTAAAACTCAGCTCCAATTATATATCGATCCGATTTCCTATGGATTAAAAATCGAATGTAACTTTCTTTGTTCATGATTTTAAAACTGTATAAATATTTAATTTAAACCTTTTATAGGCCTATATTACCATGGAACATATAAATTTCACATTTTAGAGGTATATTCATAAGAAACTAACATTAAGAACAAAATAACAACCAACATAATAAAGAATTTTTCCAGTTTTGCAGAAATTTGTAAACACATTTTTCCCTACTTTATAGGATGAAAGTCTTGAATACGTTTTCATCCGAATAATATGGTAAACACCACTAATTACTATTACTAAAAGTTAATCCCTTTAAATATATCCTTATTTATTTAATTATTATTAAATTATTTAACTTAAACAATAAATAAAAAACAAAGGTGATTTTAGCTTTGAGGACATGGAGAAAACCTGTCCGAATACACGTTACTGTTTGGTGCGATGAAAATTACACAGTTTTTATCACCAAATTTAACTACGAGGTGTACATTGGTGTGAACTCCTTTACTTGTAAGTTTGATTAATATACTTTGATAATCAGTGTTCAAATATATAAATATATGCAATATCTTATAAATTTAACAAAGCTTTAAGAAGAAGCTTGACCTTGAGTATATTGCCGTGTATTGTTGGGAATTGATACGCTGGCGCGGCCTGGTCGAATGAAGAGCAGAGTTAAGTTCCTCATGTATATAAACCCTGTTTGTATATATTGTTTACTTACTGTTTAAGTGTTATATATAATTTTGTATGTTGATCACTCTTGAGATGTATTTGTACATTATACATAGTGGCAGTATAATGTAAGTCGATACACTGGTAAATACACGTTTATGGCTTAACTAAATCTCGAGTATTCATTTAACCTTACTTTTACTAAACAGATTAGAGTTGATTGATTGAAATACAAAATATTGATTTGAAATTAATTATATTTAAATGTGGTGGATAAATTGCTTGAAACACTTAGGATTGTAAAATATATATTTAGGAATGGTAGACATTAATCGGAATCAGATAGTTTAGCTTTGCGTTCAAACATATGCATTAAACTTATGTGGCAAAAGTAATATTCAAATTGCAATGCTTTGTCTGGTGTAGTTGATAAAGTAATTGTTATTTGCCAGAACATATAAACATTAAAATCTGTCATCCCTGGCACAAAATTAAAATCTTTTATCACTACACTAAGAAGCAATATGTTTCGTAATAGCCGCAAAACTGAAATGTTGATTAAAGGTTTTTCAATTCCTGTCCATAGTTACAATTGTACAATAATGTTACATATTCCTGTGGAACTCGATTTCAAACACCTCAGTCCAAAAAATATTGGTGTTCGAAAATGGCATTTTGCCAAACATGCAACACCCTGGTTTGATACCAATGGAACTGTTGACAGGTGCGTGGACAACCAACATATTGCTGTGTATATAAAATTAAAACTAATACAGCTTAAAGGTACTTTTAATTAAGAGATTTTGGCTAGCCCCAAATCTGCATATGTGCATATGTTCGGGAGTGGTACTACATATGAATGTTATTTGTGTGATATTTGAGTCCCAGATATTAAAAAATAAATATCTGTCAAAATTTAACGAAAATGCTTATTGCAGTTACATCTGCGGTTTTAGCGACAATGTATTAAGCAAGTGGTGAAATATCAATAAAGATGAGCCATGTTGCGTTTTACCCCCACACATACGATAGGGTAGACTTAAAAAAACTGTGGCACAGCGCCCAACGAAATGTAAAAATCCCAATCACACATTTCCCCCGGAAGTGCAGACATTTAAAGTGGATTGCTTAACAGACCGGAAGTGTAGAGCGGAAGTGTCGATAAGCCTTGTCGATTTTTGGCGTCGGGAGTCGGGGATGAGACCATTTTGGGTAATCATGCCCCAAAAATTATTAATGATTGAACGGCGTTGCCTTCTAGCCTGCGTTTAATCCGTCATTAGAGAATCCCTACTTTTTGACGGAAGTTTTTTTTAGGGTCAGATGTTGGGTGGAGGGATAGAAGGCAAGGGGGTAGAATCACTAAATATCATGAAATACAGATATTTGAAAACCAATACAATTTAGGTGTCAGCCATTTTTTGTGTGGAAATTACACAAACCAAACAGTTGTCCATTAAATAGGCAAAAACTATGCTTACAATGATTTCCGTTTTGAATATCACTTGTGTACTGCGTTCACAAAATTCAATCCATAATATGAACGAAGCTACAGTCGGTGATTTCGGTTAATAAGTTGATTAAAGTTTATGTAGAATAGAATGCATTTGACTGTTTAATTTTTTACAGGGATTCAATTGATTGTAATATTTAACTAAACTATCCAATAACGTGAAAACGGTTGAAGTAAGCAATATACTGTTACTTAATATTATAGTGTCTTCAGGCCTTCATTCTTATCAAATACCAAATCCGAAATAAATTATGTGGAGTTGTTTATTTACGTAAAAATAGATAAAAAAATCCTTCTGCATATTTTAGTTTCATTTTTAACATTATTACAGGCATTTTTACAATCGCAATCACGTTGACTAGTAACAAACTCTCTACCCCCAAAAGAGATGCATTTATAAGCCATTTCAATGTATTACCTACTCAAGCTTCCTTTTATTTTATTTTTATTTTACTAATTAAGTATATTATCTACAATTTAATATACTAATATGTATTTGCTTATTTGTGCTCTAACCTGAATGTAGGTTAGAGCAAAAAAACCATAAAAAGTCCTTTATAAATTCTTAAATTATTTTTAAAATAAATGAAAGTTAAAACCATATTTTTTACAAACCATGTAGCTCATAAACACGACAGTGAAGCATTGTAAGTTAGTAAATTGATCATGTTACGTTAACATTATCAAAGTTAACTACCTTTAAATTTTATAATTTAAATTTGACATTTTCTCAATTTATAAAACAAACCCCAATTAATTATGCTAAAGCGTCAATTAGTTTATTTTATTATTAGTTAATTTTATTTCTTAGTCGCTACCCATGTGTAAATTAAACAATAAACCGTAAGTCGAACAAACAACCCTTAACGTTTCGTAATAAGATAAAATCTTGAACTGATACAATATTATAAAGCATCGTCAAAGAGTAACTGACAGATTAACCAACAAGACTGTTTTACTGTGAGTATTTTACTCTCCTCCACAGTTCAAGGAAACGACATTACAAGTTGGCCCAACAACTCTTACAAGCTTATAATAGTAAAAAAATCCCCCATCCGCAGCAAACCTGTTGACTAAGCGAATTTCCATTCGCCTAATCAGATTTCCACTGAAAATTCCCTTACAATATTCCTTTTTTAAACATATTGGATTCATTCCTCATTTAGATAACATAAGGTTTAGTGAGTACCTAGGTTGCTACTACAAGGAATATCATAAAGATAGTTTTTTTATTTACAAATTGATAACTTGGTATGAAATAACTAAATTTACCAAACTAGATCAAAATATATCAATAAACAAGTAAACTATATCCGTACTCTATAAGATTAACATGGGAATTTTGAAATAATATTTCATTGGACTTTTATCTGTAACTATTAGACGGATACTGACGGTTCAATATGCTAAATTATTTGTTCTTTAAACTCTAAAAAATGGTGTGGAAAGAAACTGCAAAATTCTACATTTGGAGGGCCAAAAATGGAAGTCCTCAAATTTTGCCCCATAAAACCCCCCATAACACCCCGCTCCAATAGTCCGATAGTGCTGGTTTATGAATTTGTTCAAATAAACATAGGTTTACACGTTTGTAACAATTTTCATCAAAATCAGATGATTTTTAATTCGAGTTGTCGATGTAACGGAAACATTTATATATATTAATAAGTACGGTTGGTGTATTTTTACCTCTGGGAACAATAAAATGGAAAAGTAAATTCTAGGTCGAATTCTTACCATGAAACCTACTGTAATAACTTACTCCCTATATGTAAAATTCACAAAAAATAGATATTTAAAACAATTTAAAATACCGTGAAAGTAAAAGATATGACGATGTTACAAAGAAACAGTTATTTTTGTTTCCCTATTCTAACAACAGTCGCAGAGGCTCGCCTGGAAGGACGACAGCCCTCAGTCTGTAGCGTACGAACGTCGTACAGCCACAGCACATCGGTGACATTGATGGATCACCCTGAAGTGCAACGTTTTGCTGCTAAAATGCGCTCTGCGTTCAGGGGGAATTCCCCTCCGAGACTGAGTAAATACGAATTAAAAATCGTGGTTTCATAAGTAACAACGCTTGCTGTTGGGTAAAAGACTAAGACCATATTATAATATTTAATTGGAATTGTTTGCAATTAGTTGTCTCTCCTCTCACAAAGGAAATCGCGGTAGGCCTAAGTTTCGAATTGAAAATATACAGGACCCAGAAAGAAAATTATCTTTTGGACTGATGAATGCGAAAAATATCTAATGTACCAGTTAACGAACACATACACACACCTCATAACACATGACGATGACATAGAACCAATACCCATTTCTATTCGTATTCCTGTTAGCTCAAAACATAGGCTAAATGAGACCTTAGGCACATAATCAAAGAAACCTGCGTTTTATTATGAAGAGTTAATATACTTCACAAACATAACCCTCAACTTTAATTCTCACAACAAAACACTCACTCACTCTCAAAACACAACTCTCAAACAATTAAAATAATTTACCTCCTTATTGTCATTTAAAAAGTAGTTAAACTTTTTAGTTAAAATCATAACGAATAATGAACTTATGTTTTAAGAAATAATTAGTCCACAATATGATACCCGAAGTCATCGCAGGATGAAATAAAATAAAATCTCTTACAGCCATAAAAATCCAATTCAATTAATTAATTAAATAAATAATATAAATGAACTATTAATTAAATTGAAGGGGTATTATGCCCTCGATTTTTATTCAGTTTTTATCTCCCGATCTGGTTTTTTTTTTCAAACAACTTAGCGAAGAGTTACTATTTTTACAAATTTCCTATGATAAATTCATCTCCCGATCTGGTGTTGTTTTGCTTGGTACCCACCAAATCCTGTTACTGCACCACGGAAGACGTTCGTTACTAATTGTCACAGTGCAGCTGATGAGAAGCCAAAGGGTGACAGTGATGGATGGGTCTTCGCCCCCCTGGCACACCCCAGCACCCCTGGGCCCATGGGGTGCGGACTGTAGAGGAACAACGCTTCAGCTCTGTCGACGGCCGACTTCGTCACTATCCTGATCCATTAGAAATCGTTTGTCAACGAGTGATATTTCGGTTCGTACTCCAGAGAACCTAATCATTATTATAGTCCAACTCGGCATCGACAATTTTCTACGAGGTGGCTGTATTTATGCAGTTTTTTGGTTTGGACTCATTCAACACATTGGTACAATGTCAAAGCATTTCCAAATAGGTGTCACTGAGGCATTTTTAATCTACGATTTATATTTTGTTGGTTCTTGCTCATCAAACACATTTTGGTACGGCGGTAAATAATTTCAAACAGGTGGAAATTTGGAGCATTTAATATGGTATTTTGATGGCTCGTGTTCAATTAACAAATCTTGGTAGAAGAGCAAATAATTTCCAAAAATGTGGTAATTTAGAATTTGTAATCTATAAATGGTAGTATGCTACTATTAAACACATTTAGGTACGAGGGAAAATCTTTCCAATATATATGTTAGTTTAGACCTAACTTTGTAGGCCTAACTTTGCTGGTGTCTGCTCATGAAATGCAATTTGGAAGACGACAAAAATAATTTCTCAATTGGTGTTTATTTTTTAGTTTTAGTGCCATTGAAATGACCATGAGGTATCCTATGCATTAATGTAAGATATGGTAGTCTCCTAATTTAACCGCGTATCCGTTGATTTTCATACTGCTTGAATAGATCTTCCTTACAAATCATGCATATAGTGTAACTCAAATAGACAACTAGACGTATAATCCTTATTTTTAGCTTATTTTTACACAGTATAAATAACTAATCAACTTTTCCATCCCCTTAAAATAACCATTGATACTAACATTAAAGGTAAACTGATTCAGCAAAGCACATCTACAACTTAGAACTGTGGACACAGTAATCCCCGAGAAACAGAAGTATCCTCAGAATCTCGGTTTTACCTTGAAGTTGCACTTTATTCCCAATAAAGTGGCAGGAATATATTAACGGGAATCAATAAGATGGACTGCCGCAGTAGCTATGGGGGGAGGTTGTACGCCTGCCAAACCTGCACTCGTCATCCCCCTTCCTCTTATCTCAGGATTTACTTTTCTAATTTCTTTCTTCATCCCCTGTAGGAAAACCTAAGCCTCCAGGGACTTCCAATCTGTGTTCGAAGGCTTTTCTCGGAGGATGCGACCTCTAGACCTTCATTGATTGGTTGAATTTCTTGCAATAAAATATATGGAATCAAAATTATTTCAGTGTTCCGTAGGTATCGGTGTTTTTCATAAAGAACGTTTGTCTAGTTTATTACGATTAGGACGCAGTTGGTCTAGCGGCTATAGCACAGGACACCGGTTCTAATACCTTTAATCGCTGATTGCTTCGAGCTCTATGTAATGAAAGCCTAACTTATGATTCAGAGCCCAACTTAAGTGGTAGAAAAAAAAACAATACCGTACATATCTTACGAGCGTTCTTCGTATGGAGAACACTCTCCACTAAGGCCATACGATATTTGTTAAGTTGAGAAAGAATAAACATTCTAAAACTCTCTTTATTAATCAAATATGTATAGAAATTCAGAGACAAGACCAATAGTGATTTGTGCTATACAAATGAAGTAGCAATGTGATAGTGAAAGTAATGCATTCAACTAAAAATTCAGTGAGTATGTAGGGCAGAGTTCGAGATACACAATCAACACGAGAATACTGTAGAACCTTGTTCTTATTTGTCCTCCATAATGGTGATACTAAAACATGTATCAACAGCCAACGAACAGTACTTCCGTATATAAACTTGTTTTTGGGTTGCAAAGAGTTTCGTGGGGAATCAGTTGTAAAAATATTTAAGCTATGCCAGCTAATATTTTTAACAAGCGATTTAAGAACCGCGTATCTACACGGCAGAAAAGTCCATCGGAAAATCAAACTTCGCTAAATATTTGTTATAAATGGCCAAATACGGAAAATACGACACCATTGTTAATTGTAAGAAAGGTAACATTGAATGCAAGGATAGAAATTATGTATAATTACAGGGAGGAAACATGCAATAATATATAGAGATACACCAATTAACGAACAAATAAAACCTACCTCAATTGGAGCTTATAACACTGTTTTCCCGGAACATCCAATAGTAAATAGCATCTAAGCAAAGGTGCCATGTCATTCTTGTTATCAATTTATTTTGTTCTTGTTCCACGTCCCATTTGTTGGTTCTGAAAATGATGTGGTGAACAATCGAAATATTAGTGAAGTTATCATGTATAATTAGTGTAAGCATAACTTAGAAGTATATTAGGCGTTTTCGTTTGCAGTACTTAGTTTCTTACCCTGTATACAATGTGTTATTCGAGTTAGATATGTATATAATAAATCATCTTAATAGATCTTAAACGTAAAGTTGTTTTTGTTTAATACAGTGCGTAAAGCTGCACACTAAGGAGGTACTTGATATTTCTCATGGAAATAAGAAGGGTCGTTTTAGTTTATTATGATACACTTTAAAGTTATAGATTTTCTTGTGACTGACATGGAATTCCATTTGAGTTGGTTGTTAATATTAATCAATAATTAATATCTATACATTTGAAAGTACCCATAATCCTTTGCCTAGAGCATTGTTAAATGCAATATTTGTATACAGCTTCTTTTATGACATAGCTAATGCATTTTCTATGATTTGATTGGATACAAATTTACTACAAAACATTGTTGGCGTATGCTCTGGATCCAATAGAGACATATATTGCCTGGTTACTGTTAAAATTATCGTAAACTACCACGGGCCAATTTGACAGTAACCAGAGGCAATGTAAGCCATTATGAAATTACAAAAAAATTTGTACTTCACATGGTATATTAAGTTTACAAACTTAATTATCTTATAACATTCTTTTTTTTCTCACCTAAAAACCCCAACATATGATGAAAAATGTCGCATATTTTAAAGTGATGTAGCATATTCAATATGAGAGGGAGACAAAAAAACATTGTCTCCTGAGCGGTGAGGTATTTGATTAAGCGGCTCGGAGTTGATATCTCCCGTATGAAATATTGAAGGGCGGATTCGCACAATATATGCGCCCTGTAAGGCCCACAGCTGTAGCGCCTGTTTTACATAATCTCTTGCTATACGTCAAGGCATCGGGCACTGTGGGCAAGACGCGAAAAGGAGCCGGGCATCACAAACTTGTAACACATCTGTAACATATATATCTTCTCACTTACACATCTAACAGGCACAACCGTATTACTTTATAATTTAATAATCATCTCATCATCTGCTTGAAATCAGTGATTGGACAGGCTTCGTCATAATTTAATTATCTTTTTTCTATAATGATAGTTATGATTTGTATTTTCATCAAGGTTAGATCTTTATTCTGTATTTTTGTACAGAATTTTCGTACATAGAAATGACTCGTGGACTATTCATCTAATCATAGGCCTAAAATAGATACGAGAGTTCAATCACAGTTTTTTTTTAATTATCTTCGAAACATTGTTTTAGTAGTGATGGCTTTGTCCTATAGGGAACCCAAAAGTCCTGAAGCGAACTTGCCTTCCAGTAGTTTTTTTTTCCAAGGACCTTGAAGAGTTTCAGGGGCATGACCGGCAAAGCCTCCTTCATCTTGCTAAGCCTGTAGAAGGGAATGTCAATTTTGTATGTACATCTTCTGCAGTGGCCATGGACCTTTGAAGATTAGAATGGATATAATTGACGGAGGAGAGAATGTTGTAACCGTAACGGTCATTGGTCATAGTACCGAAGGTAGGACGTGGAAACTAGTTTACCAGTCACCTATGGGTAGTTGGGATTGGATATATTTTATAATTTATAAGAACCTGAGCAGGTGTACTGGGCGCACAAGCTCCTCACTTACACTTTCTAACGGACATTCAATATACATGAAATGGAGAGTATCCTCAGTATATATTTTGTTCATTTCAATTTTGGATTAATTTCCACTCATATACTTTAATTGGCAATTCATATTTGGTATTTAATTAAACATTTATAGCCCCTAGTTGTGCGCTTAACTGGCTAGCAAAAAACACCATCATGGTTTTGAATTCCCACGTCAATGTATGGACTGCGTAGACATGGCTGATTTTGTTTTAACCGAACCACCACATAGTGAATATATGAAATATAAACCAAGTAAGCAAATGAAAAGAACATTATTTTTTCTCCGTTGAATGTAGGCCAAATTATTCACTATTTAAATATAATCTCATGTCTTTCGTGCTCGATCTACCGTTTCCGGCCGGTTTGTTAACGTTAAAATCAAAACAGGTAATTGACCAACATATACTGTAATATAATTAGTTTATATCGACATAACTGAATTAAACAATTAAACTTGCCTTTGCTAGGGTTTTCTGCAAATTTACTCACATAAAAATCATACAGGGCGTGCCAAAATTGACCGTACAATTTTTAACTATTTGACAAACTACTATAACAACAGTATATGATGGTGCAGTTTACGTCATCAGACAGGTAGGAAGAGGACGAGGATGTTTTGCCTGATGGATGTGTCAGCTTCTAGGACGTAGGACGCTGAACACATCTCAAGAAGACCTTCATTGCAAGTCGTGTCCTTGTTTTTACTGCCGTCGTTGCGCCAACGTCTACGTGCACCTCAAAATCACCTTCAAATCCTAGAAACTACAGTTGTTTCCTCATAAACTTATACAACCTTTCTCACTTGAACTTGTTAGGACTCCTTATTATATCCAAAGAAATTCTAGTTGCGAAGTTTTCCTTAAATTAAAAAAGGGTGGACAACGGTTTTTTTCACTTATACAGGGTGTCCCGTAACTCTCTGGACACTTGTATATAGCGTTATTCCTTAGGTCAAGACAAACACATTTCACAATAGGAACATTGGTCTGTGGTGTCTAGTTTACCGACTGTCGGTATTTATGTGTTTTTTACAAAAAAACTAATAACTCCTAAACTGTTTGAGATACAGCTTTGATATTTTGCTAAAATGTTAATCTTATTAAGACCTATTATCGTTAGGAATTATATTTAAAAAATCATTAACTGTTTCAAAATGGCGGCCATTTAAAATATTTGATGCCAAATTTCACGAAAACCTTCAACTTTAAAAAAACATTGCAGGAGACAAAAAGGTTTGTAAATTTTATGTAGTTTTCAATGATACCTTATTTGTTAAGATTGGATAAATAATAACAGAGAAACGTGTTGTTTGCGTAATGTATGACCACTTTTCTCCATTTAAACAATGCTAATTTTAGCACAGTTGCAATGTTCCTATTGTGAAATGTGTTTGTCTTGACCTAAGGAATAACGCTATATACAAGTGTCCAGAGAGTTACGGGAAACCCTGTATACCCCCAGAGTGCACAGTTAGAGAGGTCTTTCCTTTTTTAAGTTTTTAAAGAAGCATGTGTATGTTTAGACTGAAACCACGTGAACCATTTTTCGCATTCATAATATTATAGGCAAGACATGATCGACCCATACATCTAATCAAATTAATCTCAAGTTTTAAGTTTTTAGGTCAGAGGCTTTGCTCATCTACAATATTAGATACCCAACAGTTACAACTCAATATTAGATATTATTAGATACACAATATACAATATTAGATACTCAATAATATACAAAAAGACTTATCTGTTGATAAAAACACTAAGCTCCTTCTATGAAAAATATGGTTTTCCATTAACAGTAACGCTCTTGAAGAAATCTTGAAGTATTTGACACAGTTTTTTTTTTTTTTTTTTTTTTTTTTTTTTTTTTTTTTTTTTTTTTTTTTAAGCGGCGAAAATCGGGTCCTGGCCAATTCAATTAATTGTATTCAGGGAAGAATATTTTGAAACCTTGAATTTGTGCCATTCTTAGCTAAGATCATAATCCAGTTTAATATTATTGATTGTTTATTAGTGTAAATAAAACAAATATATTTAGGTAAAAAAACTATATTCAAACGCTGTCAATACAGGACTGATTAATCAAGCTGGTAATTGATTCGGAGATGATTGGATATTTGAAATGCAAGAAGAAGGTCTAAATGCATTATCTCTGATGTGAACTATGTCACAGTAATACTTTCTTTCTTCTCTTATCTGAGAAGCAACAATAAGATACTTAAGGATACAATAAGGATACTTCCTATGTCAAGCTCAAACATGGTCTACGAACCATGATGAACAAAGACATTCAAATAGTATTCCGTAGATTATAAAGCAATTTACTTTTTATGTCATTTAGATTTTTAATGTGCTGCCAATTACTTTGTTTCAAGTCAAACTTTCTGCCTCAAAATACCTTTAGAAATAGTATATTTAGGTATCTTTTTTCTAAAAAAAAAGAAGAAAAGAAATGTAAAAACTTTGTTATCTTTATGCATCAATTGGACCTCGCCGACAAGCTTTTTTAAAACTTGGCGAGGCCAAGCTGTTGTAATTTCTTTAATAAATGTGTTAGAATTTGAATCTCATATTTTTAAAATTTACTTCAATTTTGGTTTCCTTATCGACCTATTTGTTTGATTCTCTAAGTTAAAATATCTGTGGAATTATAACTATATGATTGAGAGCACTCGCTGTTATTTTGGCATTTTGTTTCGTAGTTATAAGAACTTTTGTTTACTTTAGTACTGACTTGTGTCATTTTTGTAACAGTTGTAACTAAAATTCGCTTACGAATAAAGAGCTTATTTATCTATTTATTTTATATCTGGTTAGCTGACTTTACACTGACCAAACGAAACAAATTTACTGATTTCCTAAAACACTAAACGTTCAACAATCTTAGTTTCATTAGATTCTATTTGTAACACCCCTCTTTGACCACTCCCACTGCTCAACAAGACCATGCTCATCTGGAACGAGGCGTTACTGAAAGTAAAAGAAAAACTGAACGAATTAAACGACCCGAATCTGGCATTACTGCCGAAGGCGTCATTTTTATCTCCTCTGAGGACATTGAATTATTTAAACGACCCAAAGGCCTGTCGGGACAGCCACAAGATTAAAACATCCTAATGGAGTAGATGGATGTTGAACCATATGTTCACGTCGGCCTACGGCCGCGGCGTCAAAGTGGCCGGGGTATTAGGACTTGGGCAATCCGTCAACTGGTCGCCGTTCCGCACCGAGTAAATATTGGTGGCGATTCGTTCCAGTGAACCCTTTTGTCTAAGACCGCTGTCCTGAAGATCCTAGGACACGTTGCAAAGATCCGTCACACTGCAAGAGAATGGGACTGTCCGATTCGGAAGGACCTTTTTCTAAACAATCCTGTAGGTCTATTAGGTCATTGTGCTTACTTCTAGTCTCTGACCTTGCTTAAGGGATTTGCTAGGACCAATATTATCAGCAGTAGACGAAACCGTTTGAAGAACTAAGATACAAATATCTCTATGGCATGAGGTATTCTAAAAAAGGAACAATTGTTTTTTTTAGAAGCCACCGTGAATAAATTGTGAGGATTTTCCGTTTCGGAGTTTTTATTGAATTCTTGCACATTCGAAAAGAATACTTCTGCTGTTTTTATGCAAAATGCATTTACTTTGCCGTTCAAATCTATTTTGAAGATACTTCAGGATTTGAAGCTGAAGTTGTTGAATTTAGATTCAAACCAACACACCACTGTCTGGAGTCACATCACAACTGGCGACTTTTGAGGGCAAGTACCTCACTAAGGGCAGATTCAATGCTGCACATCGGCCGTATGTCCCAGAAAACATATAAATAACAAACTTTGGCCACAGGTTACCATGTTAACAGTATCACTATTATGTGATCATATTCGTAACACAGCAATCATCACATAAAATCTCCCTTAGAATGGGTGGACCGAAGTTTGTGAAACCTATCAATATCAGAACAATTTACTTGTACAATGTATACAAAATACTAAATAAATAAAAAAGATATTCCTTCAAAAAACTTAATCTGAAGCATTTAGGGTGTTTTTATATCCTATTGGTTAACGTCTTGAGCTTCGGTACGAGGGAGACGGGTTCGTTCCCTCGGCATATCCGCACCAATTTGATGGATTTGGATCGTTTTCTTGTAAATGTGATTAATGTTCTTAAAAACAAAATGTCACTGGAGTGATCTGTACAGGCCGATTCACACATATCAGTCCAGTCACAGTTCCGTTACAGTCCACTTAACAGTCCAGTCAAAGTTGCATCCGCAATTTCTCGGTCAATCTGTCAGTCATTTGGTTTCAGTCACTCTTCCGTCACTTTATTTACAGTGTTGTTACAGTCAAAAATGTTTAATTAAAACACAATATTCTATCAAATTTTCATCGTCCGTCTTGTTGGTTGTAACTTAAATTACTTAAAATATAAACTCCATCATTTAAATAAAAAAGTACCATTATCTATCATCAAACACGTCCGTCAGGTGCCCGAACAATCCAAAAATATCGGTGAAAAGAAATCTTAAATGTACTGACGGACGCCTGCAGAGCTACTGACGGAACTGCAACGGGTGAGTGTAAATAGCACAATAGAAAATCCATAAAAGAATATTTTTGTTAACTGTAACGTGCCTGAAGTGACTGGACTGCGACGTGTCGTAACTGATGTGTGTGAATCGTCCTTAAACCTTCGTTCAGCTTTGTTTATACTCTGAAGACCGTGCAACCACCAGGAAGAGCCCTAAAATAGTAACCATTGCCTAGCACCATTGCATTTTAGCGCTGGGGTTGGTAGTGCTTCAGCCTGAATCTCAGCCACTGCAGGTACGTGACGGATCGTCCATGATTCTTCAAAACTACTTCCAGGGACCTGTTTCATAATAAAATACAAGTTACAAGTTATAGTTTGAACCTTGTAATTTCCATTAGATTTGCATTGGGCGATCATCTGATTTACTAATAATATTAGTTTGTAGTTTATTATGAAACAGGACCCAGTAGTTAAATCTACCCACCTCAATGCAAAAACAACAAATCCCATGTCCGACCTGTTATCTCAGTAGCAGTGCTGAACCTAGGTTCTTGACACAGGGACTAGTGCAATATATTTTCATTCACTTATCTTTGAATAAAATGTAAACAAACAAACAGAAGATTTCCTTTCAGATCTAAATCCAAGCCACTGAACCACTACCCACTAGTCCAGCCTTATTTATAGGAAATGAGACTGCCCGATCGACTAGGAAGAGCCATCAAATAATAACCTCTGACTATGTAATTCAGTCTTGACACTCAGAATTACAGGTGCATGATGAATCGTATTCCGTTACCCAAACAACCTTCACTAGTGTTTCCACTAACTTGACTCTGTACATGTCCCGGCTGCAAGTCGCAGTCCTGATCACCCTTACAAGAAGTGAAATTCAATACGCCAAACGATTGATGTCTAGTTATGAAGACAGGATATAGTCGACCAGGCAGAGCCCCCAAATAGCAATCATTGCCCGTATGAATCTTAGTCTGACCGCTACGGGACGTCGCAGTCCTGTGCCGAGGTTCTTGACACCAAAAACCGTGGACAACCCGCAGCAGAACCGAGGCCGGACCCCGAGGCCCCGCACCGTGTAGTAAGCTATAATCAGCCGCCATCAGAGTTACAACTATATTCGACACGACCCCGCATACCGCATAATTCGACTTATTATAGGGTAATGCTGCGGGTCCAATCGCTGATTGCTCGACGCCATCTTTGATTATTACACTATTCCGACCACTTCGGCGGCCAATTCCTGTAATTACGGACCGGTTTTTTGTTTCGTGCAGTGTTAACCTTCTGAATATCAAAATAGTTTCCCCGGGGATCGAAAGAGTGTAATTTGTGGGAATGCGCGGACCCGGGTTTAATAGAGATTACGTTTTAATAGGCGGTATTTTCTCGCTACTGTTTAAGCGCAGCGTAAAAGCTGTTCTGCGGTAGTGCCGGCAGTAGGCTATTTGAATATGCGAATTTATTTAACGTGCACTTGGACAGAAATAACAACTTTATATCCCTTACCGTTTCGTAACTTGTACTAGTTCACTGTAAGTAATGTATTTAATTAGATACAATACATACAGGATTAAGGTATAAGCTCTACTTTTTTGAAGAAGAGTATGTCTACATTCTTTTATCTTTTTGCTTATCGTGGAAAGGGTGATTTTGCTTAAAACATATATTTATATGTTAGACCCTTGCTTACTTACTAAACAATTTTTGGATATTTGAATGTGTTCGTTTTTAATAAGCACATTTGCTTGTGTTTAGTTATGTTTACATAACTAATGTGTACATTAATATATTTGGTCGATATAATATTCAGGACAAATAATAAATAAATACAACTAAACAAAATTATGATAATTTGGTCTCTGGATGGTAAGAATTAACAAATAAAGGTTCAGGTTACCAGTGTTACTGCTAGAGCAATGTTCGATCTATTTTGTGCGGCATAAAATTGAGCTCATAAAAATGCCCAAGATATAAAATAATTTTTACAAATCACAAACAGACCGACAGACAAAAATCTAGGCATTTTAGACTCATTAATAAATGGCATTTTATGTTTGTCTTAGCCCAAGGAACAAGTCCATAAAATATGTCCAGACAATCTGGAAACATCCTGTATAGTGCCTCGGCTATGACTGAACACAATTCTAACAAAAATAATCATTTCGGTGACTTCCACAAATTTCAGCAAGTGATTTTAGTTTTGAAGAAATTATTTTTTTTTATAAAAGTAAATCCTCCATCCTCTTATCTTAACATATGTTAGCTTTACCTACTCTTGCAAACGACACTTCATTTAAAGCAATAACACGTAGGAAGTATGTATGCTTTGTAACTTTCGTAGTATTCCAATTAAGTTGGTTCCCATATTTTACTTTGTTATATAAATGTCAACATTCATGTATTTTTTTCCTTTATTCCTGCTATTCTTTAAATAGATCAATTTGCCTAGACTATTAAGGCAAAATGATTCAAATATTTAGTAAACTGAATGTTGGTAGGTTTTTGCAAAACGAATATTTTGATCATTAAAAATAAGTGGCCGAAAATTTTACATCAAAATTCCTAATATTAAATAACTTTGCACATAACTTATTACGAACCCGGCGAAACCAATTCCGCGGTCTACAGCCGCGTCTCCCGGCTACAGAGACCTCAGTAGAACGAGCGCAAAGACAAATAGTCCGTTATAAATAAACAGAGAAAGAGTCGGACTCCGAAAACGGATAAAAAGTCACCGGTACAATTTATAGGCGGAGAGTAAATAAATATTAGAAACTTTTTTATCTCCGTGTTCGGAATTTACACAAATCGCGGGCAAAGTGGAGGACAAACGGACAAACGAGGAGGTGAAACAAAAAGGGTTGTCCGGAGTAACATGTGTTGTGGGACGAGGCATAGGCAGGTGAGGGTATGTTAGCCCCACCTACGGACATGCGCGGGGCATGGGTCACCCGCCTACCCCTGCCACCCGTCGCCACCCTACGCCACCAAGACACAACACAGAGCGCGCTAGGCGCTACACCACCGTACGACAAAGCACTCTTGATATTGTATGTGAAACGTGGTGAACCATCACGTGATACTAGATATACACTTTTTCCAAGGTCTAAGATACAATTTTACACAACCAAACTGATAAAGAATACCTTACTTTTTACAATTTTAGCGAATTTCCCTATAGGGAAGTAGCTATTACCGTAGGTCTCATGGTAAGACTTAGGCCCGGGACCGATTTACTTTTTCATTTTAATGTCCCCAGAGGCCAAAAACACCATTCGTTCAGATTTTTATATATGTATATATATATATAAATATATATATATATATATATATATAGATTTATATATATATATATGTGTCCGTGAACACGATAACTTGAGTAATTTTTATCCGATTTTGATGAAATTTGGTTTGAAGGTGTAAGGCGGGATAAACTTGAATGAGTTCGCGATCCAGCATGATCGGACCATGGGAACAGGGTTTTATGGGGGGTTTTATGGGGTAAAAATTGGTTTTTCTCACTTTTTACCCTCAAAACACAAAATTTCCCAATTTTTCTCTAAACCTTCTTAAAGAGCTTAAAAAAACAAACAATTCAGTATATCAAAGTGTTTTTGTACGGTTATTGGTTACGGAGAAAACTAAAAAAATGGTAAATTTAAAATTCCCATGTTATTCTTATGGAGAATATTGTAAAATGTTGTAGTTTGCTTGTTTATGGATATATTTTGATCAAACTTGGCAAATTTATTTATTTTATAGTAAGCTATCAATATTTTACTAAAAACACACTACTTTATTAGTTTCCTTGTAGCAGCAAACCTAGGTACTCGTTAAACCTAATGTTATTTAAATAGATCAATTGAAAATAAATTCGGCCAAATGGAAATTCGCTTAGACGGCAGGTTTGCTGCGGCGGGGGTATTTATTATAACTGTCGTCACTACATTTAGTAAAATTGTATTGAAAATATAGACAAAACATTCAATACTTAGACACTGAACCACTTAAAAGAGTTTAGATAGAGAAAAAAAATAATGTGCAAAATAAAGCTTTTCAGCAGGATAAAAACCTCTTAACTATATTTGATAAGCTATAATTGTATTTCGTAATCCGCAATAATCCTCCAACATTTATTTCCCTTCTGATCGAACTAACTTTCCAAAGGATATAACATTTTATAATTAAGTTACAATGAATACTTTTAGATACGCAAGAGAAATGTCCATAGTTTTCAAAATAGTTATTTTAAGTCATATTTCATTATAGCCAACCCCACTTGTCCGATCCCATGCTTTCCGAAGAAAAACTAACGCTCCCAAAACATCTGGAAACCCTAAGAATAAAACATTTGATAAGTATGTCTAGCATATAAAAACTGAGCACTCTGGAAAACTTGAGTAAAAATTCATTTGATAGCGGTATTTATTATAGTTTAAACTAGATCCTATTCCAAAATGTTTAAAATCGTAATTTACACAACTAACTTAGCTAATTTTAAGACTTTATTTTTGGACTGATTGAAATTAAATTACAGAAACGTTTTCCTTTTTCTAAGAAGTTAAGTGAAATATCTGAATTTTCTTGAAATAATTATACTTTCATGTTGGATTCTCTAGAGCGTAAAGCTGTGAAATTTCTCAAACAAATTATATTTCCATTGTGAACACTTCTAATATAATAGATTCACTTAACAGTTGAAATTTTTTTTTTTTTATTCCAAAAGCATTAGGAACATATATGTTGGGAAATTGATAACCTCCTTCAATTGGGGTCAACATTTTCGTCCTTTAAACCAGGAACAAATTTACGTTAAACTCTATTCATTTATTTATTTATTCATTCTCAACGGTAAATACCATTTTAAATCAATACATCAATTTATAAGGTGCAGACATGTAAGTAAACTACCAAGCAGACAGTTAGCAGAGGTAATTCTAAAGGAAAGAGCGAAGGAATACTCAAATTTAAACAATAAATAATTTAAGTTCAACGAGAAAAAAAACCCAAAAAGAAAAAGGTAACAAGAACAAACGAGACCTACAGTCAAAACAGTTAAAAGCACCTTAATAAAAATCCATATGGATAATCAAATACTGCGACTAGTGAGAAGACTGATAGTTCATAACGACCGGAGTTCAGCTTCAACTCTGAGAACATTGACGTGAAGCTTACATTCCATTCTCATTTCAAAGCTATACTGTAGCTAGTTTTGAGACAAAATAAAATCTTAAGAACCGACTAATTAATAATGCCAAAAAAATTGAAGAGTAGTTTATTGTATACTATATGATATTTAAGCCACATCAATTACTAAAGTATTGTATGAAAAACAAAAAATAAAATAAAATCTTGGTAGTAGCGCATACTGTGAGTTTAGATTTTTTCAATAAAACGGCACAGAGCTTGTCCTTTTGAATGTACTTCGGTTAAAAAAAAATGGGAAACCCTTGAAAAACTTTGTTAATGTCAGTGAATAGAAAGTTTTCACAGTGTTTATTAAAACAGCTATGTGAAACATTGCCGAACAATAAGCTTTGAAAAATTGTACTTTCTTATGCCAAGAAAAGTTAACATAGACATAGGAACTATAATGTACCTTATTTTTATCCTCTTCTTCATTCCTATAATTCTTGCATTTTACAAAGCTTATTTAAATCGCATAAATCCTAGCTCACGTTAATCTGATACATGTGATTTCCTTAAGTACAAAAATATCGAAACCAAGCAAAATTCTGATATACTTAACAATGTTTGTAAATCACGTTAAAAGTTATATCAATATTCACAATTATCTGGCAAATAAGAATATTATCACTTAGCAATCGATATATATCCAAAATTTAACCTAGCAATGATACAATGTTTCGTGTTATGTTTGGAAATCAAGTTACAAATATTACACCAAATATTCATAAATAACCGTCAAATAAGCATATTATCAGTTACAATCAGTGTTTATCCAACATCTAAACGTGACAATGATACAATGTTTCGTGTTATGTTTGGAAATCACGATACTGTACAACAATTACATCACAATTCACAGAAACGTAACCAATATTGATATTACCAGGGAACAGCAAACTGATTTTGGGAACAATGGTTTGGATGTAATGCTGTAGTTAAGGGTTTTAATTATGTTTTAAACAACGTAAAAGGGTTTAACGGTGATTTCAAATATAGTTACCAGTGTCTTCTGTTCTTTGTGTACGACAGAAGTGTTAAACGTTTTATTTCGTAGTTAATTGCCAAATGGGATACAGAATTCCTGCTTAAGGCTCTATTTTTTTGTACAAACACTTGTCCCACTTGTAACATGTTATTAATTAATATTCACTTGAAATATGTAAATGATGAAGCATTGAATTTGTCAAAAGAAAATATACAATCCTAGAATTGACCAATAGGACAGTTTTGTCCATATCCTCGTGAATTGGTTAATTTGAGCCTATTTCGGCAAACAAATTCTGAAACGCAATAAAAATACGAACGTGTCAAACTACATTAGTTGATATACAGAAGTTTATGCACATGTAAGTATGAAACATATTTATCACCAATGATTAGAAAACATAATGTTATATTATCAATCGTCCCTCCGGATGACTGAATGCGTTAATTTTAGCAATATATCCAATCCAACTCCTATATTCAAAATAAGCTTTTTAAAGTGTAAAATAGGAACAATCCAGAAACGTAATCGTAAAAGTAGTCGTTTTGAGTTTTCCATTGTTAAATGAAGATTAAGTAGCATTGATCCCCCACTTTAGATTTTTTAAAGCAAAAGAAGGTAGATATCGAAAAGGGAATATAATACTTACTAATCCTGAGATATTAGTAAAGGTTTGTATAGATTTGCATAGGTTATTATGGATTGGTAGTACAGTATGGGATTGAGAAAATTTTAGATAGCTTAGACCAATAGTTTTTACGCAGAAGAAATACAGATAACCCCCTAATTTTTATCATGGCATGGAGTACCACCTCTAATTAAAAGCAATCTGAAACTTGTAGAAATGATAATATGCACGAAACATTTACTAGATCATGTCTGACTTTCAGATAACTCGAAGTTTTTACAAAAGCTAAGCCCTTTGATAACTGAGAACACACTGATGCATTGTGAATTAGGTGCAACAATTGCAACCGATGTGAATAGCCAATGAGAGCAGCCAGATCAATCCTCCTTCGCGATTGGTTGAGAGGACGTCGATAACTGTTACCCAGTAACTGTTACCCATGCTGGTATTTAGTTGTATGATTGTGAACGGTTGCTATAGTGATGTTGCCTGACAACCACGACTGTTTTCTATATAAAGTAATGGTATTATCCATTATATACAAAAATGTGACAAACAAAATTAAATTGATTTCTGCTATTACCATGGTTTAAACATTTGGTCATGATTTTAGGTAAAAATATATTTAAACCTACTACACAAAAGATGCAAACATTACAAATATTTATTTAAGGTTGATACCTTAAAACACGTTACATTACCTTTTATTTGTGAAAACATTTGTTTTATTAAAGTAATTTCAACAACATGATTGGTATTGGTTTAACATTTAAAGAAGTTTGTTTATTATTGATAACGCTTTTTAAATTAATAAATCAACAAATAAAGCTAAGGATGTTTTAACTACACGAAATTATTAGTAAGTAAGTCAATGAGACATTTAATTAGCCGTATTCACATAATGCAATATCCTATTTCTCTAAAACTATTAGCATTGGAAGAACCTCCCTTTGAGAAATACACTTATTTCCTAGTGATTTACTTAATTTTTTAAACACAGGGCTTAATAAATTTACAGCTGAATTGGCAAAGCATTGAACGGTTGAAATCCGTTTAATGTTTTATGTGTTTGTTTTAAATAAGTGGTCGACTGCTTAGGTTAGGTACCTAAAGATTCAGGCTGTTTGGCAGAAAATATAGTTAAGATCTGGAGGTCATAAAGATAGACTAGTTGTTTTTAAAAGCTAAAATGCTTGAAAACTGAAAAATCCGTCTAAGAAGTTCTTAGGCTGATTGTTTAAGGCAGTTTGAATCGCTCTGTTTTCATATTTTGAAGTCGAAATATAAATCGACATCCTTCTTTCTCACTACGTAGACCAAATGAGGAAAGATGAACCCATAAGTTGTCAGAAGAACAATCTGATCTAAGAAACTGGAAGTTATTTTAAAAGAAAGATGTTTGACCCCACCCGCGTGTACATATACAGTGTCGACATGGTCATGAACCATTGCAGATTTTTGTCCAATATTAAACTAAATAATTGACGCTTGTTGACGACTCAATTTCCACGTAGTAGAAGGACGTTTGTAAAAGGATTGTCTTTGGATGGTAACACGGTGCAATTTAATGTTGTTGGGATTGAGATTTAGTAAATTGGATTTACAAGCCTTGTTGTTCCTTCCTCTTTCTTAACTACTCTTAATTCCCGATATAATTTGTTCCAGTAAAGCACTGTCATTGATTATTGAACAAAACAACTTTAAAAGTTATTTCAAATGTTGGTAACACTGCTTTATTAAAAAAAATAACAAAATTACGTAATAACTGCACAATATTATAAATTTGAACAATACTCTCAACTTCTTAGCCATCACACCTGATTGTATGGTATTATATAAGCATCGATACGAATTGCTGATTCGTGAATTTTGTTTTGCAACTCTTAATTATACATCCCATTTGGATTCTACTATGGTTCCGAATAGTAATAGTGTCATTTTCTATATGCAATCATCGTATACTTACTAAACAAAACACGTAACGTGTTTGAAATAAGTGTGAAAAACAAAATACGTAAGTATGATTTTATATTTCGATACCCTAGCATTTATAAATATTTTTAGTTAATGCATTCCAGATGTATTGGGTCTAAAGGTGTCTACATTTAGGAGGTTTTTATTGAACTCATAAAAATAGTAAATATTTGGAAACATAGAGGTCAAAACATTTCATATTTGGAAAATTGAGGTCACCATATTATTGGCACACGTTAAATATTTACAGGTTAATGTTACAGTTAATGTTGCCTTCGAAATCATGAGTAACTTTTGTTACAAACAAATTCACTAGTTACGATAGGTTTCAAGTAAGTAAAGTATTTGCAAACACATTTAGATATAAATTACACTTTAATCAAATGAGCTTAATGTTCATCAGATTACGTCCAAAGAGTCAAAAGAAACACAAAGGCCCAAAGTAATCTAGAAATTACCATAAACACCCTTACTTAATATTTCAATCCATGCGAAAGTCCCATAATATCGAGTTGCGGTTTTTATGAAGTCATGAAAGTACCGCGACAAATACATATTCATATTTGCAAATTACAGTAAGAGGTAGCAATTTAAACCAACTCGAAAAAGTCAAAACGTGAAGCGAGAAATATTTCGTCGCGCTTTGCCACAAATGCAGTTATAATTGGTAGGTAGATGCGGAAGTTTTGTAGGGTAGCCGCTGGTCGTACGTCTGCGCTACTGTTCCATGTTACCATCTCATTGCTATACTGCGCTGTCATGTTACTATCTCATCGCTATACTGCGCTGCCATGTTACTATCTCATTGCTATACTGCGCTGCTATGTTACTATTTCATTGCTATACTGCACTGCCATGATACTATCTCTTTGCTATACTGCGCTGCTATGTTACTATCTCATTGCTATACTGCGCTGCTATGTTACTATCTCATTGCTATACTGCGCTGTCATGTTACTATCTCATTGCTATACTGCGCTGCCATGTTACTATCTCATTGCTATTCTGCGCTGCTATGTTACTATCTCATTGCTATACTGCGCTGTCATGTTACTATCTCATCGCTATACTGCGCTGCCATGTTACTATCTCATTGCTATACTGCACTGCCATGATACTATCTCATTGCTATACTGCACTGTCATGTTACTATCTCATCGCTATACTGCGCTGCCATGTTACTATCTCATTGCTATACTGCGCTGTCATGTTACTATCTCATTGCTATACTGCGCTGTCATGTTACTATCTCATTGCTATACTGCGCTGCCATGTTACTATCTCATTGCTATACTGCGCTGCTATGTTACTATCTCATTGCTATACTGCACTGCCATGATACTATCTCATTGCTATACTGCGCTGCCATGTTACTATCTCATTGCTATACTGCGCTGCTATGTTACTATCTCATTGCTATACTGCACTGCCATGATACTATCTCATTGCTCTACTGCGCTGCCATGTTACTATCTCATCGCTATACTGCGCTGCCATGTTACTATCTCATTGCTATACTGCGCTGTTATGTTACTATCTCATTGCTATACTGCGCTGCCATGTTACTATCTCATTGCTATACTGCGCTGCTATGTTACTATCTCATTGCTATACTGCACTGCCATGATACTATCTCATTGCTATACTGCGCTGCTATGTTACTATCTCATTGCTATACTGCACTGCCATGATACTATCTCATTGCTATACTGCGCTGTCATGTTACTATCTCATTGCTATACTGCGCTGTCATGTTACTATCTCATTGCTATACTGCGCTGTCATGTTACTATCTCATTGTACTACCACTGGTTACTTTTTATAAGTAACGGTTTCTCTCCACACAGCTTGTATTGAAAACATCCTTTTTGCTACAGGTTTTTTTACATCATATATAACGAACGTTAACAGTATATTTATTTATTGAAAGCCACACACGTGATAATTTGGTAATTTGTATTTCCAATTATGATAAAAACAATACAACTCATTAATTGTTTGAATTATATATGCAGCTATGTTTCTTTTGACTATTTAATAATCTTGATTGTAATCGAATAATTTTTCACTTGTATTTACAAACCGATACGAACTTACTGAGCTACACCTTTCATTAACTACCCTCGAAATTACCGTCCTTACTATCGCAATATTAACAATGTAAGTAAAATTAATCTTTTTAAATCAAGTTATGTTTCTTAAGGATTCGGCACGATAGTATTTACTCTATGAAATTTGTAGGGCTCATAATATAACGGCACTTTTTAGATCTAAAGTCGTCTTTATCTTCTACTTTGCTGTCAATTTCTTATTGAGAAAGATATTATTCTATTTTAATTAGCAAAAACATTTGATACAAAAAAAAGATTTCTTTAACATCGTTGATTTAAAGTGTCTAATAAACATTTTAATTAATCCTATTAAACAAAAATAACTCAATATTTCGCTATGTTCAAGTACTGGTTTAAATCAGGAAAGCCCAAAGGGGATTCTTTGACACACTTTTCTAGGGTCAACCGTGCAAAATTTCAACCCCAGAGACAACACCCAGGCCAACAAAGGCATGTGCCGCTCAATAAGGCAAGAGTTAACTTTTGGATAAAAAGTTCTCTTATAGCAAATGTCTCCAATAAGGGGTTATTACTGCGAGTGGCATGGTAAGACATGGTAAGACCCAAGACCGATTTACATTTGTGTTTTCCTGTTGCCAGGGGCAAAACCACTATTCGTTCAAATATGTAATGTCATTTATTTATATATAATGTGTCCGTAAGCACAACTTGAAAATGTATCAAATGTTTAATCCAATAAACCTACGTTTATTCGAACGAGTAGGCCTACGCGAAACAGCATGATCTGGCTAGGGGATGGGTTTAAGCGGGATAAAAATTAAGGGTTTTTACTTTTGACCCTAGAAAAATAAAACTTCACAATTTCTTTGGAATTAGCTTTGCAGAGGTAAAACAGAAATAGTTAAGTAGATTTAACGCTTATTGTTTTGGGGGGGGGGGAATTTCAAAAACACATTTAAAACACAGAAAAGTACATTTAAAATCCCCATGTTTTTCTTATGGAGAATCAGTAAACTGCTGTCGATTTTTGTTTGTGGATTTGTTTTATCCAATCTGGCAAATTTATTTATTTTATATTAAGCTATCAACATTTCCCTAAAAACTTCAGCAATCGTTAATCTTAATGTTGTTTAAAAAGGGAATAAATGTGACATGCGTGGTGTTTCGTCTGCAGGTAGTGTGCTGCGGACGGGAGATTTCCAATTACAGGATTTAGAAAACGCATAACTTTAGTGCAAATCAGGCTCCTTACACCTATTTTAGACCTTACAATATATTTTAGGACACAAAAATAATTGAAAGTATTCAAGTTATTATTTAGAAACTATTTGCAGTAGTGTAATACCGTTTGACGCATAATATGTAATGTGCCTTGTTTATAATTGTTTAAGTTATTTATATAAAAATGTAATTTTCAGATTTAAACGCTTTTATTTTGAATCTTCCCTGATTTGTTCTCAAACAAAAGCTGTCGATGTAAATTTTGGCGACTTTACTAATTTCGTGCTTAGTCTCGAGTCAGTCATAAATGATTTTACCAATAGAAAGTGTCATGGTGAAACTATCTATAAAATATATCGTTAATCAGTCTTTACGGGCAGATAAAGGGAGATTTCGCTGTTTTGGAAATTAAATCAATTACGTTAAATATATTGTTAATTAGGTAGTACATTAGTATAGTACAAATGTTATGTTATCAGAGATTATAAATAGTCTGGACATGGGTGCCGTGATTGATTGGAACAGAGCATTTCGACAAGTGCAGTACCGTGGTTTCAACATAATGTATTAGTATATTTTTATGTATGTACTTAGTATATTTTTAAATCTTCAGTACTCAACTAAAAACTACCCTATGCCTATACCCTATACATAGGACCATAGTTTTAATTCTAACTGCATTCATAATACACTAGATTATCTTTAATACAATAACACCACAAAAGCTGATTAGAAGTTGGACAATCCGTTATAGACTAAATTAAAAAAATCTTGATAACCCCTATAAGTTTAGTTGTTATTGCAAATCTCAATTTATAATAATTTTAAAATGCATACTTGCCACAACAGTCAACCAGGTATAAAAGAGAAGTAAACTCAAAATTGTGTCTTCGGCAACAGGTTGGCCAAACTTGAGTTGTTGCTGGGGGAAGAACGGTGAATTGAAGTATAGCAGTTACGGAGATTTGTGCCCAAACTTTGAAAGTAACTCACTTTAATGTTTGTCAAAGTTTGTACCACACAGCTGCAGCGTCGCAGTTGCTGATGCTGACACATTCCACAGAATGGTAACCCTGTGGGGCCTCGATAACACGTCTCACAATACACACTCAACCGATAACTCGATAGCAAGTGTTACTGGTCTCACATAACATGCAAACGATTTCCTCTATAGAAAAATCTTCGTTTACACGTAAACCGATTACCTCGATAGCACAGATGATTGACATATTTTGCCACACAGAATATGTCAAAAAACACTAAAAACCGATTACCTTGATAGAAGGTGGATTTGACATAAGTAATCTAGATAACAAATATTGTTTTTCACGTAAACCAATTACATCAACAGCAAAATGTTCGTGACTCAATTGTCCTCAGGAGCAAGTCTCACTTACATATAAAGTATTACCTCAAAGGCAAAAGGCTATCGACATAGCTTCTACAACAGTAATTTTCATAATACTTAAAACCCGATTACAGCGATGGCAAAGGGACATAGGGAAGAAAAACAATTGCATTGTATTTTTAGCTTACATATTTTCCTAGAAGCGATTACTTATAATGACTTTTATAGTCGTATAGTGGTGTTTTTATTATTATCAAAAATAGATTACGGCCTCTTTTAACCTTGTATTTGCCCGTCTACATAGGCCTCGGTCTATCGAGTATGGTCACAAAAAACATACTACTATTACCTAGTTTTGCCTTTACCTGTCAAAAGTTTTACTATTACCTATTACCTAGGTAGAGAAAAAATACCTATTACCTATTTTATTTCAAAGACGACGTTAGGACTTGCAAGTCCTATGCCACGTAACATCTAAAACATAAAAAACTATTCCCTTATATGAATCAAATGAAATAATCTAAATTACCATATCATAAATATGATTAAATTAAAATAGGCTAATCATAAATTGATCCATTCAAACAATCCACCAACATCCCATCACACTAGCGCCAGGGAATCATGCATATTACTATACTGGATTTTTAGCAAAGTCCTTATCAGGTCTTGTTATGTTACTTGAACTTCGAGTCAGAGTTATTTCAATGTTTTGCAATTATGTTCTTATAAATTCTTTATGTAAAGATGCAATAGATTTCCACCCATAAAATTACGTAGCGTAAATTGTAGACAAAAAACATTGAACTGTTGAATGAAATTCAGTTGTGTATTTACTTTATAAATACAAAGACAATCTTAGTAAACAGGTGGACAGGTAAGAAAAGAAAAAGTAGGGCAATATCATTAAGATTAGTTATGCTATTTATTTATTTATATTTGTGTTTTATACTTAGTTATAATGTTAGTATTTAGATAATAATACATTGTACACTAGTACTGTACTAACATGCAGACGTTTCAACGGTATAGTAATGTACACAAGAAATCATTAGGCTACTATACAGTTGCTATTTCTTATTTTTCGTATTACTAGTTATAAATTCATACTGTAATTTTTACAGTGTTAAAATTCAAATATTTTCTTCGTATAAGAATATTTACAGTATCATATAGTATTGCCAAAGCGTTCCACAATTGTAAATGTTATTTATAAAATTCAATCATATAGTAGGGCCTATATTAGAAAATATTCTTCTTGATTGTTTTTCTAACAGCACCAAATGAGACGAATTGAAACATGAGTATGTGAAGAAGATTGTTACAAACTTGTTTAATCTGATTATTAAGTTTATATATTTTTTTAATGTTATAATATTTTAAAATGAGTAAATATCATTAGCCTTATCAAACGTGTTATTAAACAATTTTGTAAAGTGAATTCCACCCTTTTAAGCAAATAAAGAGATTGTTATTTCTTCTCCTAAACTATTTAATGTTGTGAAGTTTGTAAATGCAATACAGTAGCACTAACGATGTCTTTCGTCAAAGGAACGAATCATGAAGCGAGCAGAGCCGATCAACCCTGGTGGTACATTTTGGTACTACTTGGCCCAAGTGGCACAAGAGAGAACTAACAGGGACAGTGCTCCTAGCGACAAATCAATGGACTAACAGTAGCAGCGCTACTCGCGGCGATTAACAGAACTATCAACACCCTTCTTGGTCGGTGCTGCTAATCTGCTACAGCGGAGAACGATTCAACTCCCAGAGTCGTCAGCAAGTATCGTTTATAAATTAATATTTATTAATAATTTCTACCAATTTCCGTTTAAGGTTACGATCTAATCCCTGTTGGCTCCATGTCATTTGTTCTGTTGGAATTTTGACGTTAAAATACAGTCGTAATATTATTTTTGGAAATAGTTTTTTTTATTCTCGTACAGTACCTATTTACTATCTTTGTTGTTTTCCTTTCTTATTATAGTATGTTGTCACAGCAAAGATTATTTGTTATATTATGTTGTTTTTTTATTTTTTTATTGTTACGAATATTTTCTTATTTTTTGGCAAGGGTAATTGTACAAGGGTTGTGAATGGTTTTACAGTTGAAATGAATAAATACACAATTAATTTGTCAACTTTTCATTTAAAAGTAAAGTTTGAATATTGAAAACACTTCAACGAATAGGGTCTACTAATTCTTTTGGCTATCACTAGTTAAAATAGAAAAATTATTTATAACAATAGCATATTATGTCTCCATTACCAAAATAACCTTAATATAGTTAAAATTCCAAGCACGATGTTTACAAATGCATACATATGTTTACATTAATGGCGCATGGGCTTAAAATTTTGAAACCTCTATTTAATAATAAAAATTACTCTTTGGTATGGTTTAAATATATATATCGCCCGTTTGCCAATAATCAAAACATTCTAATACATGTGTAAAAGTGTATACGAAATGTTAACCATGTAAATGTAATGAAATAATTGTTGTTTTTTTTTCCAAAAATTGCTTACAGTTATTTTTGTTAGGTTTCTCAAATCTATATATTAATACGCAAGCAGTTTTCTTTTCACAGTCATAACTCGATAACGGCTTGACGGATTTTAACGATTGAGGTGTCAAATTAAAGGTATTTTCACGTAGATGTGCAAATACGTTTCAGAATTTTTAGAAAGGGCACCACTTAAGTACACTGAAGGGCTAAAGTTTGGAAGGCGGCGCTATCTGTTGACATTTTGATCAAACTCATTTCCCTTTGTTTACAAATAACATATGGACGTAGTTTGAAATAGTTTTTAAGGTTAACCACAGACTGCAGGACTTTAAACTTCCAGAGCAAAGCTGGAATTTATATTTTGTTTCAATCTGTTAACTAAGTCTGGTTCATAATGAAGAGTTTCCTATCAATACTAGACAACAAAGTGTTTAAGAATAAATATCTAATAAATATTTAATTCTTTTTGTCCAGGGTTAAATTGATTTACCTTACATCGTATTTTACTGATTATCATGTAGTTACAGTTCGATGTGATGAAGTGAATGTTTAAAAGTGATTATTCACAGGGCAGTTATCCGTTAGATTACCATATTATCATGTAATTTACAATGTGTATCAAAATTCCAATTCCTTTATAGCGTTTTCTGTTGTTTGTCTAACTTTCTTATTTCATTTCAATTTACAATCAAATGCCGCCAGTACGACGAAGAACTGGAGGGAACGCGAACATGACCGCTTGCATCAACCTCTTAATTAAACATTTGATGGGTAGTGAAGTGGTAGTACCACCATTGTGATAGTCCAATCTCGAACAAATGAACGTTAAATGTTTACATTGTAGTGGCTTACAGATTGTTAAGCAAGAAAAGACTGGCCGAGACAGTTACGTTTGAACTCTTTGTTGCCAAAAATGAATGGTTCGTTTACCGCATTTGTGCAATTCACCACAATAAACTTCGGGTTCTCATTGGAAACTCCCAATCTGAAAATAGGACTGTGAGACTTATATCCAGAAATTATTTGGATAAATTTTGTCAATTCAGTTCTGCCTTTACCATGGTCAGCTCCAAAGCTCATTAAGAGGAGAAAGTTCTACAGGGGATCTACAATTGTAATGTAAGACCCGTGAAACGTTTCACCACCGAGTGGGTCCTCTAATTCCTCAAGAAGGAGATGATCCTGAATACGCACAGATATATAAGTAAGTACGACAATGTCACTAGAACCCAAAGGAGAACTAAGCACAATAAAAAAAAATGCAATGAAAAAATATGCGGGAAATAGGGTCACAATGCCAACTCATTTGCAGATCTTTGAAGACTGTGGCGGACATTATGTAGGGACGAGAGCTCCGAGGAGTCAAGTAAGATTCTTATGTACATAATAAGAGACAGAAGAAGTGTCTTCCCTAGCTAAAATGGTGCTACCTGTGTAGATACCGCAGCAATTTTTAAAGCTGAAAACAAAGCACCACCTGGCCAAATAAATCGTATAGTTTTTTCCAACACTAATTATGTTAAACGCGTATCCATTATAGATCTGTCGTTAGATCCACTTGCTTACCTTCTTATGTCCCCAACCGGAGACTTGGTTTGGGGCCCCTAATTTAAATACGCCTAAAACAGAACACATCAAAGAAATAATTTAACAATGCTACAATAAGAGTAGTGATGGTTGGCGTCAAGAGAGGAATTGAGCTACGTTAGGTCAAAAGCTCACTTTACAGTGTATGGTTGACATCTACGTGCTCATAGAGTGCACCCGCCTACTATGCATAAGAGACAACCAAAGCAGTATGTGAGTGAATGCAAATTTAAATATTGTAGATTGCTTTTACATTTTTTACATCATAACATTTTTATATTTCTACAATCGGTCATATAAATTATTTTAGAGCGACTCTTTGATTAAGGTCTTGCTGTTTATGTTTTTTGTTTATTTTTTTTATACAAGTTTCAGTTTTGCTCGATTTCGAGCAACAGGTTATCTAGTTATATTAATTTGACTGTTCCAAATCGAAATCAAATACGATAATTATAAAATTACTCACAAAAGTAATTCGTTCGATAATACATTCAATACTTGCGTTATCGATACCAAGTATCGGATAATCGGAGGTATCGCAACGTCACCACAATCTGACAGTCTGAGATATTAATGTTTTGTCTTTTCAAAGCAATTTTCATGTTACTGGGCTGCGTCCAATTGAGTTGATTTGCAGTGAAGTTATGCTTGAGAAAGTTTATGTCTAAATTGAATATGTACATTTTCGAGCCGAAGCAAGTTTATCCCAAAAGTCCGAGTAATCGAGCCCAACCGAGCTTTATTTTCGCGATATTATTGCGATAAAAGCGTCTGCGGTAATTGTGCGCTCTACATTCAGGATGTTTTCGCGATCGTACACGATTTCGGCCTTGATAATGCCCTTGTGAATAGGGATATGTTCATGGTTTCGCTGTGCTCTTTATATACAGGGTGTTGAAAATGTCTGGAACCAACATTATATCTGGTGAGTGGTTAAAGAAAAACAAATGATATTTTGTGTACGGATATACTATGGTTTTACCTATCTTTTGGTGCCTTATGAAATTTTTTACCACTTATAGGGAACGTCCTGTGGAGGAGGCAGTAAAAAGTTTTAACAGAAGCCTATGGTAAATGATACATCATTTTAAAGGCCATTTTTTTCTGAGTAAGGAGCCACAAGTTTTATCTCAAAAGGACCACCCTAGCAAAAATGGCGACTGTTTGAAATTTAAAAACCCACTTATATGGAACGTCCTGTGGAGGATGCAGTAAAAAGTGTTAATGTAAAAAGTATTTGTAAACAAATAATACAGTTATAACACATAATTGTCTTGCTGTACATTTAATAAACACTTACTAAAAAAACATTTAACTAAATTGTTTGTGTTGTTTTACTAAACTTATTTTTAACAGAAATACCAATTAAGCTTTCTATTTTCAAAAACTTCAAACTGTCGCCATTTTCGCTAGGGTGGTCCTTTTGAGATAAAACTTGTGGCTCCTTACTCAGAAAAACATGGCCTTTAAAATGATGTATCATTTACCATAGGCTTCCATTAAAACTTTTTACTGCATCCTCCACAGGACGTTCCCTATAAGTGGGTTTTTAAATTTCAAACAGTCGCCATTTTTGCTAGGGTGGTCCTTTTGAGATGAAACTTGTGGCTCCTTACTCAGAAAAAAATGGCCTTTAAAATGATGTATCATTTACTATAGGCTTCCATTAAAACTTTTTACTGCATCCTCCACAGGACGTTCCCTATAAGTGGTAAAAAATTTCATAAGGCACCAAAAGATAGGTAAAACCATAGTATATCCGTACACAAAATATCAGTTGTTTTTCTTTAACCACTCACCAGATATAATGTTGGTTTTAGACATTTTCAACACCCTGTACTTTATTACTTTTTTCTTAAATTCCCTCATTGCCATACACTAGTTCAGCACTAATAGTCCAGTAAAATAACACATTGTGGTGTGCAAAAGGTCGGGTAGTTCTGATTTTTGGATAGGTTGTTAGTGCTGGGCCCATAACATAAAATCCAAGTTATCCACCTCGAGATACCACCGCGCGCCGCGGGGCGCGCCACTTGTTAACGAAATAGCAAAAATCTGACCATTCCTTTGGGTTTTCACTCTATCTCGCGAACAG
The DNA here is from genome assembly GCF_028750875.1 of Macrosteles quadrilineatus. NCBI lineage: Eukaryota > Metazoa > Arthropoda > Insecta > Hemiptera > Cicadellidae > Macrosteles > Macrosteles quadrilineatus. The sequence continues at coordinate 57,743,400 of NW_026542600.1, forward strand.
TTGATTTTACTGAAAGTATTACTTTATATAATTAAACGAGGATAGATTTGTGACAGTTAAAACCCAACAGCAAGTATGTAGCGTAAATAACGGTCAAAATACAGACCTTCAAAATAAATAAATTTTCCAAAGATGTATAAAAATTGTGGGTTTTTTTCAATATTTCCACAATATAGTTGTTTGCAGCAAACACCGTATTGATTTAGAGAGTATGCCAGTTTATTTTCTATTAATAGAAAATAAATGAAAGTATGAATAAAAATACCACCACCTCAGCAAACCTGCATATTAAGCGAATTTAAATTTGCTTAATTTGATTTTCACAAACCTATTAAAATAACATTAGGTTTTACTGGTACCTAGGTTTGCTGCTACAGGGAGGGTAATATATTATATCTTTTAATAAAATAATAATAGTATGATAAGAAACAAATAAATTTACCCAATTTCATAAAAATGTATCTATAAATAAGGAAAAACGATGATTTAAAATCTTTGCTATTAGAATGACATGGCGATTTTTAATTTAAATTTGTTTTTTTTTTCTCCGTAACCAATAACTGTAAAAAACATTTTTATGTACCAAATTATTTGTTTTTAAGCTCTACAAAATGTTTTAAAGATACATCGTAACATTGTACCTATTTTTTGAGGGTCAAAAATATGAAAAAATGCTCTTAACAAAAAACCCCATAAAGCAACCGTTCCCATGGCCTGATCATGCTTCGCGAACTCGTTTTAATACATGTTGGTTTACATGACGAAAAACAGACCTTCAAAAAAATATACCTTCAACGGCAAAACTACTCTTCCCAAAGCTGTCAAAAGTTTATACATAAAAATTTAAGCTAAGCTTTGGGTACGGTACTTTCACATGAAAACAAAATAAAACAGTGAAAGGTCAGGCAAATGAGATCTTCCAATTACAATCACTCTACAGATCTTCCATGCAGCGGGTCATTTTTCCATGCCAAGTGCGCCCATCTATACAGGACATGCTGAATATGAATTGAAATACAGGATTGATAAAGAAGAACGCAAACAAATCACAAAGACAGGAAATTTAATTACAAGACGTACAGACAAGTTCTGGTCTGGAATTTGGTCTGATTAGGCCATCGAACAGGCCTTAGATCATCCGGATCTTAGAGAAAAGATACATGGCCGGATTTGAAGGAGTCCATTTCATTTCATTTATTTCAACGGAAAAATTGCCAATTTATACATGGACAATTCAAAATATACATGATACTGTGCAACAAATTTCACAGGCAAAGGCAAAGAACAATAACTCAACAATCAACAAAAGAAACAATAACAGATCGCAAACAGAAACAGTGAGTTTTTCCATTCTAGGTAGCAACAATATGTAGTAAAGCAATAATGGACAAGTATAAACATGAGGAAGAAATTGCAAGTTATGACTAGAAATACTTAAGTTACAAGGAAACGGATAAAAAACTGCATTTAAATGTATTTTCAGAAGTTAAAACAGTGAAAGTCTTTTGATATTTACACGTTTACTAAAGACTAAGAGAATGTTGTTTTTCTAAGATTCCAATATTTTTCACAGAGGATTCTACTGGTCAATAGCCTGTGTCGCCTACCCCCATCCATCATGGCTTTATCCAAAGTGAACTCCCCCCCCCCGTGACGTGGTCACCCTTTGTTGACTCGAGAACTGATTTTAACCCCCCCCCCTTCCCCCAACGCAAAAACCGTTGACTAAAAAATCAGACATGTCGCCACCCTCTAGTCTAGATGAAATTGAATTTCAGTGTCGACAATTTGGGATGGGAGGTATTAAGGGTGATAAAGGTATCAGTGACTGTCGCCTCACTTTTAGGGAGTCAATTTATTTATTTCTACAACGAACCTCACATCACAATTTTAATCTGAATAATATCGTGCAATTAGAGTAAATGTATTCGACACAGTACATGTTTCTGCCCAACATCGAGCAAATACGATAAATATTATATTATAAAGGTCATCATATTATAAAGGTCAAGGAGATCATCACTTACGCCAGAAGAATTTAGTTACGAAACTAGAAAGACTTCAACTACTCTAACCTATCAGTGTATTTTGGATAAGCTAGGAATTGAATCCGTCGCTCTCACACTGAACTCTGTGATGATATACTCAAAGCATAGTTAGTTTGTTTAATTCGTCTTATTTTCCTTTTATGAGTTATGAGGGAAATGTGAGCTCACATTAGCAGGACACGGCCGAATAATTACACTACACTAAAAAATTTTAAAATTAATTGTGTTACTAGATAGCGTAAACCATAGTTAAAATATACAGCGTACGTTTGTGGGGAAAATCTGTACATTGGTCTCATTTAAAACACCGTCCCCTGGGATTTCCTAAGATAACAGTTTCGATTGATAAACATACTATATTATAGAGTTGCACATGTTTTAAAAACTCTTGCTGAATAAAGACCTTTTATTATTTATTACTATCATAAATATACTAAAGCTAATTAGAATCTATCTTTCATCATGGTTTTACATCGTGTATTACTTGTAGTAAACACCCCATCGATATTAAGACTAAGGGAAATTTAAAAATATTGAATTTAAACTTATTGTGGAGGTAGAATACCTATGCAGCCTTTTAAAATTACTATACTTATTACACCGTTTGACTGTAAAAATATAAACAAAATCTTGTTATGAATTAGTTTTAGTGAAGGGATTAGTGCAACAGTGCAAAGAAAAATATAGTTTCCACACGGACCAAATTATTTTTTCATATCTTGCTCATTATCCTAAATCCATTTTAAAGTTGAAACTGTGTCCACACTTTTAATTCTTAGTGATGAAATATATACTTGCATTTCTTTATCAGCTGGTGTTTCGTGTTTTACTATTGTAGACGTAGTTGCCAGTTTTCTACATGATCAAATACTATAGTTATTTGTGTAACTAGTTGGCGAAGTGGCACTTTGCTGCACATGAGAGAAATATTTACGCACGAGCCATAGGCGAGTGTGGAAAGTATCTCGAGTTATACAGGGTGATTGATATAAGTGTGCCAGCTGTTTTATTCGAAAACTATAAGAGATATCAAAAAAAGTTAAATGGTAAGTGCCTTGGATTTTTTATTTTAAGTCGAAAATAGTTATTTGTGTAACTAGTGGGCAAAGTGGCACTTTGCTGGACGCGAGAACAATGTTTACGGAATGATCTCGAGTGCAGCAAATGCCTTTTGCACTCGTGTTACATATTATATTTTTCCTACAGTCACTATAAAGCATATAAATAATTAGTCTTTCAAACACTATACAACACGTTTTTAGGTTCAGCTGGCAACACAAAAAGGTGCCCTAGAGAAAGTAGTACCCGGTCCGTATCACTCCGCTATTTTTCCTCGGCAAGAAATTTGCTCCGCGACTTGAGAATATAGTTCCGTATGTTTTTGTAATTTGAAGTGGTTTCCGCGCCTAAAAAAAAATTCTTTAAAGGTATTTTCTTGTTTATTAAGATCGTAGGAATGTTTTAAAACGTTTAAAAGAAAAGTCCAGAAAGTTCAGAAATTCAGCTGCTCATAGTATTATTATCTTTAAGTGTTGCCAACCTATTTCCAAGCGTACACGGATTACGTGCATAATAGAACCACGCTGTTTTGTATTGTTTCGTTGGAATCCTGATGTGCGCCAAAGTATAAACCGTACGACAAAGTATAAATATGCAGCAATTAGCAGGTTTCTGTACTATAAACAGTAAAAGGAAGCCAACTTTGTCGGGTGACTGTAGGAAAAAATATTTTAGCCGCCATTTTTCCAATATGGCCGCCAACTTTGATTTTTCTTACGGAACACTCTGTATTTTATGATGAATTCCGGTAGAAAATGTAATTTTAAGACAATTTTACTCCTGTTTTTTTCATAAACCAAGATAATAATGGTTAAAGTTTTGAAATTTCGGCATGAGAAAGAGTTTCGATAAAGGCCTAAGCAAGCATGCCAGCTGTTTTATACGAAAACTATTCCAAATTTCACAACTTTAACCATTATTATCTTTGAAACGGTTAGGTTTATGAAAAAACACAATACTGTTGTAAAATCGTCTTAAAATTACATTTTCTACTGGAATACATCATAAAATACAGGGTGTTCCATAAGAAAAATCAAAGTTGGCGGCCATATTGGAAAAAAGCGGCTAA